>NC_072862.1:817187-1121875 GCF_028858705.1 Grus americana | reverse complement strand
GATACCCTAGGGAGTGTTGGCAGAACTCCCTTGCATTTAAATGTATATACAAAAGCTAGTTGAATGATTAAAATATAATGGCCTCATTCAAGCCATCACCCGTGAGTTCAGGTTGATGTGAACCTTTTGCCAGCATAGGAACCACTGAAGGGAAAAACAATCTCGGTAATTTGACTAGATAACTGAGAATCTTATTTCTTCTAGAGCATCTGCTTTTCAGCTTGAATTAGAAAATTAAAATAGGAGTGAGACTGTTTGACGGGGGTTTCTTAGTACAGAGTGAATATTACCTAGGCACTGCCTTTATTATATGTAGCTATTTGAAACACTGATACCTTCAGGACTCCCAATAGCGTACAAAACAGCATGGGCTCAGAAATGAGTAGTTCTAGTTACTACACAAATTGAGGGGAGCAGCAGAGGATCTGTTCCATTGCTAACACAAGTGTCCTGCCTTGCCTTAAATTTAAGGCAATCTCAAACACCATTAAGACCCCAGGCTCGGTCTCTGTGATGGCTCTGTCCCTGCAGCTGGTGTCCTGTGGACTTGTGGGAGTCTCTGACCCAAGTACTGGACCTTGCAGCCCCAGTGGATGCTCTGCAGGATGCTCTGGGTGCAGCCAGGGCACAGCCCCCCTTCAGCACGGGGTCTCCATGGGGCTGGGGGCTCTTTTGGATGACCAGCACAGGTCATCTGGCAGCAGGTGGGCTTGCCAGCGCTTTGTGCCGGGGAGGCTTGCGCCACCGTGTCCCTGGGCATGCCAGAAGGAGCTTTGCTTGGCCAGTAGCTGATTTTTGTATGTGCTGCTGGTACTTTTAAGAGGGAGGAGTTCAGAAGTTCCTAGCTCTGGTCAGAGGTGCTGCTGGGTGGCCCCCCCTTCCTGGAGGAGAGGCAACTGCGGGTATGCTGAGAAGGGACAGTTGGGTGCAACACAGGGTTGTAAGAAGGCCATAATGGTAAATCTGCCCTGCTGGACCCACGGTAGGAAGGAAAAGGCAACCAAAAAGGCTTTTTTGTATGTCCTGAGTCTGGCTTTATTCCTGCTTTTAACTAAAACATAGCCCCTTGGATGTGTTAATATTTTGCTGTTGGGCTTGGCTGACTTTTCTCCCGCAGCCCATGTAAATACTTCTTGGCTTTAACTTATGGTGGTGTACTTTTCCAGAGCTCGCAGCATTCCCCTCTCTGTGATAGATACCTCTTCTGTTAGATGTAAACACTTACACCCTCCAGTTATTGGAAATCCTTAAGGAAGTTTGAGTTAGCTCCCTGTTATGCAAGTTTAGCTCTATTATAGTCAAATAATGATGACAAATGAATTGCTATCCATCCATATCCCTGAACTCAAGGATGCATTGAGCAGACTGGTCCCACCCCTGTGAATATCATATGACTTTTCCCTTTTTCTTTGTTCAAAGGACTTTCTCAGAGTTGGAGTTGTTAATCTCCACAACTCATTGCAGCTGGAGGAACCCCACCCAAAGTGTTCGTGTGGTCCCTCTGCTTCTCTTAAGCTCTCTTCTGCCCTGGCAATGATTTACTGGGGCAGGGTATTAAATGCTGAGACTGCATGAGGGTCTTCAATATAAACCCTTCTGTGCAGCCTCTGAACTTGCTGGGGAAAGGTCTGACCGTGAGGAGAGGTGAAACGAGGACCTCGGCTCTGAAGGGCTGTTGTGAAGTTGTAGTAACTTTTTGGAAACCAGCTTTTCCTCTTCCCTTCCTAAAAAGGAGGAGAAAACATACTTGAGGTAGTTACGTGTCTCCATCGCCGTTTTTAGTCTCCAAATAAGGTGTTGTGCAATAAGTGTTTTCAGGATCCAGAAACCTCTTTGCAGAGGCAGGAGGGACCTGCTTCGCCAGAGCCTTCTGGAGCTGCAGCAGCTGGTCCCGAAAGCCCTTCCAGAGCTGGAGAGCAGCGGGTGACTTGTGCAGCAGTGCCAGGAGAAGTAATGCTCCTGGGGTTACCCCTCAGACTGCTCCTGAGTCTGCTCTGATGGTACTTGAGCTCTCTGCCGGCATCGAGCACAGTAAGTCAGAGCAAGCGGTGTCCTGCCTTGTGCCCCATCACTGTGCATGTAACTAGCTCTTGCAGGAGGGTTTTGTGGGAGCTTTGAGTTTTTGAACCTTATTTCAGGCCCAAGATCCTCTGAGGATGCAACTCCAGATTAATCTGCCAGCTGGGCTCATGACCCTGTGGGTCCATTGCCCCAGCAGTGGTGTGGTGGCCAGTGCTGCTGGCTGAAGCTGCCCTGTGTTTTCTTGTGGTATGTGGTGTATGTACCACCAATGGTGAAACTGTCCTGCTTAGGAGATACCTGGGCTTTTCGGGGTGTTTGGTTCCCATTGGCAGCACTATTAAAACTCTTTTTGGGATTAGATCAAGGTCCCTGTGGATCTGCAGGAGAAAAGAGAACTAAAGGTCTCCCAAGGGAGTATGGTCTTAGCATCCCTGGTCAGATAAGGATCTCCTTCAGCTAGCATCCTGTTGTTACAGTGACTGACTTAGCAGCTGGAGCTGGCTCTGCTTTTCTGTTTCCACCTTGTTTGGCACTTAACCAAGTCCCCGGTCTGTGCTGTGGTCTCATGAGATGTAGCCTGCTTCTGCTGGAGGTCAAAACTGATTTATCAAGTCTGTCTTGACCCTGTGCCTTGTGCATGGCCAAAGAAAGATGGTGTAAGAAGCAGTCCAATAGCCAGGAGAGAAAACTAAGCATCACCAGAAAGCAAGTGCCAGACTCACGACTGCATTTCCCTGAAGCAGTGTCAGCAGCAAATTCTTCAGCAAAGGTGGGTGCCTCTGCCTGGGGGGACCAGGCTGCAGGCGGTGAAACAGCCTGAGGCACGTGCTCCATTAGATGTTGGTCTGCTGCTACTCTGCTCCATTTCCCTTGTGTATCAGTCATTGAAGTCCTTAAAGGAAAGCAGAACATTGTTACGGGTTCCTGTGGCACTTGGTGGATTAATCTGTTACAGATATTCAGTGGGACTTCCCAATTCTGCAATGACCTGAGATAAACCAACCTCAGAGCAAAAGCAGCTATTGGCAGAGGATGTTAGGATGTTAGCTTTCCCTAACTGGCTGCCTTGTAAGCTCTTTAAAAAAAAAATCATATTAAGTTTCTTCTACTCACTATTCCATAAACCAATGGGGTCTCATGGAATGAGCATCCCTGGAGCCACGCCACCCTCTGTGGCTGTACAAAGATGTTAAATACATCCCAAGGCACTCGTCCTTACTGTACTCATCAGTGCTCATCACTGTCTGCGGGAGGATCTCAGCAGCCATGCTGCTGCTTTTGGCAGTGAGCTGCTCATTGCCACAGGCTTAGACTGGATGTGGGGAGACCACAAAACCATGACAGCTAATGGGGCTCTGTCCATATATATCCACTTATACCTAAGAGGAAAGGACCTGTGTAAATGCAACCCCGGAAGGTAGGAGATGTTTCTGAGGGCCTGTGCTTATGACAGCAAGTGTCTGAGCACTCCAGGTCTGAGTTCAGCACACTTGTGGTCTAGAAGTTTGGCCCATTAGCCTGGTTGTTTCCAGAGGAGCCTTCACTGGGAAGCACTTACCTATGTTTAGTCTGTAGTTTCATCTTGGATGTACTACATCTCTGGCACCGGACTGGTGGTGAGGAGAGTGGAAAGAAGCTTACACTTGGAAGGATTTAAGTCATGTGGATGTGTTTTCTCCATGCGCCATTGGGGGCTGTTCCCTCACATCAAACTCAACTGTCAAACCAGCTTCAGTAGACCCTTTGGCAAAGGGTCATTGCCAAGGTGTGCTGGGCTGGTCAGAGGATGATGATACGCCTCTGGAAAAAGCCTTCTGGCGTCTCAGCTGAGCTGCAAATGGAGCAGGCTGGTGGAGCTGGACACTGACCTGGTCATCGCTTCTAACTTAGGGGTCCATCTAGGCAGACCTGCCTTGGAAGCTCAGTGCTGCTTTCCAAAGGAGTCCTCAAACTCTAACCCAAGATGGAGCCATGTTTGGATTTTTCCTTGTCACTTGTCATTATTATCACTCTATTTTCCAACCATTGAGTAAACTTACCAGTTTCTAGGATGGCCCTGCCTTTGGCCAGCATAGTAGTGAACCATGGTATTACTGGCATATTTCTGAGATTGTTCAGAGATGTTTTTGTGGGTAGAATGGCCTCAGTTTCCTGTCATTTCACTACCTAAGAATTTCCTCTGCACTGACTTGCTTTCTCTTTTAATAGCAAGAATGCTATAAGACACAAAAAGCCAAAACAGAAATCTTAAAATGTACTGTATATCTAGTCATGGTGAGCAGAATTTGCTTTTCTTCCAAGCAGTTTGTTGACACAGGCCTTTTTTTAAAGGCATTACAAATGTCTTCAAACTCTATCTTAAACTTTAGTATTACCTTGCTTAACACTGCTGCTCCCAAATGGGCTTGGGCATAGGTGGAGTCTAAGATAGTTGAGGAGCATTTGTTTCACATTATCTTACTGGGTTTGTTTTTTTTTTTTGCAGTGTCTTGTGTGTCTTTTCTTTAAAGAAATCTCCTTTTATGCATATTTGAGGAGCTGGAACAGAGCTGTGAGGAGAAGCTCCATATCTGGGCAGGAAGTCCTGCTGACCAGGCAGCCCAAAAAACAGGCAGCGGTGCCTGTTATGTTTGGCCAGTGCACAGAGATGGAAATGAGTGGCTGAAACCTCCCTCCACTTCTGAGGGAGCGAGGAATAACGCTGTCTTCCAAATAGATGTGGCTGTGCTTTGACTTGTCAGGAGAAGATGCTGCCCAAGGGGTCTGAGCTTGCAAGGCAATGCAGCAGTTGGTGGGTGAGTGCCCTGTCCCTCTGTGGAGGGGGCTCAGGCTGCTCCTGCTGCCCTGGCAAGGTCTGCCTGTGCCACAGGGATGTCCCCGAGACTTCATGGGGCCACCTGAGCTGCCCCATGGGCAGTGGGTGGGATGAGCTGCCATCTCAGCACCTTCCCCTGCTGCTGGAGACCTACACCTCCAAGGGCAGAGAAACCTGAGCCATCTCAGGAGCTATGTGTTGCCTTGAAGAGCCTCTCAATTTTTCATGTTTTCCTATAGCTCCAGACTCACAGCTGGCTTGCATGGTGAGGAGCCTTATGCTACTGACACCTGCAAACAAGAGGTCCCAAGGAGACTTGGAGCTCCTGGTCACCAGGGCATGTGGTCTGGTCTTGGCTAGAGCAGCGCGCAAATGGGAGGGCTGCTGGCTAGTTTTACAGCACACGTCTGAACCTGTATGTGGCCAAAAATAACGGCTAGAGCTCCCGTAGTTTTGTCTTAAGGAAATGGATCCTCAGCCTTTGTATAACCCAAAGGCAAGGATTGCCTGTTGATGCCAACGGGTTTGTTCAAGTGAAACAATAATGGTAGTTTAAGGTAAGAGCTGAGACTTTGCTGTATTAAATGTGATCTGGTTTACTGTATTTGGGCTGAGTAAATGTGTAACTGAGACACCAGTGGCAGCTCCTGGGGTGCTGGCAGAGGTGCCAGGTCAGCAGATGGAGAGGAGCAGCCTGCCTTGCTTGGGCTGGTCCAGTGAGCCTTACAGGGACGGCCTGGCCACAGGGTGCCCCTTGGGTCGGAAGCACTCATTGGATTGTCCGTCCATCTGAGCTGGCCGTTCAGCCCACGGTGGTGTGATCCCAGCTCTGGCAGCAGGTAGGCTTCGGGATGCTTGCCCTGCCCTTGGCAATGGACAGCCTGGCCCAAGCCATCATGTGGCAGCATTTGGAGTTGGGTAGTGTCTAAAATGGATCCAGCAGCCTGGACATGGATCCTCCAGCTAACTGGGGTGATGGGTAGTGCCAGCCCGCTCTGGAGAGCAGATATGAGGGTGTTCTGGAGAGTACTGGTCAGTAGGTACTCCATGGGCTTTGAGTAAAGAGCAGTTCACCTCAATTAAACTTGGACCTGGGATGTGAAGCAGAAATCATGTTTGGATAAGTAGAATAAATTATCAAGTTGGATAAATTACCAAGCAAGGGGCTTGTTAACACTGAAGTACCAGAGTGAAATGCTGGGTTCAGCTATTGGGGGGGGGGGTGTGTGTCACAGGCTGGTGGTCACCCCGAATGGCTGCGAGTTGTGCACTGACACCTGGGCTCTGAAGTGTCGGGTTGTTTTGGGGTTCACATACTGGTTCTTGCTACTGACAACACTTTCCCTTTGCTTCTCCCCTTGTATGTAATGAAACTTTTCCAAATGAGTTTATTTAATCCAGATGTTTGTATTTTAAATAAACAGCCATTCATAGTCCCTTGCCTATACTCAGCTTCTGTCTGACTCATTAAGATCAGAGTCAGTTCAAAAACCCCACCAGTTGTTGGGTATCTAGCACAGGGTTCCAGAGCTGGCAAGATTGTAAGCGGTCTGTGCTGGAATCTTAAATGTCTTTATCTGATCTGGAGTGCTGGCATGTAGCTGAAGAATCAAAAATGTCCTATTTTTCTAGACATTAGAGGCAGGGTGGAGTGTGTGTGCATGTTAAGACTGTTTTTATGAATTCCTGGGGTGAGAGGTCTTTTCACTGACTTCAAAATATCTGGAAAAACTGCAGGTGAAAAATTAGGTGAAAACTACAGGTGAAAGCTGAGGCACAAGGGAAATAGTTCACCTTGCCCGCAGGACTGCCGAGATGGGCCATTTCGTGCCCTTTGGGCTGTGTCTCTCAAGGATGAGCAGCCTCGCATGGAGACTTAATAGTTCTGCGCAAAAAAGCATGTAAAGGCTTGTCCACCTTAAAAGTTTCTAGAACCATCTGTTCATAAAAGCTTCATCCTTACCACCAACACTGTGTTTTCCGAGTCAGTCCAGTGCCTGTCCTAACTGAGAGCCATCAAATAACCTTTTCCTCTCAAAAGCTGCTGAATACGAGTTTGGAAGCTGGAGGAGCCCGGGGGTGCCCTGGGTCTGTGCAGGAGCTTTGAGGACCCTGGGAGCTGGCGCTGGAAGCGGGAAGGGTGGATCCGGAGGAAGGAGCGGCTGCCAACATCATTGCCAGCTCAGCATCCGCACGAAGCTGTGGAGCCCAGCACCGCTGGGCAGAGCTTAGGGCCGCTCGCCAGCCCGGCTGGTGCCTGCAGTGCCAGGCCACGTGTGGGGGGGCCCTGCACAGCCCCCTCGAAAGGGAATTGGTTTGTTCTAACCGCCTGCAGCACTGCAGAGTGAAGGAGCTGAGCACGTTCCCCCAAATGCACACTTTAAAAACAGCCTCTGTTCTTTTACTGCTATTGATCCCTATGTTTGAAAATAGGTTTTGGGAAGGATGGCCGGTGCCTGTCCCCATGGGAAGCTGGGCAAGGCTGTGCCTTGCTGGGGCAGTAGGATGGGGCTGGCAGGGGGAGCAGCGTGCACGGACAAGGGATGAGGGCTGTGGGCTGCCGAGGGGGGAGAGGAGCTGGGGCAGGAGGTGGTGTAACAAATACTGACTTAATAGCATATAATTTTGTAATGAAAGACTATCATAACACAGAAACACATGGACTAGATTAATACTGCATAGGCAGGCAACACCCTTCTCCGGCAGTAGAAACCTCCACAGCCTCAACCATTCTGCCGATGGGCTTAAATGTGTACACAAAATGAATAGCCAATGCCTAGAACAAGTTTCTATTTTGAGAGGGATTAAAGATCTTCTACAAAAACTTGATGAATAGGAGCAAGTGCCAAAAAGGGCATGGTGGGATGAGACCCATATGTGTTACACCTTAATGGAAAATGCAGCCTGCGAGGCCCAGAGCGGTCAGAAAATTGCAAGAGACTGACACTTCCTAATGCTTCTGGAGACTCAAAAGTACTCGGTCTTTGCAGAGGTGGCCGACCACCCCGTAGTTCAATCTGACTGTGCAGGGTCAGATCTGCTGAGATGGGGTGAAGCCCCTGTGATGCTGCCAGCGCTGCTGCTGGGCTGGTGCGGGGGGATGTCCTGGGACTGCCCTTTCCTCAAGTCACTTCTGCAGGGAGCAAACTCCTTTCGGACAGGAGTCAGAGTTCCTGTAAAAACAACCAGGCTGAGATAAATGCAGTGTCCTGTGGTGTCACCTCTCCCTGGTGCTTCCTGCGGTATGTTGTTGTTGTCTCCGTTGTACCCTCCTGTATTCTTCATGTTCAAAAAGCCATGTGTGATAAATCCATGGTGCGGATGCTAAAATAGGTCTATTTCCAGTGTTATTGGCTCCTGTTGTGGTTTTTTGCACTTGTCTCCCTCCTGATGGGAGGTTATTAGGACAGGCTGTGCAGCGAGCACCCAGGTATGTAACCGGCTTCTGTTTTCAGAGAGCAGCAGAACCGCAGCCCTTTCCCTGCTGCGCTTCCTGTTCGCTGTGGAAACCACCCGTAAAGCCCTGGAAACAGGCCACGTTCCCAAAACACACTTGAGCCCCTGTAGAAAGACTAAGGAGGTCCAAGCTGCAGTAAAGCAAATTTAGCACCAGGTCATGGCAATGCACCTCCATGTCTCACCACGTGAAATTTGACTTGCACAGATTCACATACAATGTATAAGCTGAATCAAAATAATCTTCTAATGAGACCTGAGGCCTCTGCACATGAGAGTAAGGTGGCTGCCTGGTCTGTGCATGTTCACTATTTGATGTGCCATCTTCCCTCATTAAGGTGGGAACCTTCATCCCAAGGGTTCCCGCATAAACCTGTAGCAGGTCTGCACGGACAGTGGTCAGATGGTGTTGGGAGGCTTCAGGCTTCACAGGACAGAAGGCATGGCTGAAGAAATCAATGTCTGAAGGACAAAGCACAATATTAGTTCTCTATTGTCAGATAATCTTTGAGGAAAAAGCCTTTCCAACTCTGCTGTCCTGTTCTTTTTCCAGATGTCGGTGAGCCAGCCGCAGTCAGGAAGAGGTGTGCCTTGTTTACGCTGCAGAGGGATGTGCATGGGCTTCGAGCCACATTCTTGGAGGTAACGTCTCGGGCCTGGCCCCAGCACTGTCCCTTTGTCCTGTCAGTATTCAGACTCCAGTGCCTGCGAGTGCAGAGAACTGCAGAGCGCTTGAGTGGTGCTGGGCGGTGCAGCAAGGACATCCTGTCTGGATAGGACAACTGCTGAGAAGATGCTTCTGCTCCCTGCTCTCCATTCCCTCCCTGGTCCTGCTCTTTTTTTAAGCCAGTCGCATCCACAAGTGCTTAAAACAAGCTGAGGCCATCATGCAGTTGGGTTTCCGCTTCTGCTAACGCTGCCTGCTCCCTGGGAGTTGAGATTCTCTGCTAGGCTGGGCGCAGGTCTTGGCAGCGAGCTGTGGCTTGGGAAGAGCAGAAAGCCGCGGTGGCCCAGCCTGCAGAAGGGTCTCACCTGCCACGGGACCATCCCCGGCACAGCCCTGCGTGGTTGGTGCTGTTCAGTGGGACGTCGGGAGGGGGGGCACGGTGCCAAAGCTGCTGCACAGTGTGCTCAGCACGAGCCGCCCAATGCCCCATGCAGCATGCGTGCTAGAGCACGGATCCTCTGCGCGCTGGCTCCCCAGCCTGCCAGACCGTTTGGAAACGAATTAGCGAAAACAAACATGTCCGTGCTTGCTTTGGAGGCAGGGAAATGCTGACCGAAAAGATAATCCCGTGCTGTCGGTAGGAGTTGTGCCAAGTGCCTGGCTGTCACCCTCATCCTTGAGGGCAAGCGTGGGCGCAGGGCTGGTGGAGTGAAACAAAGCCCTTGGCGAGGGCTCGGAGCTGCGTCCTGCTTGGTAGCACTGTGGTGGCTGCTGCTGCTGGCTGTCCTGAGCATCCTGACAGCTGAAACACTCTGCTTAGTGCCAGATGCGTCTTGTTGTTTAATACTTTATTTTTAGTTTCCCCTGTTAAAAACCCTGATTTAGGTAAATAGCCACCACATCAGTAGCTGGTTGGAGCCCACCAGTACTGCGTGTTTGGCTCCGGGCAGGGCGGTGGGCTGCTGCCCTGGCTGCTTACAAACCCGAGTGGGAGAAACAAAGGGGGCTTTGAAACAGAAGGGAACTATCCAGATGTCATTAATTAGAATAGAATTAATGCCCTCTGAGGTTGTCTTGCAAAACACTAGACTCTTTTCTGTGAGCCTGGAGAGCCCCTGCTGGGTGCTGCGGGCTGCAGGTGGGTGCTCTGTGCTGCTGGCACCCTTAGGTGGGCTCCACGGTGCTGGTGTGGCATCGTGTCCTGCAGCCTTCGGTTCCCCATGTCAGTACCTTGCTGCGTAGAAATGCAAATTTTAAAATGCTCATTTGGTTGAATCACTACTATTTTTTAACTGACTCGATTAAAGGCTGGTTTGAATCATGCTCGTTCCAGGATCCTGCTGAAATACTTGGGGTTGCATCAGAGTTAGTTTGTCCTTTTGCTGTTAGCATTTGATGGGAAAGCCGGCCAGCAGTGAGTTGTCTTATAGACTTATGTCTGTGATTTATAGCTATTATAATTTAAATAATAGATACTGAGGCATCAATTCCTCTTTTAGTGGTCACTTTTTTAATGGCATGTAAAGCTTTATAAGAGGCGAGGCTAGTACTCGGCTGTTGGAGACGGGTGAGGGTGGGAGATTTAGTGATCCCTGAAGGGGTTCTCAGAGTTCAGGGAAAGAGGCAGCCGCTCTCAGCGCTGCTGCGACTGCTCTTGCTTGGGACAGCACTCGGGTTTGCAGCTTTCTGCTCCGTGCCACTGCCGATCCCTCCGGGATGAATTGTGCTGAATCCCCGTGCACGGCTCAGGCCGCAGGAGCCTTGTGTCTTATGCCCTAACCCTGGTCTGCATTTGACCTTTGGAAGAGGCTGATGCTCCGTGGCTGAGCTGTCGCATGATCGTGTGCCTCCTGCGACCCAGCTCGTGTCAAAAGGATGATCTCGCTTGTCACCCGCAGGAAAATCTGCAAGTCATGCAAATGCAGCCAGGAGGATCACAGCCTGAGCTCAGACGTGGAGGACGATCGGAAAATTGGGCGCCTGCTGACAGACTCCAAGTATGCCACGCTCACCGCCCGGGTGAAAGGAGGTGACGGCATCCGCATTTACAAAAGGAACCGCATGATCATTACCAACCCCATCGTCTCTCGGAAGGACCCCACCTTCGACACCATCACATACGAGTGGGCTCCCCCGGGGCTCACCCAGAAGCTGGTAAGACAATCCACAGCGTGTTTGGCTGGTAGTTGTGTTGCTTAATGGAGAACATAGCTCGACTCTGGAATAAAGTTATCAGGAAAAATAGTAAAACATATGGTTTGCCTCGGAGAGCAAAAATGTACATAACACTCTGTATTTTGGAAAACTGCGTAAATAACCAGGGTAGGTAGGAGAGAGGAGTGGATTGCTTTTGGGTTTTTATAGGTTTGCTTACATTTCTAGGAGAAGTCTTAATGGGTTTTACAACTAAAAAGCTCGCTACTTTGGTAAAGCTGATGTCCAATAAAAACATTGCTGAGGAGAGATCCCATCTCCGCTGTCCTGCCAGTTGTACAACGCCCGTGCAGCCCACGCAGGCATTTGCACACTCCAAAACCCCGGGCTGGATGTGGGAGTGATTCCTCCAGACCTTCTCGGGGTGCTGGGCTGGGACTTGCTCCTCTCCCGAAATGCCCCTAGGAGGGCACCAAGGAGGCAGAAGGCTGTTAAAGCCGTGGGATGTGCGCAAGGACAGGAGCTAACTCCAGAGAACCGTCTCCACGCTTCTAAAGCGACATGGGTCTGGACTGGGTTTCTGGGAGCAGCGGTGGAGACGAGCTTTTTGGGTGGCTTATTTGGGCAGGAGGAGCTGCCCTGGGCTCTGACATCCCTCTTGGGGAGGGCGTCCTGCCCTGCTTGTTGAGTCTGATCTCTTGGAAATCTGGGCATGAGCCTGTCCCGAACCAGCCAGCACGGGCGCAGGTACCAGCTGGGACACTTCCACTTGTCTGGAGGTTTCTTCAGGAAATTATACTTCAGTCTGTCTCAAAAGCAGGGAGATTAAATGAATGTGGAAAGAAATAATGCTGCACCTAAATAGTGCTGTGTTTGTAAATTATTGTTATGGAAATGGGCTTTAATGGTAATGGCAAAATAACTGTCATCTTTCATATAGTAATTTTTTTTTGCTTAGGTAGTCATTACAATCTTGGACTTAAAATAGGCCTGGCATCTCAGGTTTATTAAGCAGGAGTGCAACTAGTGCTCACCTGTGCCTCTGCAAATCAGAGGGCCCTGACCTGCCCCCCCCAAAACGCAGCCCTGGTTCCTTTGAATGCGGCATCGCCTCGGCCCGGGCTGAGCGGCCACCGAACGCTGCAGCAGAGCCAAGCCAGCGCTGACTTCGTGCCTTAACTCCTTTGTAATGCTGTCGTCTTTAACTTCGGCTCAGATTTGCTGGATGAGCAGAGGAGGGGGAAGGGGGTTTAAACTCTCCTTGTGGTGGGCAGTGAGGCTGCGGCAGGAGCATCCTGCCTGTGTGGGCACCAGCTGCCCATCGCTGCTGCCTGAGGAACGCCTCCCCCCCCAGATCCAGCACCGGAGCTGGGGTTTTTCCTCACAGCTAAGCGTAGTGTGGTCTAGATACAGAACCTAGGGAGAAATGTTTTTGAAGAGAACTTGGGATAAAAAAGGGAGATGGGGAGTGTGGTCCCATGCTGAGGGCTGGATCCAAAACCAAGCCCCCAGCCCCACCTTCCCTCCTGCGCCCGCTTTCCTTCCAGGCGAGCGATACCGCTGCGTGGGAACAAACGGAAGCGGGGTTTGGTGTGGGGAAGTGTTAGCCAGCCGAGCGCTTCTTGAGGGAAGGCACTGAGCTGTGTGGTGGTACTGAAACCACCATGTATTATGCTGTCATTAGTGGACAGCTTTTGCTCTTCAAATTAAACAAATAGCTTAAAGCTGCTGAAAATTGCAACCAGATTTTTTTAAAGACGAATTGGGGAAACAAATGTGAAATTGCAGCTGCAGACCTGAGAGGCAGACTGATTACTTCTTAAAATTCAGCTGCCATCACCTCCTTGGAAAGGCCGACTGGGGGTGGCGTGCGGCCTGCGCTGGGGGTGCAGCTGGGGCTCTGGTGCCAACGGGACAGACCAGCGGGCTTTAAGGAGGGACCGAGGCCCCGGCGTATCCAGCTGCCTGGTGTGCGATCCCAGCGCTGCTGCTCGCGGCCTTTCCCTTCCCTCTGTAGGGGGTTGGCCCGGCAGGAATGTTTCTTTAACCAGTGTTTGCCTTCCGCAGGTCCCACAGGGACTCGGGGAGCTCGTGAGGGCTGGGGAGAACAATGCTGGCACTCTCCTGCCCAGCTGGGCCGTTAAGCGCGCTGCCCAGCCCCGTGTTTATCAGAAACCGGGTTTCACTGCTCAGCAAGCTGGCCGCAGCGATGCTGCGAAAGGTGCCCGAACCCTGCTGCTCCTGGGTCGCTTTCTTCTTCTGTGGGCCTGAACCCCGGCCGCACTGCCGTACCAGCACATGTTTGGGGTGATCCGTGGGGGGCACAGGGAGCCCGGCAGCCCCCCCGGCCCGCGGCAGCAAACCGGGTCCCTGCAGCTCGGGGGGTGCGTGCTTTGGGAAAGCTTTGGGAGCTCTTCAAAGCGCCCGAACAGACTGGAGGATGTCTTGGTTCAATAAACAACATGCAGCAGCTTTGAAGACAACCTTGACAAATTTTGGCTCGAAGAGCGACTTGACAAAGTTTTAGGAGAGGTGCTGGATGGCAGCCATTCTTGGGATCGTGCAAAGGGGATTTGGGCCAAAAAGCTTTTAGTGCATAACTGCCTCATTCCAGTGATTTCCTGCTGAAGGCAGGCTGGAAACTTGGGGTTGTTTGTAATATTGTTGTCCTGAGGTGGATGGTCCAATAACAGGAGGAAGTTCAGAGCATGTTTTCATTAAGCTGAGCCTGGAGAAGTTATGAAGTAGATATTCAGGGTCCTTGGGGAAAGGAAGAGAGCAGATCACAAAATATCTGCAAAATCCAGTAGTTAACAGTGAAAACTTAAAATGCTTTTCCTCAATTATCTGTGCTCAGGCAACATAGTAAAGCATTTGACTGTAATAATACATGGTAGCAGCAGAAGAAACAGATTTTTATTATCCTTCATTTCATTTTTTGGTGTCAGGTTGAATTTTTATCCCTGATCTACTCTCTGGACACATTTTATAACATCTGCAGTTATAACTTCAAGCATTCCCTTGATGAGGGAGTGAAATCCCACCATGTGCCCCTGACCCCTGCACGTGATCCCACCTGCGGCCAACCGGTCCCACTGTGCTTTTAAGAAAGCCTGGGACTTTGCTTTCTGTCTCACTTTCGGCACAGACGTTCGGTGTTGGTGGTGGGGAGTCTGGCGCTGGAGTGGAACCAGATGCCTCGGCTGCACGTGCTGGCGCGGGGCTGCTCTCGTAGCTCTGGTGTAAGTGTTCGCGAGTCTTGGCACGCTTGTAGTGGATTAAGAATTTCTTCCATTAAGATCCTACCATGTTACTACTCTGCTAGTGCTCTTGCTGCGGCTGAACCAAGCCAGCGCGGGCTGCAGAGCGCACGCTGTCTGAGCGCTGGGGGTGTACGCATGGAGGCTTTGGTTGCTGCTCTTCCCGGTTGCCAGATTTCAGTGGCGGTGTATTTATTTTGTGGGGCAGTGCCTGTGTGAGGCCCAGGAGGAGCCGTCAGGGAATTCCTGTATCCAGCTTCTGTAGTTCCTATTAGGATTTCTCACTTCTGTGAAAGCCATCTGTGCACCAGATCACTCCTGCAGCATCCTGCAGCGCTCTGACCAGCTATTATTCCTGAGCAGCACCTTCTCCCATGGGATGACAACCCTCCCCCGGTAAACTTCTGGATATCAATCCTACCCTTTGCACAGAGGCACGAGATACTGAGTGTTGATGTCTAATATCACGTGCAACGATGTTAACATCCACTCCAAGAAACAAGGAAGAAGCCCTGCCTCCATTAAATCATTTCTCTATTGCCGTCGCAAGGCTTCAGGCAGGAATCTCTCCCTGCAGCACTGTGCAGCACTGCTGTCTGGCTGCAAGTAGCTGAGGTGGAAGCTGACTTTGAAGTTTTTACAGATGTGATGAGTTGTTCAGAGTTGTGCAAACATTTCTGTATTTAAAAGGCCACATTGAACCAGACTATGTACAGTAAACAGTTAATTGCTTCTACTTTTTAAAATTCAGTTTTCGGATGCTGACCAAGTAAGAAACAAATCTAATGCAGCTGGATGCCGGTCTTTAAACTGGAATGGCAGGGAGCCAACTGGCTGCCCCTTAGCTCTTCACACTACAATAGGAAAAATGCCTCCAGTGGAAAACTCCCTTCCCCTTAGCACCAGGCCAGAAGTTAACTGTACAGACCCCACCGTCCTGCAGACACGAACTCAGCGTGGGACAGACCTCTCGCGAGATCACGGTTTACTCCGCTTTTAAGACAGCGGCTAGTGGCCAGTTGAGTGGAGACTTTATTTTGGCTAGTTTTTTGGTATTTACTTTCCATGCTGCAGTGACCAAACACCTTTACTGCAGAATCAACAGTCAGGTAGAGTTGGTGGCTGTCAGTGTTACAGGCTCAGCTGCTACCTGACTATTTTTTCCTGTATTAAGATTTTTTTTTCTAATTGACAAAAGGGCATCTTCTGCTGTAAACTGTGCTGCCCGCAGCCCGTGAGGGCTATGGGGTGCTCTTGGTGCAGCCTGACCTGCTCCCCGGAGCTCTCCCTGTGCTGGCACGGGGCAGGAGGCAGCTGGCTGCTCTTGGGTTTGACATTTATGGGTTTCTGGGCTTTTCAACAGCCTTGTTATCAAATTCCCTGGAACAGTGGCATGCTAATGCCAGCAAGGGAAACTGTTGGGATCTGGCAGAAACTAGCGAAGCAAGTCTGTGCTGCTTTGTTTCCTGCACAGTCTGGGGTTTTCGTTTTGTTGGTTTTTTGGTTTTTTTTTTAAAAACACACCCTGAAACAAACCACCCAACCTGTTTTCTGAGGATGAAATGATTAACAGTAGCCTCCTGGATGCTACCTGCATCTGAGTTCAGCCTTTTCTTTCTGAAGCGTAGGTTAGAACAACTCAAAGGGGAAGGGGCATGTGTTCTGCCACCACTCTGTAAGGTAAGGTGTGCAAAGCACACGTGCAAAGCAAGTAACTGTCGGTGCTCTTGCCGTCCCAGGCCATGCAGTACATGGAGCTGATCCCAAAGGAGATGCAGCCGGTGGCGGGGACGGACGGGGCGTACTATCGCCGGCGGCAGCTGATGAGACAACTCCCGCTGTATGACCAGGACCCGTCCCAGTGCCGCGGCCTCGCAGAGGGCGAGCTGAAGCTGATGGAAGACTTTGTGAAGAAGTACAAAGCCGAGGCACTGGGCGTTGGGGAGGTGGCGCTGCCGGGCCAGGGCGGCAGCGGGAAGGAGGAGGAGAAGAAGCCCCAGGACAAGAGCATCGCTGCCGGCAAACCCTCCGAGTCCACCAATGGGGCCCTGGAGCGCGCACCCGCGGAAGGGCTCTACGTAAGTGCTGCGCTCTGCGGTGGTGGGATGGGCTGCGGGGGTGTCCCGGCTCTGCTCTGAGTTTGGGGAGCTTTCCAGGAACGGGTTCGGACTCAGCTAGAGGGAGAAGAAGGTTGCACCGGCCAGGGTTATCTGTTCCTTGTTCACAGTAGTGCCCCTGTGGGCTTCTCCAAGTCTGCTGCAGTGCTTTTTCACACTACCGGAGCAGAGCCGCGATGCTCAGGTGCATCGTGGCGTGCTTTGGTACAGCACTGTGAAAGGCCTGGTGGGACCCCTCGCCTGCTCCTGCTGAGCACAAGTACCCGTCCATCAGGGATGGGCAGGGGTGGGTTATCTCCTCTTCACCATCTCCCTCCCTCCACCAAGGTGAGTAAACCTTCCGTTAGCTGTAGGAGCCGGTGATTTCAGCTGCGGATGCTTGGCAGGTCTGAAAGATTGGATGTGACGCGGCCCCGCGTGATTGTGAGTCAGTAAGGTGCTCCAGATCAGAAACTGGTTTCCTGCGCGTTAGTGGGTGTTTCCAGCTAGGCTTCCAGGCCAGCGCAAGAGGAAGGACCACAAGTGACGGTGGGTGGTGGCTCAGAGGGACATGGAGATGGTGCTCCTGGGGCTGTAATCGCTCCAGGGAACTTTGAACAGAGCGTGCGTGTCTCTGGGCATAAAAATACATTTCTACAGGGAAACAGTTGAGATTCCCAAACACCCGTTTAGATTTATGTTCTCCCCGCGCTGTCTGGAGCGGCCATTGTGGTGTTGAACAAATGCTTACAAAATATGGTGAGCGAGAATTTCGTACAGCCCCTGCGAGGGTAACTTGCAGCAGAGGATTTAAAGCTGGGAGAAAAATGGTGTCTGAGTGTTTAAGGCAAGACTTTTCTAGCCATTACTGCACTGAGATTGTAACACGTTAAGAGCAGTTTTCATTTTCATTCCATATTGGGTAATGTCTCCCCTCTGCTGTGGCCTTTTCTATTAACGTGCATCTGACTTTGAGTCCAGTGTTAGAGTGAAAGTTTTTCACTATTGCAGCAAAATATTGAATTGGACAAAGAATTTTAAGCTTAAAAAAATAGCCAAAAAAGGAAGGTTTCCATCAAACATATTAATAAAAGTCATCTTAGCAATGAGGGCTTATTTAGACTGCAAGTTTGTCCTTCCAAATAAATACATAACTGTGCTGTTATTCTACATAGTTTAAAGCATCATTTTTCTAGAGGCACTAGCTGAAAAATGGAAGAGTTTCAAAAGCGGTTGCAGGAGATCCACTTGGACCGACGTGCTGCTCGGCACAGCTCGCAGCAGACTTACGGAGCACTGCGGTTTCTTGCCGTGCTGAAGACAGACCTCCTGTTTCCAGCTCTAACAAAGCACCGCTCGTTTGAATTTGGTCTCTCATGCAGGAATTAATGCAGCTGACCTGTTTGCAAGATCTGAAATGTGCTAAACTTCCAGAAGGTCTACTGGCTTTCACAAAACTGTACTGGAAGAGAAGTTCTGCCATAGAAAAAAGAGATATAGCACTTCAGTACGTGTGAGGTTGAAAGCAGGCATGAGCAAAACGAGTTGTATGAAGGTTGAGAATGGATGTAAAGAGACTAGAAATGAAGTGCACGAAGCCAGCGACGCTGGAGGTTTTCATGTTGTCACATTCAGGGTTGAAATGTAGATCAGCGCACTACAGGTGTGGAGGTCTAGGTACCTCTCTACTCGTGTGACCACCTCCCGTGTGTCTCCCAAACCTGGGTGTTAAACACACCGCCTGCTCCCAAGCCTGAGGAGGTCCCCCGAGCCCCCTCCACCGCTGCTCTTGGGGACGCTGCAGGTGATGCCCACGGGTGCCACCAGCCTGCCCAGGGCTGCTGCAGGGCACGTTGTCCTCAGCTGGGAACGTGTCTGTCCCTGGCACTCAGACTGCAGGACTGCAGCAATGAGGAAGGCTTTTTGAGTAGATACATGTGCCTTTGGTTCAGGGGCGTAGGGGGAAAATACAGTGCTGAATAGCTTATTTTGGAGATCCTGAATAGCTTATTTTGGAGATCCTGATTCTCAGGCAATTTGTGTGATGTTTCTTCATATTGAGTCCATTAGAAGTAGGACACAGATTTGAATCTGTTAAATACCAAACCTCTTAATCAGCACCAACAGCTTGACTTCACCCTATTTCAGATCAAGGTGTGAGACTGAACTATAAATTTATGAAGATCAGGTGTGGGGAAAAAACAAAACCAAACCAAGCCACAACCCTTGCTGTAGAAGAGAACGAACCCTGAAAGCACCAGTGCTGCACCAAGAAACAAGCTGCAGTGATTTCCTTGGGTGTTTGTGTGGTCTGTGCTAAGGTTGTTAAACCCCTTATTGCACACTCAGGCCAGCTGTGTTGAAATTGGTGTGTGAAGGCAAACATCCAGGGCCAGTGTAAATCACCAGGAGAGGCATCTGAGCTCAGATGGCTTTTTGAACTCATCTCAGCTGCAGAGAGGGGCCCCATCACTGTAGCATGTCTGTCCTACGAGCCGAATGCTCTCCACCGAGCATAAAATCATCTTTAACCCTCCCAGAACCGGAGAGTCCTCTGGTGTTATAAGCCACTGTGGTGGAATCAAATCCTGAAACGGTTGATCAAAATTAGCCATTGTCCTGAAAAGCTCAAGGCCAGCAATGTAGTGAGTGCTCGGGGGAAGCCGTGTGGTGCCCAGGGAGCTCCTTCTGCGGGAGCTGGCGTTGAGAAATAGCAGCCAGCGGAGAGAGCGAGTTTGAAAAAGCTTGGGAGAAAGGAACACTGTCTTGGCCAACATCTCTGGTAACTCTGCTAATAAAGTCTTCACTCCTCTCCCTACACGATGGAGATGTAAAATGAGTACCAAGCTGTAATCCCATCTTAAATTTTGAAGAGCCACTTTTTATTTATTCTGTAAATGGCAGGAGGATAGAAGTTATATGATGCTTAGGAAAAGCCCTGTGAATAATTGCCATAGAAAGAAACAGCAAAATAAGTTGTTTTTTTAACAGTTCGTATTGGCAAGAAACTTGAGCCTGGAGTTGGAAAGCTGCTCGTGTTTGTTCTCGCTGTTAGATCTTGCCAGATAAGCAGGGCTGGATGGATGGCTCTGGCGGCTTCCCCAGGGTGCCAGTGTGGAGGCAGCTGCAGGGTTGGGCTCTAGCGCCCTGAGCCGCCCAAATCCGGTGCCTTGGGGAGGTATCGGGGGTGCAGGGAAAAACACTGAGGGGTGCAGAATTCATCGAGCAAGGTGTGTCGAGAGCGCTGCTCTGCCAGCTGCTCCGCACCCGCTGCGGCAGCTTCGCGTACTTCTGTTCTTGTTCGTAGAGACCCAAAATAGCACGGCTGCTGCGCTTCTCCGCTTCTGCTGGAGCTTACCGCCTCGTTGGCGGGGGCCTTGGGAGAGCTCGGGAACGCGTCTGCAGCCCTTTGGAGTGGAAGGAGCAGTGTAAGCAGACGTATCCCCTTTCAGACTCGCAGGAAAACCAAGCCAGGAAACATCTTGTGTCTCCTCTTGTGCTGCCGTTGCTTGTCATAGGGGATTTGCTGGTAAAATAGGAGATGCCCGTCAGCTTGGTGGAACCGCTCCAGGCGCTGTGGGGCTGTTCCTGAAAATCCAGACTAAGCGAAGGAGGAGGCGATAGCAAAGTGCGTGGTGTGCGGGAAATAATAGCAACAGAACAAAGAAAAGCCACTTGGTGGGTGTAGAAAGACCCGTAGCCTTCTGCTGTGTAAGGGGAGAAGGGAGTTTAAGCAGGCTCCCCAGACGCAGAGAACGGTCTCTCTAGCACTCGAGCCATGAACTGGCAGAAGGGGCTGGACATGGTGGGGAGCTCGGCTCTAGTTGGACACTTGCAGAGCTCAGAGGGACCCCTGCTCGCTCTGTACCCCAGAGAGGCTGTGTCTGGGGCTGCAGCAGCGAGGATCGCCAGGGTCCCATGCCGTGGTGGCATCAGGGTGGTGTTCCTTAGGACACGGACCGCAGCTGCCGTGCGGGACACCCCGCTGCTCTGTCCCTGCCCATCCCCGGGGCCCTCCTGCAGCTCAAATGGTCAGTTTGCCTTCAGCTGAGAAACTTTATCTTTGTGTCTCTACGACCCACCTATTAGAAACTTGTCAACTTAAATCAGAGCGTTTGTAAATGAAGCTGCTGTTTGAGCGTGGGGCGGGAAACTCCCGGAGCTGGAGGGGACACGCCACTGTGCGAGTGCTCTGGTCGGGCACAGCAGCTTACACCGCAACACGTGTGACACACAAGCTGCTCCGCGCTGTGTTGTGGTTTGTACAAGCCCCAGCCAGCCCGCTGCGGAGCTTGCTAGCGGAAGCCTGGCCTTGCAGCCACGGGCTCTGCTGGAACAGAGTCCAGCTGCTACTTGGGAGCGTTTCTTGTAGGAGTGATGAAGCACAGACTCAGCTTCGGAGAGGAGAGCTTTAAAGCTTGCTCTTAACTAATCGCAGCATCGCTCTGCAGGCACAGAGAGAGAGTAAACCCAGTTGGTCTTGTGGGTAATACACATAGATGCTAATTAATCTTCAGATTAGCCAAATCTAATTCTGTCTGTTTGGACTGTTATAAATCAAAAGCACTGTGCTGAAATCTGTAGTGACATCTGTCTTATGTGTAGATATATATATTGAAAAACAGTGAGAAACGACCAAAGTTCCTAATCTCTCTGTAAAATATCAGTCTTTGGCATGCTGTGTTTCTTCTGTACTACAGGATTTTTCTCAGAGAACCTTTGGATTTTTGTGAAGGTTGGGTTTAGCTTGGGGGGGTCCCAAAGGCCAGATGTTTAGCTGATGGTGGGTCCTCACCTGCTTGGGGATCTGGCTGGAAGGAAGTAAACAGTATTCCAGGTGAGGGCTAGCAAATGTACGTTTTAGAATTAGTTTTATATTATGGCTTGACGCTGTCCACACGTACCACTGGTCCAAATGTTCGCGCAGGATCTGGGGCAATAGACTTGGAGACATTGGTGCTGCTGGCGTTGGGTGCCCTGTGATGCTCTCTGTTTTCTGAGCGCTGCTGCACAACTGAGACTTTTCTCCCAGCGCTTTTCTCAAGCTGAACCATTGCTTTCTCTTCAGTTTAGCTGTTCTCACTCTTCCCCCTCGCTGCACTGTTGCTGTACCTTTGTTTCAGACTGGTGTGTTTGCTGTCCCTTCCAAGCTGATTCAGCTCTGAAATGGTTTTGGTGTTCTCAACTTTCCCTTCACAGAACAAGAGCTCAAACAAAAGCAACCTAAGCCACACAGCCTAGCAGTCCTGGAATTAAACGTTTTATTTCCACTGTCCTCCTTGGCATTTTGGGATGTAAAGCAGGAACACAATAGGTCCTTCAGCCTATGTAGGAAGCATTGAGGACGTGCTCGGAGATTGTGGTGTTCCGTTTTGCTGACCATGTTTCTTACCAGCCGTACGGTTAAGAACGATGTATTGAAAAGATGCCGTGAATCCGTATGTCTGAAAGTAAACATCCATCCCGTGCACTGAGCGCTGCTGCTTTGCTCCTGCACGCCCGGCCCCATGCTCACCCCTCTGCCTCTCTTGCAGCGCTGCGAGACCTGCAAGCAGGCGGTGCCGGGGGACTGCCCGGTGGTGTACGCCGACAGGGCGGGCTACTCCCGGCAGTGGCACCCGGCGTGCTTCGTGTGTTGCCGGTGCTCCGAGCCCCTCGTCGACCTCATCTACTTCTGGAAGAGCGGAGCCGCCTGGTGTGGGCGGCACTACTGCGAGAGCCTCCGGCCACGCTGCGCCGGCTGCGACGAGGTAGGGACTGGCCGGGTTCCCTCTGCCCGGAGCTCCCTGCGTGCCCTGGGGTCCTGGCGCGGGCTAACTCAGGGCTTCTCTGGTGCGCGTCTGGGACCGGTGTCCTTCTGGTGCTGGTCACCAGGGCTGCGGCTGCTCTGGGGAGCTGGAGGTGCCTGAGGAAAATGGGGTAAAGCAGCGTGACGTTAATGCCAGTCTTGGCTAGTGACACGGTATCTCAGAGCAACAATCCAGCTCTAGTTGCATTTAAAACCTGATGGGTTTATGGTGCTTAATTGCAGCCCATGACTTTGGCTTAATTGCTTGGGAGCAGTCCCGTGCCTTTTGCTTACCCCTCCTAAAGCCTGGCCTCCGCGGCAGACGGGCTTGGTGGGAGGCGCGGGGCCGGTTCTCCCTGCTCCTGCCGCGCTCCAGCTTGGCGAGAGGGTGGCAATAAGCAGTTGTGTCTGTCCTGTAGATCATCTTCTCGGAGGACTACCAGCAGGCAGAAGGGATGGCCTGGCACAAGAAGCACTTTGCCTGCCTGGAGTGCGAGACGCTGCTGACCGGCAAACCCTTCGCTCTGCACAACGCCAACCTCCTGTGCACGACCTGCAGCAAAAGCAAGCGCCTCTGAGCGGGGAGCAGCCCGGGGGCACAGCGGGCTCCCCGAGGTCCTACCAGCACTGGGCTCATTTGATGAGTACACGAGAAAGGGAAGGTTACAAAAAAAATTAGAGCCTGGCTATTCACTTGCAAGCAACTAAGTGCCCCCTTGCATCCAATACAGCTTGCGGGGGAATATTTCCTTGGGGAGGAAGCAAAGGAAATTGGTACGCCTGCGGGTGGGAGGTACACGGCGTATCTGACTAGGAGGGACTGAAAAGGAGGGGCTGTGCTGTGCTGGTGTTTATAAAGTCTCTCCAAGCTTCTTATGACTAAGATTTTGCAATAATCTTTTGGAAATAACACATCTCAAAAGTAACTTTTGGCATACTAAACCCATGGTCATGGTCAAAAACAAGGGTTGTTGGTATTTTTTGAAATCCATACTGGAAGTTTACGCTAACAGGCTGCTGACAACTGTACTAAAGCAATGGGTTTGAGGAATTTGATTAACCTGGGTGCTTACCTTCTGAAAGCAAATGATATAAAATTGCAGCAACATATAACTGTAGCTTTCTCCTCCAAAGTGTTCAATAATGTAAAAAAATAACGAATTGGCCCGCGGGGCCCTTGGTTTAACCCCGGGGAGGTGGGAAGGGTGCAGCTCTGCCCTGGGACGACCGGCTGGCTCAGCCCCCGAGAGCTCTGGCCCTGGGATGGGGATGCAGCAGCATTCCCGGCCGGTCCCACCAGCCGCGTTCCCGGCCCCCGCCTGCCCCCCACTGCCTGCTCCTGCGGGCGAGCGTGTCTCCACAGAGCGGCATTGTGTTCTGCCGCGACTCGGGAGGTCGTTAAGCATTTAAAGTGTGGCCTTTATTTCGGCTGGGTCTGACCAGGGATTTTATGGAAAACAGCTTTCCAGCCTAAGCTGTCTTGGGGGGAGGGGGTATGCCTGAACTGCTGCAATGCCAGATTTTCCCTGTACCCTATCTGTGCCCCCCCACCCCCAAAACCAGTGTACCTTCCCCTCAGAGCCGGCAGCACCCTCGCCCTGCATGCTGCGTAGCTCTGTGTCCCTCAGGGAGGTGCCCGTACCCCCTTGGAGCCGATGGGGTGACACTGCCCCGGGATCCAGCGCCGAGTCTCTGTGGATAATCCAATTTGTTCCCTACATCAAACAATGCTTCTGGTAGCCCTGAAAATATCAGATAGTCTAGGCTGGCAGATGTCTGTGTGCTTGATCCTTTTTTCATATATTAAATGTGTTATTTGCCAGAGAACTGGAATACTTTTTGCAGAGGTGAGTGTGCAAGGAGCTCACGATTGCTAGGTTTTCTTTCTGCTACAGAAGATGCTGTTTTTTCTTTAAAGCATGCTCTGTGCTACGGATGTTTGCTTGCTTATGATAAAATAACTTGCATGTGAGAGTCGGGGGGAACCTGTGCAAGCTGCAGGCCAGGCTCTGCCCCCCCAGGGGATGCCCATCCGTTGCAGTGTTTGAGCAGGTGAGACCCACATGGTGTAAAGACACATCTGGATGTGGGGGGTGATGCCCTCTTACACTTCATCCAGCCCCGTGCTGTTCCGTGGTTGATGTTGCTGGAAACGCGGGGGTAGTTAAAGAGCAGAGCAGAACATCCCGAGGTGACAGCGACAGCCGTAGCTGGGGGGTGACGGGTGTGTGTGGCAGGGTACCGGGGTGCATGTGCTGCTGGGGTCGTTTGTCCACCTCAGGTTATTTAGTGGATGCGTTGAGTGCCTGGGGGTGTCCTGAAACTCGGTCGGATGCTGCAAGTCAAGAGAGGAGGTGTAGACCTGAAGTTGTGCAAGGAATAATAAAGGTCCCTTGGATACGGGCACTTTGGTTCTAAGTAAAGTGGGAATGAAAAATAAAGCTCAGTGCTTAATTTATTACTGCCTCTGTTTTGTTACAAGGGAAGTGTCTCTACATCTTTGTAATTATTATTTTTCTTAAAGACACACCTTTATTCTAAGCCCTGCGATGTTACGGCAGCCAAAACCACGCACGTTGAGTGTGGGCAGCGCCAGGAGCAGTGTGAATCACCTATGGGTGCTATTTCAGCACAGGCATTACCATCCAAACAGCATTCCTTGAGGGCAAGTCCGTGTCCCTTTGCACCCCCAGCTGGTTACGTTACCCAGTAGGTGCACAGCTGTCTGGAAGAGAATTAAATGGGGAGAAAATCCACCACAAGCCTGAGTTCCTAGGTGAAAGATTATGAACTAAACTCCCCAGCGTGCTGCAGTCTTCTCCCTGGGTGTGTTGGTTTTGCCTTGGCTGGCTGCGCAGTCCTTGTGGGGGTGCGATACAGTGGGGGGGGGGGGGTGATGCTGGCTGTCCCCGCACCGAAGCTGCTCCCCCCCTGCAGCCGCCTTCCCTCCCCAGCCCGACGTGAAACCAGGGCTGTGCCAGGCAGTGGGTCCTGCTCCCCGGCTTGTGGGGTGGGGGGTTTGGGGGAGACCCTGTGAGCTGGGTGCTGTGCTCTCAGCGCTGACGCTACCGAGCCCCACAAAGTGTGCAGTGACGTCTTTTCCTTTGAGTATTTGAGACCAAGTAAGCTAGCCGAAGGGGTGCGTGGTGTGCAACAAGTCCAGGACAGAGTATGGTGGGTAGGGGATGTCCCCAGGGTGGGGATGCTCATCTGGACCTCGAACATCTGTTGTTAAACCCGTATGGATGGGGACCCTGGTCCTGTGCTTCTGTGCGCAGGGGGGTGAGCTTGCGCCCAGGTTCCCACGGCTGGCGTGTTTTCTGCATCTGTGGGCCAGCACCTGCGTGTAAGCCCTTTAGCGGTGGGATTTCCAGTGGACCCCTCTTCTCTTGGGGTCCCTTCCCCTCTCCCCTGCCTGGGGAAGTGTGCGGGTAAAGGGGATCAATCCCCCTTCCACCTCTGCCAGGGTTAACAAACCAGCAGAGCCTCAGAGGGAGGTGGTGGAGAAGAGGTGGCTCTTTGCTGCAGAAGAATGTGCATGGTGGGAGCTCGGGTAAATGTCGGAGCGGAGGCACGGGGAGAGGACGGGGTTTCAGGGGGAGGGCTGGCACCCCGGCATGGCAGCGGGAGGGGAGGTGTTACCCTGAGAGCAGAGCCTGCCCCTCCTGCCAGCTGTGCTCCCGGGGGCTGTGCGGGCAGCGCTGGGTCGTCCCCACCGCCCTCCTGCCGCCGGATCGTCTCCAAGGGACGGAGAGGTCTGGTCCGCTTTGCGTACAAGGACTGTCCTCGGCGACAGGACCTTTGTGCTGGACTGTGACCGCGGTCCTCACGTGGCAGCATCGACTCCTTACGCAGTGTGTCGCCGTTAACACAATCCTCCTCACTAATGCCTTTGTTTGTCTACTTGGAAAAAAGCTGCCACTGTAGCATGTTCTGGTTTGGGGTTTGATTTTGTGATCTGTAAATGGTAATTCTTCTCTGAGGTCCCTGTTTTGGCATACACATGCTTGCTTCAGGCTTTTTGGACTGCTGGCATCCACTCGAGCCTTTCAGGTATTTTTGCAGCTTGTAAAATACTGTCTGCTAAGAATTTATTGCAATTAAACAGCTTAACAAAATCCTGTGCCTCTCAAGTGTCAGGAGCAAAAGCATGAAATTAATGCATCTGACAGCTCAAAACATATGTGAGTCTTCAGTTTTGATAGTAAAACTGAAATTCAGTGTAAGCACGAGAAGATATTCACCCCAAGTGAAGACATTAGGCTGTGTTTTGCTATAGTTGATCATCTAGAACAAGGGAGGCTGCAGCTGCCTTCTGCGGGTCACGAGCTCTGGGTTTTGAGCAAGTTAAATGTACAGGGGGGTGCTGGCTGTCTCATCGAGAGCCATCAGCAAGCAATACACGGAGGGTCTGTCCAGCAAGTTAATAAAAATCGAGGTGTTTCACAGGGTTGCTGTGCATGACAGGAACAGGCTATGGGCAAAGACGCTGTTGTGTGACTTTGGAAAGCATCTTGTGCCGCAGCCGTGGCATCGTTTCAAACAGAAGCTCCGTACAAAGGCCACTGTACGCCGTCTGGCTGCGTGCGTGACCTTTAGCTGGTACGGGCTGCGGTGGGACCCCGGGTGAGGGGTCCGTGCACAGCGCAGCACTCGAGCCCCCAGTTACCGTGATCCCCCTCCCCGCCCGCGGCAAGGGTCCCCGACGGAGGACGGTGTCAGCAATGCTGCTTGCTGAGTCAGCTCATCCACATTGTGCTGTGGGCGGACGGACGGGGAGACGAAATGCAAGCTAAGGAGGAAGCAGGCGGCAGGGCAGGGAAGGGGACTGGGGTGCGATGGGGTGCTCAGGCCCTGTCTGAGCGGGCGTCTCCCAGGACTTGCCGGGCAGCTGGAGGAAGAGCCGTGTTTGGACTGCCCCGGCCGAGCAGCTCACACTGGCACGGACAGCTCGGGATGCTGCACGGGGGTTAAGCTTTCAGAGTGGCTTCGGTCGGAAAGGCGCGCTGTGCCCAGCTGGTCCCGTGTGCCGGGCGCGCTGGCTGCGTGAGCTTGTTCATTCGTTCGTTTTCTCCCCAAGCTTTGCACTGGGCTCCTTTAGCTGGAAAATCCAGGCGTTGGGATGCTTGAAGCCGCTCCTCCGGGCTGCGCAAGGTTTGCTCTCTGCCAGGTGAGAGCAGACGGGGCAGGGTGAGGGGTTTCAAAACGGCCATGGGTGGGAACAGGTCTCACTGCGCTGAGCAAGGGCCACGGTGTGCCGAGGTCATCGGCCGCCTTTCCCAGGAGGTGACAGTGCCACCGGGCCAGTAACGTTTTCTGTGCTGCCCGTAACGTGAATTTCCGTGCTGCTGCTGGGAAACCTCCCCGTGGACGTGGACGCCGCTCGTTTCCAATGCTGCTGCGTGGCCCAGGGGTCCCGCACAGCCCCTGCGAAGCGCTGGCGTCTGCTGGTCGGAGCAGTCCGTGAGAGCTGAAGCTCTCACCTGGCGGGTTTTTGATGCTGATCTAGCCCTTTCGTGGAACCGTGGGGATGCGCTGCATTGTCTAATGGTGGATTTAGCACCACACGTTGCAGTGACTGCTGCCTGTGTTTTAGCTTGTGAATCTGCGAAGGACAAACCTCTTCAGTTCCTCCGACAGATGGCCAAAGATGGAAACACAAGGACTTTGGGTCTCCGATGTGAACGTTTAGCTCCAATTTCAACTCAAATGTTCCGTATAATTGTTCTCCTAAAGATGACTGACAATACATGAAAATGTTCCTAAAATGTTAAATAAACTATTTCTGGATATGAATGTCTCCCAGGTCTTGCTTCGGTTCCCTTCCCGGTCTCGGGGCGGGCGTGCTGCCCGAGGGAAGGGCAGGAGCGCGGGAAGGAGGAAGGTCTGGGGTGCCGCTGCTGTCACCGGCCAGAGCACGTCACCGTCCCCGCGCCCGAGATGCCGGTTTGCGTCGGTGAAATGGGCTGAGGCAGAGCCGAAGTCACGCAGAGAGCCCGAGGCGGCGGAGCAGGGGCCGAGGGCGTGCGGAGAGACGCGACTCACGTGAAGCCGCGCTGCTGGGAGGGAGCTGCGCCGGCACGAGGCAGCGGCGTTCCTGGGAAAGCCATCCTGATTGACTGCAAAACCTGTGGATGCGTAAATATTCCTACCGGGATAAAAGTAACTCATTGCCCAGTGCCGTTACTTGAGGCTTAATTGGGGTTAATTATTTAACAGGCTTAGTGAGTGCAGTTACCCCCAATATTTTCTCGAGATGACCTAGGAGAGGAAGCGCTTTAAAAATAAACTCCAGTGGGGGAGAAACGAGTACTGGCGCACGGCGGCTCTGGAGGGGAGGGTGGCCGTGCCTGCGGTCTGGCAGCCACGGGGAGAGCCTCCGCACCCGGCCGGGGCGTGGGGGGCTGTGCCAGGCACGGGGGTCCTTCACCTGCTCCCCCCGACTGCAGACCCAGCCGGGGGCGGGAGGGAGGGCAGAGCCCACCGGCAGGGAGGAAATAACCACTGGCAGGGGGCTTTCAGCTGAAGTTTTGCAAGATGAAGTTTTTCAAAGCTTAACTGATCTGAATCTACAAATATTTGCAGTGCCGTCTCATTTTGTGGTCCCTTTTTTATTTTTTTTAAGAAATATTTGAGGAAGGAAAAGGGACCGTCTGTTTGTGATTTGGGAGGATTTTGCCAGGGAAAAGGCAGAGGCTGTTTAAGGACAGCGGCTCTGTTCGGGTCACCCTCCTCCTCCTCCCAGCTTTCCCAGGGCATCCCCCCTCGCCGCTGGGGTCGTCCCACCCCGGGGCCACACGTCCCTGGGCCAGAGGGGGAATTGGCCCCGGCTGGGGGGGTGCTGGTCCTGTGCGCTGCCCTGCACGTAAGCGTGGGGAGCCTTCGCTGCTCGGGTGGGGAGAAAAACAATTCAGAAACGAGCAGTGGCTGGAGCGATGCCTTTATACATCTCAGCAAGGGAGGTGGGCTTGAAGGAAGGGAGCCCTTTGCTTAAGCGACCGCTGATTCTTTGTATGTATCTGCAATGTGTAGTCTAAGACAAACAATAAGACTTGAAATAAAATCTCTCAGCTCAGATGGGTAGGAGAACACTAGCTATCCCTGGGGCAGGAAGACCGCATCTCGCTGTCAAAGGGCTGTGCGTTCCGGAGGAGGTGTCAGTCAACCCATCCGTGTTGAAGAGGGACCGGGAAGCTGCCTGGAGCCTCACGCCACGGCTTGGTCCCACCGCTGCCTCGCACAGGTCGCCCTAGGCAGAGCCACGGGGAAGGCAGATCTGGGGCCGTTCAACAGGTTCCCCTCGAGGTCTATGGAAAACACCTGGGCTCTGAGATTTATTTATGGGCCCTGCACCCCTGGAGAAGGAGCCTTGTCATCAGGAGGGAGGGGGCAGCGACAGGGTGGGAGCTGGTGGCCGTAGGGCACGGACGACGTGCGGGCTGGGGGGGGCGGGGGGGGGGGCAGCTCTGCACCCCCTGCACGTGTGGGTGCAGAAAAGGTAGGGAAATCCTTAAAGGCGGGGAAGAAAGCAGCTCTCCCGACCTTTCCCTGCAGCGCACAACATCAGAGCACGAGAGCAGCTCTGCTCTGCACGACTCGTCCCCCCAAGCTGGAGGAGGCTGTTCTGCTCCGGCCAAGAGGTGCAGGTTTGGACGGATGGTGATCAGGCTGCGTCACATCGGTCTCTGCAAGAAAAGCTAAGCAGCAGTCTCCTTTACAACGCATTTCAACCAAAAATCTGTTTGCTAGGATACTTCTCCAATGAATTGGCTCAGGCCTGACTTGTTGGAATCGATGGGATTCTTGTTATTTACCTTGGTGGTAACGAACAGCCGTAGAGAAGTTGTTCACCTCTAGTGTAGCTCCATAAGAATTTGATAGCTGGGTGGAAGACAATTGCCTTTTAAACAGAAACTTTTAAGGAGTTTTATTAGTGCAGTCAATTCTTAAAAGAATGCGATTTCAGATACCCGTAACTAATAAAACTCAAAATTCAGTGGCTTCAGGTGAGAAAAACATAAACCGAAGGCAGACTGAGGTGGCTATATAAACACTACAACAAAAATTGCTTAAAAGCCCCAGAGAGAAAAACGTAGAGGTGCAAAGACAAGTATTCATGAAGTGCTGGTGTGTTTCAGTGGAAACACCGTTCCGAACTGGCAACAGCGGCTGCTTTAGGACTGAGCTAAAAAAAGTTCATATGGCTATGTGTTATTCTATATAAAGTGAGGTTAATTAGGCCTATATAAATCTAATTTGAGCTTTTATTTACTCTTTAACTCAACTTCTTCAGCCAAATCACCCAAAAAGCAAATCTCTGCACAATGAGGGTTTTATGCACTGTTGCCTTATTTCAAGAGGTGATGCGTGCAAGCAGCTCCAGCAGCCCCACGGCACGGTGCCGGTCCCACGGTGCTTCTCCCGTCCTGCCTTGCACATCTGCAGGAATTCCGGATTTACGACGTTACATATCCACGCACTGCGTTGTACTGCTAAGAAAAGAAAACTGAAGGGAACTGGATTTTGTCTCCCTGGGAAGCAAAGTGCCTTCCGAACAAATCATGACGGGTCGTGTTCACATGGCCACTTGTACGTGTTCGAGCAACTTCCAGGTGTCAGCTCGAAACCATCTTGCAGACAGGGAGCCCCGGCAAGACGTGCGTGCCCAGCCCCGGCTGCTGACGTGAGGGCGAGCGGCCGCCGTGCCTCATCGTCCGGCTGGCTGCAGGACCAGCGCTGCAGCGGCTGAAGACGCTTTTTTTGAATCAAATTTTTTTTAAATTGTGCAAAGTGCTGACATATTTCACTGCTCCGCTCGCTCGGTAAGGACAATTCTCCCATTGCTTTTCTGCAACCTTTGCTAGAACTGTCCCCCTCGGAATCGCCTGGGTACCCCGTGCCCATCCCTCGCAGCGAGGCTCGAAGCGAGTAGCCCGTGTCGGTGAGAGCTGTGGGAAGGCGGCCGTGGGATGAAGCGAGGTGAAACCTCCGCAGTGGGAGCCCAGGTCTGCAGGTCCCACACGCTGCAGGCACCCCCGGTCCTCTGGAGTTCCAGCTGCCCCCGCCTGAGCTCCAGCTGCCTTCCAGGGTGGGAGAAGGGCTCTGCCATGAAGCGGTTTCTGTCCCGGTGCAACTTTAGCAAGCAAGCTGCAACCAATCTGGGGTAAGGAAGCATGCAGAGCAGGGCTGCTTATCTTTTCCTGCACGACTCGTCCGCCAGCGTGCTGCCCGCGCTGCCCGCGCTGCCTGTTCCAGGCACTGAGCCGCAGCATCGGTTGAGAAGCCCGTAGCGCGAGGGGCGCAGCACCGCACCGCCCGGGGTGAGAAGGCGCCGTGCACAGCTGTGTTATTGTTGAGCCAGATGTTTCATTACTGGCTTAGCAAATTCCTTCGGAGCCCCACAACGGCGCTGAAGCATGGAGACTGTCAAAGACAGATGTTTTCTCTGCACACGAACTCAAAAAGCCGAATGAGACACAGGCCAACTTAAAGACCAGTGAATAAAGGTCTCTTTCATAAAAGAAACCTATTAATACTTTGCCAAGACCTTCCCTTGAGACTGCCTAAACAAATTTCCTTAGATTGACAAGGCTTAAAAAGAAACGCTTTTAGTGGAACGGGACTCAAAAGCCACTCAACTGGAAGGCACCGGCCTTCTGGTTTTGCAGCTCTGAATTTACTCAGAAAAGAAAGGTCATTTTTCAAATCCAAGGAAAACTTGTTGCAGCAATTTTTCTTTTCTGGTGCTGTTACAGGGATTGAATAATCGCATACTCTGGGAATCTCCAAATTAATAACAAGGCGCCTTTAATTAACTACTCCTGATAAATTGACTGTGCCTAATGTTGAGGGGGTTTCATAAATGCCCTGGGGTTTGGGATGGACCTTCCCGTGGCTGGAAGAGAGCGGAGTTGTGACAAGCAGCTCTGGCAGTGCCACTGCTGCTGGGGAGAGCAGGGATGCTGGCTCACCTGGGATGCAGGAGGACAGACAACGACAAGAAGCGGGACCCCTCTGCAAACACCATCGGCCAGTTTATACACAGTGTAAGTACAGGGGTTTCCTTGTGTCTGTACTAGAGCTCTGCTTCGATGAGGTCCCATCACGTTCCTGAGCTTCTCCACGACTAATGCATAGTTTATTCCCTTGCTGCATTGCAGAACTGCCGAGCCCGTCGTGCCCAGCCCTCCCCGAGGCAACAGCACAGTTCCTGTGCTAACAAAAGACGTTTTAAACCATGTGATGAGGAGCTAAAGGAGAGACAAGAAGTGACAGGTTAGGGTGGAAAAATCAGACTTGCTCCCGTGAGCGTTGCGTGCCTGTCAGTCAGCTCTGCAAACCCAGCGAAGACAAACGGGTTTGCTCAGCCGTGCCCGGGTGCGTGCCTGGTGCAGGCAGGGTGGCTGCCCCGTACCCCGCTCCCATCCCGGGGGACATCGCCCCCCCTGCATCCCGCAGGCACGGAGCCTTCGCTCCCCCGCGCTGGGGACGAGGTGGTTTCCCGTGATGGGGACCCGGCCGTTGGGTCCGGGCTGGTCTGCAGCATATTGGTGCACGAGGAGGGCGATGCACGGCCCCGTCCCGGCTGTGCACCCCCCCCCGGCAGCGCGGGGGGGCTCTTCGGCCCCGTCTCTCCCGGAGCAGCGATGGGCAGCATCCCAGCAGTCGGTAGCGCAGGGACTGTGATTTTGCGTCGTGTTTGTCCTATGGAGCTGGACTGTGGTCAGGAACGTCCCAAGAGCCGGCTGGGCTCGTACATCGTGTAAGGCATCTGCGTGCGTGGCCTTACGTGGGCACGGCGCTGGAGTTACCTTGTCCTTTTTTGGGGGGACGGGGCTAACCAGAGCCCTCACCGTGCTTCCTGCTGCCCTTGCACACGCACACATGCCACAAACCAAAATGAAACGTTTTGTTCCTTGGCCTTTAATTCACCAGCGCTTCCTCCAAAGGCAGAGGCCAGCAAACAGCTGGCTGTTGTACAAGCTGGGCCGCAGGAGAGACAGAGCCACGCTGTGCTCGGGTTGCTTTTTCCATGGGTGTTTCCACGCCCCGCCGTGCCAAACCGCACCTCCCGGGCCAGGGGTGGCAGCGAGCACCAGCGGAGGCTGGGGACAGCGCAGCGACGGGGGTGCAGGACCTGGCACGGGAGGGAGGGCAGCGTGTCCTGGCACGGGAGGGCAGCACGCCCCGTGCCCCGCTGCAGCCCCGCAGCTCCTGCGTTGCTGCCTCACCAGCCAGCAGCAACCCTGCTCTGCACCGGGGGTGCACCCGGCTGGGCGCAGCGTGGGCAGCGTGGGCAGTGTGGGCAGTGCGCAGCGTGGGCAGCGTGGGCAGCGTGGGCAGCAGGCAGCGTGGGCAGCATGGGCACTGCCCGCCCCCGTCCTGGCTGCCATGGGGGGACCAGGCGTGCCAGCGAGGGGCGGGAGATCCCCACAGAACATGGTTTCTGAATACTTCCCGCATCCCCACTTCACACAGGTTGTGTAAGCCCGGAAGATCTGCGTCGTTTGGTGAGTCAGTTTTCCACCTTTGAAGCAACGACCACATCAGTTTGCTGTTTTGCTCCGGGCAGGCATGGCTTGCTTTCGGCAGCAGGAGCTTGCAGCACCGTCCCATGCAGTGCCGACATCCCTCACGGAGCAACCCACATTGGCCACCGGGCCCAGAGAACCTGCTAAAGACGGAGAAAGGGAAAGCTGCCCATCAAGGGGGGGAGGCAGGCAGGAGAGCCCGGGAAGTGCCGGAAGACGACAGCCTGGCGAGAAGAATAACCCTTCCCGAGCGGTCTGCCTGAACCCGACCGGCTCCAAGTTTTGCACCGAAGGTTACCTGCCTGCCGGTGCCCGCGTGACGGGAGAAGCGAGCTCTTTGCATGGAATTTTTAAATGACCGAGGTCGGTCTCGACTAGATGACAAAGCCAGAAGCAGGACGTGATGCCCTCAGGGCTGGTCAGCCCCCGCCTCTCAGGAGGAAGGGTCACGGCGTTTGTCCCGTGGGAATGCTGTCTGTCCATCCGTGTGCCATGGTCCCCAAGCCCGGGTCTGTGCGTCCCCTGCCCGGTGGTGCTCTCGGCTATGAGAAAATCCTCCTCTCCTCCCCAGACTCGGGCCAGGCTTCCTCTCTGCGGGCGAACAAGGGAGTTGAGCCTGATTTCACGCAGCCGTTATCAGGACTAATGCACCATGACCGCCACTTTCGGCTTTTTCCATAGCGTACTAATGCAGGAAATGAAAGACTAAATTGCAAAGGTTAACACTTGGTGGCCTTCCTTATCCTCAGCACAAATCAGTGCTGCCTGAGGACCAGTAATACCCCACGAATATTCAGAGCGCAGCTCCCAGCAACCTCAGGCTCCTTTATTTTTGAGAGAGGAAAAAAAATGGTATTTGCAGAGTCGCTTTGCTAATATTTTGGCTGATCAGCTTAATTGTTTTTCTCCACAGCCCTTAATCATGTCTGCTCCTGCAGCTATTCCTCAGGCATTACTTCCGCAGATATTAATGTGTATTTTGTTTAAACACGGAGTGCCAATGTCGAGCCCTAAGCCCTGCGCTGCTTTAGGAGCGGGAGGAAATCCAGGCGGTGTCTCGCAGGTTGGCCAGGACTGGGGCGCAGCCAGGGCATTAATCTAAACTAAGAAACTCCGGTTATATTTTAACACTGTCCAAATATTAACACTGCCCAAAGGATGTGGAGGTGTTACCCTGACATATCAGCATCAGGAACACCGTCTCTCCTGGCCAGATGCTAGATCTCTAAGACACCTCTTTAATGCAGAGCTTGGCCATAAACTATCCAAAAGGAAAGATTGGGAGCAGGGAGGAAGAAAAGCCCTTCTGACAACGGATGCCTCTGTGAGACCGTGTCTCTGTCTGAGGGCTTCCACTGCAGCTCATCCAAACCCGCCATCGCAGCGGGGTCCTCGGGGCTGCAGCAGAGCTGCGCCGACCCGCAGCACTCAGGATCTGTCCTGGCATCGGCTTCCCACAATAATTCTTCTACGCAGCCACGCTAAAAATACTTCTCATTGTTCCTGGGTTTGCTCTAGGTGACATTAGCATTTTTCGTAAGAGTCCACCTTACTGTTTGCAGGTCGAGAAATGTGAATTTGAACCCTTAGAGACATTTACCCACTTTCCAGGGGCTTTTCAGGGGAGATCAAGTGCTCCAGCGGGGCTTACTGTTCTGCCACCCCCAGCTGCCGGGGAGCCTGGTGCCTTCGGAGGACCACGCGCCACGGCCGAGGCTGCTGACCGGGCTCCAGCGTGTGCTCAGCAGTGTGACCCGCGGCTCGGTGGGCTTGCTCACAGCACCGTGCACCCGTCCGTGCCGCTGACCGCGGAGCAGGCTGCCCGGGGGTTAAAGCCCTCGCTCAGAGGCTGGGTCTGCGCAGGATGCTAACCGCAGAGCTGAACCACTCGCAGCCAGTTGGGCTCGCTGGCTCCCGACACGCGCCTGCGTTATTACATACAGCGGGGGGAAAAGCTGGTAGGGGCAATCCTAGGCTTGGATTCGATTTTTGGAGGCACTGCAATCCCCCACCTGCTGCCCTGCCAGGTTTCCAGCCACGGCTGTTCCTGACCCCTCCCAAGCCGCACAGGTCGCCTGCCGCCTTCCCTAAAGCACGGGAGCGGGGGGGCTTCCTCCAGCCGCGTGGCTGTGGCCCCGTGCGGGGATTCCCCCACCCACAGACCTGCCTTCGCTCAGCGGGCAGCGTGCTTGCCCCTCGGTCGCCAGCAGCCCCTTGCACCGGCGAGCCGGGCATCCCAGCTGGCTGCTCCAGGCTGGACCCCGGGAGCAGCCCCCCCGCCACCCACCCCCGGGTGCGCCCCGGTCACAGCCATGTGCACGGCCCTGGGTGAGGCTTTGTTTCAACACGTCGTGTTGGTTGAAAGCAAAGGGACACCAACACCCGTCACCTGCTCTTTGCCGCCCTGCTGCAGCGCGGTGAGGGGCTGCCCGGGGAAATGCCAACGCTCTTGATAAAACTCAGCTACACCGGCAACTCGGCAAACCCCCAAGGCACCACCAAATGTGAATGAAGAGGGAATAATCCAACCCCCAGGAAATCAGTCCCTGAGGAGAGGCCGCTGGCAGACCCTAAGGAGCTGCCGGTGGTTTCGGAAGCCGCCCTAGCTCCAGCCCCGGTGCCCACGTTTGCCCTCCTCGGCGTGCCAGGGATGGGCATGTTGACGTGCACCAGCCAAAAGAAGAGCCCTTTGATTTTTTTTTAGAACAAACAAACTGAAAAAGTTACAAATACCTTATCCTTTGAGACTTTTCCCCCCCCAAAAGGATAAAAGTTTAGACAAATCAAATCCTATGTTTACAGCTGAAAGCAACCAGCGAGGAAACTGCTTTGTTTGGAATGTACAGGAATTTACTTGCCCGTCAGGCACAATATTTAGACCATAAAAGTTCAACGAATGGTACATGCTTTCCAGTAACCATGGCAACTGCCACATGCACCCGCGTGCCAGCCGGTGGCACGCAACCCGCACCAGCTCTCCCCAGCTCGCGCCCATTCTCCAGCGCACTGGGGCCGGTGGGATGGAGCCAGCGCTCAGCTGCCGGCACCCTCCCAGCTCCCTGCCGGTTCCTGTTTGAAACGCCCAGCCCATAATACTGTGACACAGCTGTTTGTTCAGGGTAGGAAGCAAAGCTGCTCTTAAAGAGGACCCTCTTTTCGGTACCCCTGGAAATCGAGGCAGTGTCACAGCAACGCTTTTTCCCATGGGAAGGACTCGGGTGCAGTCGAGCACCTCAGACGGCCCCAGTGGCCCCATTTCGTTTGGTTTTGGTTTCCTTTTTCCAGAGATCCTGTCCTTTCAGCTTTCATACCCTGTGGGCAGTTTGAACGTAACTGATCTGTCTGAGGCAGCAGCCTGCTCTTAAATCTCCAAGAGGAAACCTTTCTTTCCTTTTATATTCTTTTTTTTTTTTTTTTCCTGGTCTGGCTCTAAACACTTCAGCAAGGCATGGCATTTAGATTTTTGCGTCAGATTTCTGGTCGTCATACGCCAGCCAATAGCCCCTCGTGTGCCACGTCTGCGCTTTGAAGGAGCACGAACGTACCCTTTGATTAACCTCCCTGGGTTGCATCCCCCCGCGGGAACTTGCTGCAGCCAGTGGAGTAGCGGCAGGGAAAGCTCTGCCCGGCGTAAGGAGTTCTGGGTTTGGAGGCTGCAAACAGCCTGGAGACAGAGTCAGGGCTGTTGCAAGCACAAGTCCTGGCGAGATGGAGACTGCAGTCAACACTTTTCATGGCAAAGCACAGAGGATTTAGGGCAGAATATCTATTTACAGCACCAGAAAGTTTGCCCCAGGATCTTTCGCCAAAAGCAAGCCAGGATTAGTCAAGGGTTTTCCTACAAGTGTTGTTACCTGGGGAAAAACGTCGTCTTTTTTTTTTCTTTATCAGGACAAATTTTGAAATATCAGTAGCTCCTGCAAAACTCCAAGGTTCGACCACTTGTGATGAAAACGTTGTATCAGCATAACTGTCTTCCCTGAAGTAGCTGGTTTTATGGTTTCTTAGTCACCAACAAGCTGACTTAGAGAGGCTGCCATGAACGTGAGAATTAATCCATTTATCCTCTTCCAAGAAGGTGTAAGTGTCCCGTCAGAATTAAGTTCTCAGACCACCTTTGGTTCTCGATTTCCCTTCGTTTGAAGAAAAACTCCAGGCAGAGGTAAATCAGGCTCTGAAAAATTAAATTATGGATTTCCAGCGCGGGGTCTGCCTGCCCCGGGAACACGAGGCCAGACCAGGGATGGGTGCTGCTGGCCCGTCGGTCTGCGCCTTGTCCCCAAGCCCACAGCATGGCCACCACCCAGGGGACAGGGCGTCGGGTGGCAGAGGGGCCGATCTCTAAAAATGCATCTGGCCAGCAGGTTGCCGTTAAACGCGTTGGATTGGGTTTGAACGCAATCGCATTTTTCAGCCCGTACCATCTGTTTCCAACTGAGAAACAATGGGTTGGCAAAGCGCCAGCCCCTCATGGCGGGGATCAGGGCATAAATCCGAAAACCCAGACCAGATGCATTTGGTTGTAACAGGAAGCCGTGGCATCGCTTCGGGCCTCTGATCACATACATTTTTCAAAGGGCTGAGTACGGCCGCAGGCAACGAGCCCCTCGGTATTAACTGCTGACCGCGGACCCTACGGAGAGCCCCCAGCTTGCTCACGCAGCCCGCTGCCGGCCGGCAGAAAGCGGAGCGTGCGACATCTGTGCGGGAACACCAGCCCCTCACTCGGAGCGCGAGGTTTTTAGTTGTCTTGTTGTTTTGACTGCTTTCAGCAAAAAGCTGCACGAGACAGCTGCAAATAGCTTTTCCTGGGGCTTCTGCCCGAATCCCAGAAACCTCCAGCTCTGGCGGCTCCGTCGGTGTCCCCAGCCGCCCCCGCTCCAAGGGCAGGTGGGCTTCCCAACCATGGGGGTCCCAGGTCCCCGGGGGTCCCCGCAGGGCGCATGGGAAGCACCCCAGGGACCGCTCCGCCTTTCACCCTGATCTCCACGGTACAGGGGTGATGCTGGAAGATCTCAGCAGTGTCCCGTCACCTCCTCCTGCCCTTCACCGGAGGTTTAGGGTCGTGCTCGGTGTTTGCTCATCGCCACCTTCCCCTGTAAGCCGTGCTTCTGCTTCCCTTGGCACAGCTGAAAGACTGATTAATTTAAGCCTTTCTCCTGCCTCAGAGCTCACCCCCATATTTGCTTGCACAGATAATTCTGAATATGCATGCAGAGGCCAACCGTCCCCAGTGGGTGAAAGGCGACCGGTATCTGCGTGAAAGCAGGGAGGCAGCGAGGTGCTGCGTATGGGCAGCACAACGAGCCCAGGAGCGGTGGGGACAGCGGTGGGAAAGGAGAGCGCGGCTGCCCCAGCACCCGTCCCGAGCCAGGGGGGGCTGCGTTTGGCCACAGCGGAGTTTTTGGAGGCTGCCAAGGGTGGGTGCCCGCTGTGCTTCGGTGGCCAGGTCTGGGGTCTGGGCAGGGATCTGCCTGCGCTGCCCTCCAAGAGCGTCCCGGGGCCGGGCAGCGTACAAACCTCACGCAGGTGATGGCACCAACCCCAGCCCCGTTGCACAGCGCTGAAGATTGCTGGTGAGTTTGTGGGTGCCCTCGAGTGGGTCCAGCTTGCACCAGATTTCATCAGACGTTGTTATTTCACGCAGCTTATCCTCCGCTCTGGCTCCAGCGCGATGGTGTGCCGTTGCTGCTCTCACACTTTTCACAAGAAGCGGCTCTGGGACCGCACGACCGTTCACAGCACTTCCCGGGCTCCGGGTAACTTTCAGCTGGATTTCGACTTTCTCATTTTTAACTGCACTTTTTAATGTCGGCTGAGTAAATGTCAGTTATAGTGATGAAAGGAATTTTTTTTTTTCTGATTTACTGCATAAAACAGAATTTGCAACCTGCCAAGGCCTGCTCCAGAGGCAGGTTCCTCGTTTTGCACTAACTTTATAGGAGTGCTGTTACACCGTGTGCCTCTGAGGATGAACAAGATCCCAGCGTTTCCTTTGTTCTGTTTGTTTTAATGCAGAAGGGAGTTCTTTTCCTTTGAGTGGCTTAGAATAAAATAGAAATTTTTATGATTATTTCATACAGCTCATAAATCTTTCCCTGGTAACGTCAGCTAGCGCAGAAGCCACGTCTGAAAGCGGTGCTGAAGCATCACTGAAATTGCACCGCGCTCTGGGTGGGAGCAGAGGGACGACGTGCCAGCCCACCGCAGCGGCCGCCAGCACCCGGCGCGCGTCCCACGGTTTGCAGCCACGCGGGGCTTTGTATCCGGCCACCCGCCCGCTGCAGGTGGGTGCTGCTGGGAGCCGCGGGCCCCGCTCAGGACATCTCGGCGCTGTTATTTTTCTATGAATTCGAAACAAATGGAAGCAAAGAAACCGGAGCCGTGACTGCACGGCGGCCCGAGCAGTTCCGATGCCTGTGCGTGCCCCCATGAGCCCCCCCCGGCCAGGGGCAAGCAGCACCCCGGGTGCTCACAGTGCGCCGGGTGCTCCTGGCCCCCCCCAGCCCCTGGCGCAGCCCCCCAGCCCCGGGCGCTGGTCGCTGAAGGGGGTCGGCGTCCCTGCGCCAGCACTGCCGCCAGGTTGTTCGGCTGGGAAAAAGCCAGCGGAGAACTGGAAAGGAAGGGAACGAGCAGAAAAGCCCGGTAAAAATAAAGCGCTGACAGTGACCCGCGCATCCTGGCCCTGCATTTAAGGGCAGCTGAATGCAAAATTCCAGTTAGTCTGGGAGTACCGAATGTAAAGTGATGTGTGTGAGCCCGAATCACAGCTCTCTCAGAGAGATCCCGATTCTGGGAAACTAATTTCAAACCGTTAAGAAAAAAATGCGGTTGAAACACTTCAATTAACTGCAGCTATCATGTTTTCTCAAATTTGCCTTGGAGCCTCCCTAGATTTTCCTCCTTAATCCCAAAATGAAATTCAATTTATTTCGTATGTTCTTAGTGCCTAAACCAATTAATGTATTTTCTTGTCCTTAAAAACATACTTCGTTATGATAGCAAGCCCTGGAACTAATTTGTAGTCATTTTGAACCCAAGAACTACACACAATAAAGAGTTAGAAACATTTGCTCGTCTGAGAAAGCGAGGAGCTCCGCAGATGATCACACAACCTCTTTTGAGCTGCTGCCCAATTACTAATTACTCTTCTGTTGCAAGGGCGGCCCTGAAGGAGCAAAAATAGCAGAGAGCAAAAGATAAAATCGCTTCTCTGCTAGGCTGTGCTTTGACAGCGCTCAGACCGTACGAGCTCCCAGGGAGCAAACATGTCATCTGTCCGGGGAAACACAGTGACACGGCCGGGACTGAACAGAAAAAGGAAAAAAAAAAAAAAGGCCTGATAATGCTGCATGCCGTTGGTTACAGAATGTGCCTAATTAGTGTTTTCCTGGCACAATATTAAAGGTTAGGTCTTTCTGTTGCGTTCCCCTGATTTAGCAGGCGTGGTGGAGAAAGCCCGGTGGCTCTGTGAGGACGCCTCCGCCCTCGCAGCCCAACGGAGCCGGCAGGACAAGCCGGTGCTCCCCAGGAACTGCAAGCCTACAACTAGTATTTGCTACAAGGGCTTGAACTGCACAGCAGCTGGGCTCTGCAGATTTGTTTCCTACGCAGAGCCCCGTGTTCAGGTCCTGCCCCGAGCCCCGGCAGGGAAACCGCTGCAGGAGCAGCCTGCTGCAGTGGGTAACCCACGGCAGGTAACCCATGGCAGGTAAACCACGGCAGATAACCCACGGCAGGTAACCCACGGCGGGTAACCCACGGCGGGTAACCCACGGCAGATAACCCACAGCAGGTAACCCACGGCGGGTGACCCACGGCAGATAACCCACAGCAGGTAACCCACGGCAGATAACCCACGGCAGGTAACCCACGAGCGCGGCTCTGCCCTGCGCGCATTACCACGCGAGCGGATGCCCAGCATCTTTAGCATCTCCTTAGAAATGAAACAGCCCAGGGGAGCTGCGGGACCCTCCGTGGAGCCCGGCATATTCTGCAGGAGGCTCCCTGGCCGGTGCACTGCTGTGCTGCTCTGTGCTCCGCTTTGCTCTGAGCAGCGACACAGAAAGCCCCAGCCCCAGCACGTTCGCCCGCAGAGCTGCCTCCTGGGGGGAGAGGCAGCAGGGTTTCCTGTGCTGAGCCTTACATTCATTTATAAGGGCTTTTTTCCTTCCCGTGTGCGCATGGCAGAGGTATTTCCTTGTTTTTTCATAGAGCAGGGCGAGCGTGGCGAGCTGATGTCTTCACCATCTGAGCTGCTCCATGTCAAAAATAGATGCAAGAAGTCAAGGGGACCCAACACCCACGGACTTACCGCAGCGATTACTGCATTTCTTGCTGCTGCTTTGTGAATATTGCCCCAAATATGGATTTTTTTTTTTAAAATGTTTTTCTGCTCTCTAAGTTCTCATTATAAACGGTCGGAGCAGCTTACATTAGAAAATGTGCTTTATCTTCCTTGTTGTCTCCCTGGCAGAGTCCTGTTTGGGCTCTGGTGGCACCTGCAGCAGCTCCACATCCCCACCCAAAAGCTGACCCTGACCCCAAGGCTGTCCTGCTCCCTTTCCCCGCAGGACACCTCCCCGAGCCGGTTCGTCGCCCACAAGGTACCTGGCACTAAAACATAGCGTTTCCTGAGGCGGGAGTGAAGGAGCATCCGAGAGCGATGGGCGCTGTGCTGCCCGGTCCCAGCCGGTGGTGATGGACATCCCAAACTGAGCAGTCCTCAGCCAGTTTATTGCCGGAAATACCAGCAGCACGAGCTGGCAAAACCACTTCTTGTAATAAAATGACTCAGATTAATTCTTAAATGTAGCAAAATAAATTGGTTTATCTCTTAGGAGTCATTAATATGCGGTTTTGTTTTGTTTGGGTTTATGCAATCGGGAAATATCCCTAGCCCAGAAATATCCCACTTAATCTGATTTTTCAAAATTAATCTTCTTTCTATTTCTAATTAGCTCTTGGCACAGGATTTTTTTATAGTGGGGTTTCAGCCAAAAGGCGATTTACAGAGTTGGGCTGTGAATTTCTGACGTGGCAGGAAGAAAGTTCCGGAGTAGGGAAATAAAGCCGGTCGTCCCAAGGCATCCCAGGGAAATAAAGCCGGTCATCCCATGCCATCCCAGGGAAATAAAGCCGGTCGTCCCATGCCATCCCAGGGAAATAAAGCCGGTCATCCCATGCCATCCCAGCCGTGCCGTCCCGGTGCTGGGCAGGCAGCCGCCCCGGCGCAGCGTCACATCTGCCGGGCGGTAGAGCTGGGAGCACCGGCACGGAGAACAGCCCCGCTGCCTGCAAACACCCAACGGCAGCACTTGGGTAGCAGTTTCATAGCCCGTCCCAGTGGGAGAACGCCTCGTTCCCTGCGGTGAATAATCGACAGCTAAGGTGCCGGTCTCGCTGTCGCACATTTTCGGGACCGGTGTTGCCCTTCCAGCCAGAGCCGGCAGGCAAGAACAACCAGCTGCCGAGCGGTCGCCAGCTACGATGCTTGGTGAGTGGGACAGTGAAAGAAAACCGGGCTGGAAACGGTCTGACGTTGTACGTGTGGGTTACTTGGTAAAACCCGGGGTTTGGGGGGAGCGGGATTTAGAACAGAAACCTTCATGGAAGCTGTGAAACTGGTTTATTGTTATTCCAAGGGCAAAAGATGTCTGGCTCGTACCGGAGGAAATAGCACCTCTAATGTACCGCAGAGCTGCCACCAATTGACTCGGTCTCGTCACCAGTCGATATTGCTGCCAGATGGGCCAGGGCCGCGGGGCAGGCAGGGAGAGGAAAATTACCGACGTGGAAAAAACCCATCTCGCTGCAGCCCGCAGAGCCGGAGCCAACGCTCCATCGCCGGGCGCTGCTGCGGGCCAGCCGAGCTGCTGCTCTGCCACGAGAAGCGGCGCTGACGCGGTGCCCACGTCCCCTGCGTGCTCGGTGACACGCCGTGTCTGATGGCGATGTGTGTGAGCGGGGGCTCGGCGGGTCGCGTGGTCCTTTGTCATTTACACACGCGCTGGCAGGACTCGCACGCTCGCCGGGTACCGGCAGCAGAGCCCCGGTGCATCCCAGTCTTGGTGCGTGGAGCACGCTCCCTTCAAACACAGCCCCCCCCCCCCCCCCCCCGCCCCGCCGCTCGGGGTGCCCCGCCACCCCCAGGTCCCTGCCGGGAGGGGGTGCTGGCCCCGTGCCCCCGCCTCAGCAGCTCCTTGTCCTGCTGCGCGGGGACTCGCTGGGCGATAGCTGTTTGATCGACTGCTTGCTGGGTGATGTCACCGGAATCGCAGAGAGGAAAAGGCCAAATAAGGGCAGCGGTTTAGTGAAAATATGTCCTAAAATGGGAGTTTGACTGATGATCAGCAAGCACAAAACACAGATATGATATTACCATGTTGAGAACGTGGAGCCCCAGACACTGGAAAAAACCCTCCGGGACCCGGAACGATGAGAGAAGCAGCAGCCTAACCCGTGCAGCGCTCTCCGCAGAAGCGGGCTGTGCCGGGAGGTCAGCGTGCGAGCAGCCTCGGTGCTGAGACGATGGACAGATCGATGCAGGGAGAATATTTTTTTCCTGAGAAGATATTGGTTTTTGAAGAGTTTCTTCAGTATGCTTTTGGCTTTTCAACGTAAAGCAATGAACCTGCTCTAGCGGATAGAAGAAATGTTATTTTAAAGGTGCTGGAAGCAAAAACACAGGGAGGGGGCTGCAGGGAGGGGGGGGGCCAAACCCACCGTGAATCCATCAGCTGCTGTCCTCTGCGATGCTGCTCTGCCCTGTCACAGCACAGAAGGGTGTGAGCTGAAAGCGTGACTGCTGTGACCAATTTGTCCCATGTATCAGATGAAATTGCAAAAGATCGAACTTGTTCTATAAACCCTCAAAGACTTGGGGGGCAGGGAAGGCGGGGGGGGAAGCTTTGGACTCACCCGGCAGAGTTTTTCCCTTCATCGCAGACGGGGCCCCCACCGAGGGGTTACTCAGACGCGTGCTGCAGCGGCTGAAGAAAGAATCGGCTCAAGCAAACCTTGTGCTCAAGCCGCAGCCTGCGCCCGTGGCGGCTGCTACCCCGGGCGGCTGCACAGGGCGCGTGTGCTCGGGAGCAGGCTGGGCGAATTCTGGGCAGCAGGTCCAGAAGGAGATACCAGGGGACTAGCCAAGGCCCCCCGAACCCCCCAGCTGTGGTGCTGGGGAACACGAGGGGAAGGGACAGCTGAAGATGGCCACCCTTAGGTGCTGAGCCCAAACAGCACCTCCGACAGCCCGGCCAGGCCTGGGTGCTCTGCCCGCACCCGGCAGGGCCTTACAAAGCTTCGCTTGCTTTAAAACACAGGATAAGGATGTCAGCATCATCAAGTTTCTTTCCTCATTCCCATGCAGCATTAATAATAAACATCATAGTGCGGTTATTAATAACAGTAACGACCATCCTCTCTGCTAGGGAAGATGCTGAGCACAGGCTGGCAGGCGGAGCAGAGCGGAGCGCAGAGCTCTGCTTCCCTTCGCCCTGGCAGGGGCAAGCCATCGCCCCAGGAATTTTGTAGTTTCCTGTGAAAGAGGGCCTGCTCATTCATCAAGCATTGAAAAGTGTGCTCCAGCCAAGAATGTATTTATTTTTGATCTAAATATAGCTGAAGTTCTATTAAAAAAACGCCAGGGATGGCAGGACTCCCACCCCAAGGCGGTCACGGGGGGGGACGGCACCCGATGTTGGGTGTCGGTCCCTTGCTCCCACATGTGCCGTCACCCAGGGATGCTCGTCCCCCCCGGCTGGGTAACGGGTGAGCAGAGGGACGGGCGCCCAGCACGTGGAAGGGCTGATGGCCCCGCTGCCCCCCCCCAGCCTCTGGCTGCTCCCGCTGCACCCTCCTGTGCCGCCCAGGTAAGGCAGCGGTGGCCGCAGCCGTTCCCCGAGCACGGGGACGCAGGCAGGTTTGAGCCCTCAGCAGAAAGCAGCGAGCCGAAGGCTCCGAGATCACTTCTACGGCGAGTCATTCTGCGGCAGCGCGGGGCCGTTGCAGACGGAGCGTGTCCGACCAGCCGAACCTCTGCCCGTCGGCTGCCGCGGCGCGATCCGGGCGCTGTTTGTCAGGAGCCCACTGTTTGGCCTCTTCCGCCCTGGCAGCCGCAGCAGAGAGGATGAAGTTTATCTCGTGCTTCAAGAATGAGTCGATGAGAGTGAAGTGGGGTTTGTATTTGTTTCTGAACAACCACTAGCAACTGCTCCGTCCAGAAGGAATCTGGCCTGATGATTATTTAGGCTATTTGGATTGCTTCTAAAGCTTATCCAAACTGTCTGGTCCTTCTCTGTTGGTGGCTCAGAAGAAAAACACCCTCCTTCCTTTCCTCTTTGCCCTGATGGTGTTGTGTGGTCTTCTCAAATGGCAAGGTACCCTCCGGCAGCCTCCGGTCCAGCCCTCCGCAGAGGACGGGACCCTGCCTGGGGATGGCTGCCGGGTGCATTTCCCCACTAGCCGGTCACCGTAGGGCAGGATGGCTCCCCGAGGAGCCAGCCCGCCACTGCCCCATCTCCCGGTCCCAGCCCCGCACCCTGTGCCTGCAGCACCCCGAGGCTGAGCTCCAGCACCCCCCCGTATCCCCCTTTTCGCCTGCCAGCCCTAACCCCTGACGTATGGGAGCCGTTTCCAGCTCCTGCTGTGCTCTTTTGTTCTTGTTGGTCTTCTCAGCGATTTACCTTGTGTGTGTGCACCAAGTGGTGCCGTGTCTATGCCGATGTGCAGCGGTTTCGGTCTCCCCATGGGTTTTGGTGCCCAGCTGCAGGCTGAACTCTGGGGTGCTGGAGCCGTGGTGGGAGCAGGGGCCACAGCTCAGCTCTCAGCTGGGTTTAACCCTTCAAACAAGACAAACCCGCGCCCTGGCTGTGGCTGCAGAGACTCCAGCGAAGCTCCTGCGTGCGATCAGCATGGGCTCTGCATGGAATCATAGGAACGTAGAACCAATGGCCAGGGCTGGTGGTTCCTTGGGTCCTGCAGCTCTTTCCGGGGGACGCCAGCACCAACACCGGCACCCACTGCCCTGCGCTGCCTGGGCCACCCGTACAATGAGCTGCAGGATCAGCTCCTCGGGTCATTTTTCAGCCTTATGCAGGTCAGGGACTTGTTTAACCCGAGTAAGGCTGGACTAAAACTGCATTAGATGCATGTGCCTAAAACGATCCGTCACTGCCAGGCGGGCAGCGTGCTTGATGTATGTGCTGGCCTGCTCCACTGCACCTGGCTATAGAAAATGCATATATATCTATATGTGAGTGCACACACTTATATGTATATGCTTTTATATATAGATAGATAGATAGATAGGAAGGAACAACTTTACATGTGCATCCTGCAGTGCTGTCTAGGGAAACCCGCTCTTACCTCCTTTGTGCTCTGGAGTCTCGAAGCTCTGAAGTGAAGGGTTTGCCCAAAACAGAAATGACATCCTTGTGGATTTTTAAAGATTGAAGAAACTTTTGATAGGAACAGTTTGGGTGTTGTTCTGGGGCACACTTATATGGCCATGCATAGGGTAAAGAGCCAGTCCAGAATTAGCCATCCAAAAACCCCTTTAAAATACGTGTTTTCATGAGAAGGCCGTTAGTGCCCGGGTTCCCTCGTGCCGCAGAGCGCTGGGCGGCCGTGGCAGAGGCCCCTCGGAGCCCCCCACCCCAGCGAGCAGGCTGCACAGGGGCACATCTGCCGCACTGCCCTGCTGCTCCGTTCCCGTTTGCCCGTGGCTCTCAGCATCCTGCCCAAGCGAGGCCTCGGAGCACGTGGGCACAGAGCTCCCGCTGGCAAAATCCCCCGGTAAAACTGGGTGGGCGATGGGCTGAAACCAGCTCTAAGCTGACACCCCAGCACCCCCAGCCTGGGGGCTCGGAGACACCCTGGGGGCAGCCTCGGTGCGGGGCTGATGCAGGAGAGCATCGCTCTGTGCCGGGGGGGGCTCTGCCTGTGTCTCCCCCCACAGCAAAATCAGCAAAGCTCCTCTCTCCCTCTCATCTTCTCTGTTTACACGTTAGCAGAAACCTTTTTTTTTTTTTTTTTTCATTTTAGAAATAGCATTAGAAAACACTTCCTTTACAAAGTAATTTTCAACTCAATTGTTTAAAATTTGCTGGCTGCTACATGTCTTTTCCCAGTCCTTTTCTCCTTACTCTCACCCCTCACAATCCCCACCCAAGCTGACATATAGCTCTTTATCTTTTAAAGCTTTCCCAGCCCCCGGAGCCGTTTCTGCACGTGGATGGTGCAGGGAAAACCTCCCAACTCAGCCACGCTGAATGACAGGAGCGCTGGGCGGCAGGCGAGCACAGCCCGCGGGATGCAGCAGTCTGTTGGGGGCTGCCAATACCACCCATGCAAAACCCCTCCGTAAGGCCCCAAACAGCACCAGAACTATGTAAAAAAATCACGGGGCAGCTGAGGAGGGTTCTTTGGTTTGTTTTTAAGTACAAGTGTTGGTGTCTGTTTGCTTGCACATTTCTGAACTTTTTAGGGTCTGTTTGCTTCATCTCCTCAAGCTCTACGCTGCAAACACAAGTGTTTGCACTACAACTAAATCAGCCTTAACCCCAAAGCGAGCCGAGGTTCTCCTCCAGGCTTTGCTGAGAGAGATGTTGCAAGATCGGTGACAAAGAAGAGAAAGGGGAGGACGCAGCAGAACTGCCTCCTGCAGGCACCAGAGCCCATGTCCCTTGTCCAGATGGGGCCTGGGAGGGGGTCCCGTCCCCAGGGGCACAGCTTGTGTCCCCCAGCCTGAGGCACGGGGTGACCCCACATCCGCCCCCAAGCTCCTGCTCTCTGCATCCCTGCAGCCGCCCAGGGCATCGCACGCAGCACGTACCCCGCAAGAGCCTTTCAGTCCTAGACGATAATTTTCATATTGGTACGACCACCCCTCAGATGGTATTACTGGGTATTTTAAAATGAAATCCTTTAACGTTAGATTTGCTAATTGGATAGATTTTGAAATATATCATCATAGATTATGTAGTAAACTTGGGAAAACCAACAAATAAAATGGGGAAAGAAAGGCACCGGTCACAAACCGCATAGCTGGACCGAAAACGGCTCTGTCAATGTGCATCACTTTAATGATACGGCATTGCAACAAGACAGGAAAACATCCACGGGGGAAATCTTTACCCAAAGGCCTGATCCTGGTCCCAGCTCTGAGATACCAGTGGTTTGGAGGGAGAGGTGTCATGGTTTTCTTCCCCTTTTCCATTCTGTTTGCAGTCCTCTGCTGCAGACGCAAGCACAGCCAGCACGGTGGGAAAGGTCCTGGAGCATCCCGAGTCCCGGCCGGCGCAGGGGTTCGCTGGGCGATTGCTGCCGTAACCGCGCGGTTCTCCCTGCGCCGAGTCTCAGACGATGGTGCAGCCGCAGCAGCACCGCTCGGGGTAGTCCAGCGCATACACCTTGTTTTCGAGCCCATAGATGTAGTAGAGGTAAGGCTTCCCTGAATACTGGTAGTGAACTTCTGTGATGGGGATTAACTCAATTGTTTGACGCTGGGGAAGGAAAGGAAAAGCTCAAATTAAATAAGCAGTGTGGAGCAGACGCTGTATCTCGCCTTAGACCAACACGTCCAAGCTTTTAGCCACCGGCCCCGCAGGTCTGAGAAAGCTGCTGCTTTGTGAAGGGGAAAAGAAAATCTGATGGAGATCAACCAGCCCATCGCTACAGCCATCAAAAAATTTCCTAGCAGCAGCTGGCATGTTTTGGCCCTTGTACACTAGACCATTTCTACTGCGTTTATAGCTATTTAAGCTAATTCCTTAAATCCTTTAAGCCCCTGTTTCCAGTCCTCAGTGTGTTGCCTATGCCCCCGTCTCACGCGTGGTGGAGGTCTGTGTGTGAACGCGGTTCCCTGTCCTTGCCCCGAGATCTCGGGGCAGCCGCGGGAGTCTGGCTGTGCACCAGCCAACGCTGGCGGCGGGGGTGAATCGCCACCTTTGTGGACACCGCCGTCCCCTGGAAGCAGGAAGGGATGTTGGTGACGGCCGCACTGTGCTGTGTTACTGCAGCAGAAATTGCTGCAGATTTAACTCCTGCGGCTCTGCTCCCTTCCCTGTCTGAGGGGGAAGGAAGCTGCTTTCATCTCCACTTACCTGGTGATTATTATTCATGGCTGAGTTACAGGAGATAGGCTGGTATCCGTGCTGCAGTGGCACCTTCTCTCCTCATGGAGAGCCCTGCTTTGCTCCTTCCTTTCCTCTGCAGAAAGAGTTTGCAATTCCTGCCTTTCCCTAACACCCACCAGACCCAAGTTTTGGTGAATTCTTCACCCGTGATCAGCCAGGACCGGAGCAGAGCCCCGAGCGGCCGGGACAACCGCAGCATCACGGAGCAGCAGCAGCGACCGCGCACGGAGCCGAGGGGCAGGCGCCCGCCCTGGCTCTCACCTCCTCTTGCAATTACACCCACAGTCTCCATTTTAAATAAAGCCCAGTGAGCCCAGCAAAGCCTGCCGGGCTCCAGCCCCTCTACCCCCAGAGGGTACCTGTGGTAAACTGATATTTACCTCCAACACACGGCCAACGTCGTAAGAAACTAGAATAGTGTCAGCCAAGCCAAGAAGAGATTTATACCTCCCCCCTCCAGCTTTTTCCAAAAGATGCTGATTATTAAGCAGAAGAACTTCAGCCAACGACAAGCGGAGGGGATGAAAAATTCAACGGTGGGAAAAGCGCCGGCAGAAGGCAACCCGGATCGGCACAAATACCATGTGGTGCCGGGCGTTTGGCAGGGCGGGAGGTTTTCAGCACCTGCTTTCCCATACAGCTAGAGGATGCTTTGGCTGGTGTGCAGCAATCTAGTGCACAAACTGCCTTTGATGCTGAGAAGTGGAAATTATAGGCTGGAATTAAGTTGGAAGGCAGAAATTTGCCAAAGAGCTGGTTTTGACAGACCACATGGAAAATCAAAACATCTCCCTTTAAGTTTATTTTGGTCTTTCCATTCACTTGCATTTTTAACGTGAAACCTCGTCTTTCCTGTGGGTGAAAAGACAGTATGTTCTAGCTAAACTTTTGCATTTGCAATCACATTTATAATAGCAACACCAGAGATTACAACACTCTAGCGAGATTCAGATGGAGTGGAATCCTAATGTTTATTCAAAATTAGCTTCTAAGACAAAAATAGTGGTACTAAATAATGCTTGCGAGGGCTTTGAAAAGGTAACAGGAAAAATAATAACCAATCACCTTTATCTTTCAATACATTTCTAAAAAATTATTTCCCTGGTATTTCACTTGATACGTAAGATTTCTTTGATAATTAGAATTTCTTTTTCATTTGCTAAAGATCACCTCTAAATAAAAAATGAAACCGGTTACTATTCTGAACATCTTATTGTGTCTAACTGAGCGCACTAACGAGCCATCATTAGCCGACCCCCGGGCGCAGGGGTGCGCAGCGGACAGGGGGACGCGCGGGCGGCTCCGCTCCCGGCTCCCCCTTACCTGCCGGAGGATGCGGGAGGACGTGGCAAAGGCTGCGCTGTGCTCTGCGATGGCTCGCTGCGAGGCCAGGGAGATCTCGGGATCGGGAAAGTCGATGATGGGGTACACCTGCAAGAAATAAACCCAACCGTGCGAAAAAGAGACCCCGTTTGTCTGGCACAAACGCATTCCTTTCACTCGATGCTGGCACGCGCAAGGAAAGACCTGGGATATAATGGCACCATACAGAGTAAATGCCAAGCTCAGAGTGCCAAAGGCGTGTCCCTCCCACCCCAGCAAAAGGTACAAGTGTCCAAAACAGGGACCGTGCCTCCGGCCAGAGGTCAGTGCTGCCACTGGAGCAGGACAGCACCGGGAGAGGCTGCGGCTTTGGTTAAAAACTGGCACTGGGTGACACTGAGACTCTGTGCCCCAACAGGACTCACCGTCACCTTCTTCCAGCAGCGCAGCACTGTTCGATTTGAAAGGTTTTTAAAGCCTCTCTGTTTTCCCCCAGCACGTGGACAATTTACAGAAGAAATACCGGGCTTGTGGGCAAAGCAGAACTACTCACGAGTGCAGCTACTTCTTGCATAGCCAGGAGCGACAGCCATTTATGTGAGAGCCCCACTGATCTTAATGCCCATAGGACTTCAGATCTAAAGCATTCGCTGGAGAGTGACTCAGATGCTGAAGCATCATTCAAATCCCAAAGGGATTCTGCAACACCAGATGCAAAGTCTTCACTGCAGATGCATGACGCTGAGTAATAGCTCTCTGGGGGAGAGCTGCTCCGTGCTTGGACGGTGCCTATCTCCCCGTCTTGGTACGTGACTAAAGTTTCTACAGGTTACTGCAAAACAACTAATAAATAATAAAGTGGCACAGTTAAATCCTCACTTGCATTCGCATTTAAAAAACCCTCAAGCTGAGGACTGAGCCGTACAGAAATGGCATTGGCTGTAGGAGAGCACTGCGTCTCAGCCGTTTCCCGACTGGTTTGGCTCAGGCTTTTACAGGTATACGGAGGCAGATTCCCTCTGGGAGCCCTGTACCACGGGAGCTGGAGAAGAGATGTCCAGCACTGACGAACGACTTGTCCCCACAGCAGCCCAGCGAGCAGCCCCAGCCAGCAGCAGCACCTCTGCGCTGGACCGTGGCTCCAAAGCTGGCAGGATCAGCTCCTGCCTGCGGGATGAGCTCCTGGCAGCTCTGCGGGCCGGTGGCTTTGCTGGTTGACGGCAATGCCACGCAGGCGCTCCGGCAAGGGCCAAGAGCTGCCCTCCCATGTCCTCTCCCTGCAAAGCCCGCAGCTGACGGCGCTGACGCTGTGCAGGCAGTGGCAAATGTGCAGGGGACGATATGAAAAGCCCGAGGGATGGATGTGCAGCTGCAGGTCTCCCAGTATTGCTGGAGAGCTGCGGAGAACAACTCGGGTGGGATTTCTGCTAGTCTGGCCACAGCCACCGAAAGTAACCTGGGGCGGTCGGGCACTGACTGCTGCAGCACGGGTTGGCCACATTTGGTCAGGCAGAAAACCCAACAACTCTCAGTTCCTCAGAGGAAGCCGAGGATGCTCTGCACTACCTAGGGGCAACCGAAGCCACCTCGTTGCTCCGGTCCTGGTGCTGCACTGTCAGACCGCACAGGTCACCTGCGGGTACCCCTGCTCCTGCCGCAGCATTTCTGCTCCAGTCTGACAGCTCCCTGGCCCCACGGTCCCCCTGCACGGAGCAGCAAAGTTGTGATCTCCCAGTAGCTGCTGACGAAAGATGACCCACTTTTGCTGGATTTCATAATCGCATTGCTCCCTACGTTCCTCCTGACTGTAGAAGCGAGAAAAGCTGAGTCCCGTGAACAGGAACTCAGCAGCTCCGCTGCAGGAGAAGGCTCTGGTTATGGCTGTGTCGAGAGCAGCCACTGGCAGAACCCATTTCACACACCCCTCGTTCACAGCCGCTCCGGGAGGGATCCCCTCCGGCCCCACAAGTTGCACTCACCATCACGTTTTCATCTTTAAATATATTCTCTCCACTGACTTTGCTGAGCAGCTCTCCTGGGAAGTTCAGGTGATGCTCAGAAACAAATTCAAAGACATTGTTCTTCCTGCAAGAGAGAGGGGAAACGACCGAATGATCCGAAGCTGGTTGTAGGGCACCGAGCTATCTCCGGGCTCTTTCTAAATGCCTGAGCTATGCTTGAATGGTCCCTGGTTTCTGAGGACAATAGTCATGCCTGCCTAACCTTTGTGCACTCCCCCATTAGTTTCTTAATAACCTTGTATATGCAACAACCATGGATGACTCTTGCATGAATAATCCTGAAATCAGACCTTCATGGTGATCACCTTGCCTTATGGCTTTCAGAGCCTCCTACACCTATTAACTCCTTTGCAGCAGGAGAGGTCTTATATTCCCTTTCCAAAGCCACGCCTCCCATCATAGTGAACATTTTGCTCTGTTACTTGTAGGACACGGGCATGGTTAATGATGATGATGGCCTCCAAAGGAGGTGAAGGTCTCATCTGGCAGAGCTGTGCTGTCGGGGTAGTGTAGCCCTGGGGCTCCCCAGCAGTCCCACCAGCGTGGCGGGCATGGCGGGGGCAGTTTCCATCTCTCAGGATGGACAGAGATGGTGTTTTGAAAAATGAACGTCTTCACACAGGGTAACTGAAGGCATTTTGTACGAAAACGGGAAAGTGCTCAGGAAGCACCCAGCAGGGCAGGCAATGCTTTCAGCTAAACCTCAAAGCTAAGATCTTTTTCAGCTTCATCTGTTCTCCCCGGCACTACAGCTCCCAAATGGGAAATGCCAGAGCAACGCCACAGCCAGCAGCCTTGGGTCATCACCAAACCCAAAAAAAGGAGCGCGGCCACTGCCCCACACTGCTCCTGGCTGCCGGGGCTTTGGGGCTGGGCACGCTCGTCCCAGGCAGAGGCTCAGCCGCTCCGTCTCCATTTCCGACTTTCTGTGCTTTTTCATGTGACCTCGGACAGTCCTCTGCCTCTGCGAACCCACTTCAGCTCCCACCACGCCCTGTGGGTCCCATTAAGGACGAAAGCTGCCCCTCTAAGCCCCTGTTTCTGCCTGGCCAAAGGAGAGAAACGCGCTCTCAGCTCCCCCTTAGGGAGCACAGCTGAGCTCCCGAGCCTTGCAGTAAAATAAGGAATAAAAGTCACAGCTCTGAACTTCTACCCATGCTGCTTACCAGGTTATCACCAGCTGCTTGAAATGCTGGAGCTTTTTCTCTCCGTGACAGGTTGCACAGGTCTTGCTGCCCCGGCCAGAACAGGTATTGCACCTTTGGATGCAACAATGAGGATTTTAAACAGGACTCTCAGCGCTGCCCGCTTTCAGAGCCTGCGGACCTGAAGGTGATTCATTGCAGCCCGTTGGCGTAGCTCAGCTGGGTCAGCAGCCCAGGAGTCAATGACAGCACGGGCACCGCACGCGTCTTCCCCTGGTCTGTGACTCAAGGGATACAGTGTATTTGCTGGGAAAAACAAATGACTAACGCCAGCCTCAAATCTATTTGTAAGTGTGGAATTAGTCAAAGAATGTATTTGTACATCTAATTAAGGATAATCACAATTTCCCCACACAACGGTAAGAAGGCGAGTGTCACTTTGAAGATGCTGCCGCCTGTGCTTCTAACAGATGCAGGAGGCATATGCTTATGCATGGAGCATTTTGATTGCATCAATGCAACACAGATTAGCAGCAGTTAACAACTGATTCATTAAGGCTCTTCAAGCCATCATTAGCCCCAGTGGATTCATGCTTTAAAATGACTGCCATGATTATGCACGATACCATCTCTGTTATTTTAAACTTAATGGAGCCACATAAACAAAACAGTTTTAGAACAGTGCCTTCTCTTTTTTTGTCACTTAAAGATCATTTTTAGGCCTGTTAAGTTTCATGTTTGGAAAAAAACAGAGGGTGGGTATAATTCTCCAGGCTGCACCGGCCATGAAACCTGCCGAACCCCGACCAGGCGCCGCGGGAACCAGACCTCAGAGCAGCTCCAAAGTTTGCTGCTGACATCCCGGGCCGGGTCCTTCTAACCCCGTCCCACCACCCGCTCCCCGTGCTCTGACCGAGCTGAGCCCACCAGGACTTGGGATGGGAGCTGGAACATGGACCCGGAGAGACTCGAAGCCTCTTTTCTGCCACAGCTCCTGAAGGTCTGAGAACTTCTGCTTTCATGGGAAAACCTCACACGTTCTCCTGCTGGGAAATGCAACAGTCTTGAAACAGAAAGGTAAAAAAAAATGGAAGAAAGGAGAGCCAAAAAATTGCTATTTTCCAAATGCTTAAGAGCTTCTCTCATGAGTTTGGGGTACCAGCCTGGTTTCTGAATGCTGAGTGGGGTACACAGAGTGAATAACAGATATTAAAGTGGAAGTTCATTTAAAAGTCAGAGGCAGAAATGGCTATTTCTAACCATTTTTTCCAGAGAATAAAGCTACTGCTGCACTGCTTTATCTGTTAGGTGATCTTCATGGTAGAAAACAAAAAAAGCAGACAGGCACGGAGAGCACGCCCAGCTCTGCACTGCAACCTCTGCCAGCAGCAGGCAAGTGGAGCTGTTGCGGCTCAAACACGCTGGATTAAGGGCTTTTTTCCCTCTACCAGCTTTCCAGTATTTTCCTCCTTCGGGCAGATCCAGTGCCAGTGGGACTGGGATGACTGGTTCCCACTAACCGTGCCACCTGAGGGAAGCGACACGGCCGGTCCGAGCAGAGCCACGCTAAGCGATGCGCAGAGGAGCCCACCGTACCTTTTGCGACCTGTACCTGAACAAAGCTGGCATCTCTTCTGCTGCTTTAGCCTCCGTCGGGATCCCTTGCACGTTACACACCTCGTCTACAAATACACCAAAGAATTCAAATAGGTGGTGACTGCCAGAATAAAAACACGTCAGGTTTATAAATCAAAAGCTTTTATGCGTGTTATCAGAATAATTGCTAACTCAGGCTTGCAGAGAAAGGTATATGCTGAGTATATACACGGCAAATGAAAAGAATGCACAAAATAGCTCATAAATTGTGACTCTGGATTAATTGGGTGTTCCAGTCAAACTCAGCCGTGATGCAAACTGGACTCACAATCTCAGCCAAAATGTCTTTTTTACTGATTTTTATGGTTTTTAACATGATTTTTTACTGTTATTTATTAACATAGTTAGTAGTAGACTTCTTCTATTTAACTATTCATATTTAATCAGATTAATTAAGTGGTAATTTTAGTGCAATAACAGTATATCCTTTGGCTGTCTTTGGGAATATTTGTGCAGAAGAACAGATAAAGACAGGAGGCCAGATTTGCAGCTGCACTCGCACCCCTGGGTTAAGCCTCCTCTTCCCTTCGGAAACCCCGAACACAGAACTGAGCATACCCGAAAGACAGCAAACAGTCTGCTGTCCCTCACGCCCAAGGTCTGACCTCATTTCAACAGCGCAGTGGCAAATCCTCCTGGCCCTCTCACCGCTATAACACGTAGGCTACCAAGGGAGGATGGGGTAAGACATCTTTGCTCTCTGGGCAGGATTTTGACAACCCCATCCGCATCTCTGCAGAGACCCCAGGAACATCAGCCGGGAACTGGACTGCGCAGGAGCAGCTTTGGGATGCAGGGCGGCACAGGGAGTAAACCAGAACTTCCCCTCAGACTTCAGCCCTCACAGTAAGTGCAGCAATAGGACAGCACGAGACGTAATTTCGCAGATGAAGCCCAGACTTAAAGGAACAGGAACTGCAGGCTGCCCGGTGAAGGTTTCCCAGCTCCTTACCCGACCTGCCCCGTGGCACACCCCGCACTTGGCCCGGCCGTGACCATGGCACCTGTGACAGTCCTGAAAGCAGAAGATTATTCATGCACAGAGTTGTCCAGGCATTTCGGATATCTCATATTATGCACATGCACTCTTCCTGCATCAAAATTCAGTGATAAAATTCTGGTCCTAAAGGGGCGGAATCAAACACCATAAAATTGCGCTGTACAACCATTAAAGGAGTCATAAATAATAATTATTTAACAAAGGCAAATGTCTATGCAGTGCTGGCAAAAGAAAGTAATTTTTTTTCTTTATTCATCATATCACTTAAAAAGTAAAATAAATTGACCAGCTATAGAGCTTGTCAAAAGCTAAATGGGAACTGTCATGCAAACAAATGTTCTGCTAATGCTGGAAAAAAAAAATTAACGAAAGAGGAAAGATTTTCCAGTGCTGTTTCTTGAAACGGCTGCAGCAAAATCTGTCCTCAAACTTCCGGAGGAAGAAAACACCAGGAAGAAGGGATCTCTGACTATTTTACCTGGCATTTAATGAGGAAAAGCCCAAGAAAAGGAGAACCATAGCGAGGTGCCCGTCACCATCTCGAGGAGCCGAGGGTCCCGGGGAAGGGACGCTGCCCTGGCTGGGGGCCATCGGCCGGGGAAGGGGGTCCCGCGAGCGGCTGACAGCCAGCGAGGACTCACCCTGACGAGCGCCGAGCGGGGCACCCGGCAGCGCCGCGTCTGGCCCTGGAAGAGCAGGGGGGCCCCCACCTCCATGTCCCAGGGGTCCGGGGAGGCATCCCGGGGGGGTCTGGCCGCTCCAGGCTCTGCAGGAGGGGACCGTGTCTTACCCACCTTGCTGGAGGTGGTTCTCGGACGTTGGCCGGCTCCTGGTGCTGCTGGGGACCGGCCAGCATCGCTCCCCAACCCCGTGTGGGGGTCGCACCAGGGACCCACCCTATGGTCCACGCCATGGGCACCCTGAGGTGCTGAGCATCCCCCTGCCACCACGGCACAGCCCCCGTGTCCCCCCAGCCCTCCCCCCCCGGGCCAGTGCACCCAAAAACCGGGGGGGGGTCCCCCACAGACCTCAGCGGGTTGGTAAAGAGCTCGACTGTGTGCAGGTGCCCATCCCAAATCAAGCTTTGAGTACACGTGGCACTTGGTAGGAAATTACAGCCGCAGAGGCAGGGAAAGGACGGCCAGGGCACACGGCAAAGCCTCCCCCAGCGCGGGGAATGCAAACAGCCTGCAGAGAAGAGCATTTTGCCCCAGTTTCACGGGCCCTGCAGAGTGCAAACGGCCACAAGGGATCAGATAAGCCTGATGCACATTAAACCAGGCTCAAGCCACCTCCAGGAGCCACGCGAGCCCTGCATGGCGAGCGCTGCTGCAAACCCTAGCTCCAACGCGTGGGCATGTCCCACGAGAGCCGTTCCAGTGGGACACGGGGCAGTCACTTACTGGTGAAGGGCTCGAACGCCCACTCGCTTAACCTCGACTCACTGAACGTCTCCAGTCGATACTAGAAGAGAAAAATCAGGCGCTCACCACAAAGACAACTTGCACAAAGCAGGCATTTAAATTTGAACCGGGACTTGCTAATAACGGGGCTCAGGAACATTCCCAGACTCTTGCGTCTCTGAGTACAACTTGCATAAGAAAAATTGGTTGGCGTTTTCACAGCAAAAGTGAGTTCTGGAATTATTTGGAGAATCCTGTAGCTTATTTTTTAGGAAAGGCCCAAATAATGTTTGTGAGTAATCTGAATAATCTCAGAAGTGGAACAAACACTAGCGTAGAGCAGCAGCTGCCCGTCAAAGGGCACTCCCAGCACCCTGCTCCTCAAGGCTCTTTCATTATCTCTTCCAAGAAAGGGGGGGGGGGGGGGCACAGCAGCACCAGCACCGAACCCTGGCACAGAACCCGCCGTTTCGGTTTGTTGGGCATCGACTCCCCAAACCAGGACCGACTCCAGATCCAGAGGCTAACCGCAGCCAAGCACCAGATCCACAAGAACTATTCTCAGTGAGAGGAACGACAATAGGGAACCAAGCCCACATGTTTTCTGTGGAATTAAACATTACCAGCACAGATTCGCAGCTGGGGGGAACACATGGTCGCTCTGCACTTGCCTGAGCCCACGGTACCGAGCTGCAGGGCAGGTTCCTGGGCTTTGGTCGGGAAAGGGCTCTCTTGCCCAAGCCAGGCTCCCAGAGAAGGTTTGCAGGGGCTTGGCCGAGGCGGTGCTTTACTGCAAGGGACGGCGGACCTTTCAGCTGTAAAAGCCACAGTCAGCTCTCAGGCAGACTTTCCTTGGAAAGCACTTACACGTCTGTGTTTAAAGTAGGATGAAAGCCATTTAATTTAATGAATGGGTGGTTCTTTGTGGCCCAGCGTCGCTGCGTAATTGGAAGGTATCCCAGCTGCGCAGAAGGGGGGCCCAAGTCGCCAGGTCTGGGGTACTCACTCGGTACGTCCCCAGCTGCCGCAGCCGCCGGATGGCCAGCTCTCCTGCGGCTCTGCTCCCGTAGCAGCATCGGGAGGCCACGAAGTGCAGGAGGGCTCGCCTGGCCGCCGCCTCTGTCATCGGGGGCACGCTGGGAGGCAACGGGAACAAAACAGGTTTTCCACTCTTACTGCTCCTAAAGAATTAGCTGGAAACATTCCATGTATTCAGCCTACTGCAAAAAAGTGAAGTAGAGCCCATTTGGGAGCACCCACCTTTTGCACAATCACTGCTGGCATCTTTCTCATTACAAAAGAACAAGAGATTTGCATTCCAAAAGATATCTTCATGCAATATCAATCAGGTCAGTATTAAAGAGCGGTCTAAAATAAGCGTGTGTGTGTGTACGTGTGCGTGCCTGTAAACCCTCGCCTTCAGCAGCCTGGGCAAAGGAGAGCTGGTTTGAAACATCGTTGTGTCTTGGCAAGCTGCAAATCAGCAGCTTCCCTGTCAGCTCACGGGATTAGAACCTGCACTCTCTTTTTCTGGACCCAAGGACCTGGTTATTCTGCACCTCACTGTTTTCTGTTCCCAGTTAACAGGAACAACAGCAGAAAGGTAACTCGTGCCCCAAGCACATCCCGTGCCCCCTTGGCACCCTGCAGCAGCTCTGCCCGAGCGTGGCTGGGGTGGCAGGTCCCTGGAGGTGCCACGGGCAGCGCAGGGCACTCCCACCTCCCCTGCCAACAGGGACAGAGAAAAATGATGAGAAAAGGGAAAAAGTGAGCTTAATAGAGCTGGTTCTCAGGGGTGGTTCCTCAAAAATCCTCATCAGTCATCTTTGTAAGTAAGAGAGAAAAACCTACGGCAACTGCCCAAGCCTGAGACAGTTCCGTCTGTCCTCACTGTGACATACGTAATTTTTAATCTCTCTGATTTAAAACATGTTTGGAAAACATATTAAAATACCATGAAGTAAGTGGCAACAGAAGAGATAATGTCAGCATTTGCTCCGTCGGAATAATCAGCAATGAATCCTTTCCTCAGAGCCGAGGGAGCTGGCGAGCGTTTTGTTATGACCCCAGACAACATTCACGAAGAACCCTCCCTGTCAGGAGGGTGACAGCTGAGATTAAGAAAACCCTCCTCGATAAAGAGCAAGAGCCGATCTCACAGCTCCTACAGCTACCTGGGTTTGGTAGCGCGGGGAAGGAGGGCGGCTTGGCCGGGCAGCAGCCAGCAGCCAGCGCTCCCCCGGCCCCATCGCCCACCCGCAGCATCCCTGACACCGGCACGGCACTCAGCACTCCCCCCTGAGCACCGCTAGCCAAAGGAAAGGTCACACACATCTGCTCGTAACAAGCATCCCTGAACCCTCACATTCCCTTCCTCTTTTTTGACAGACGCTTGTTTCTCTAACAAATAGGCGTTGAGCAAATTCAAAGCTCCCATATTTGTTTATTCACTTTCCTGTTCTTTCAAGTCTGTGTTTAGGAGATGTTTAGGCAGATCACTGTCCCGCAGTCATTTTTTCCCCTCATGTTAAGGCTGAGACATGTAGTACCACCAGATACCCACTCTGAACCATGGGTAAACAAAGAAAACAAGCAGGAGCAGACTCCTGCCATCCTTTACTACTTGGGATCAAATGTTGCTTTTTGAGCTGTGCTGCTTTTTTCTTTTTCTCCATGTGCAAAGGAAAAAGGTGTTTGTTTTGCTTTTGAGGTTTCTTTTTAAATTCAAGATGAAAATCAGGAGAGAAACAAAGACAATAAGCAATACATAAGAGACAGAATAACCTGATCTCCGAGAGAAGGACCAGCACAAAACCCACGTGGTACTTATATTCCAAAGACTCAAGAGCTTGGGCCCTGCCACTGAGGAGATGCTCTGGTCGTGCCCTGACAGAGGAAATTTTAACAGACCTGCTGCTGGGGACGCTGGGCTGTGGGGAAGGCAGCCCCGCAGCCGCAAATTCAGTTTCTACCCCTGCCCCGATGCTCTCCCACACACAAGCCAGCCCTGCTGCTTCTCCGCACTGCTGGCTCCACAAAACACCCGTCCACCTTCTCCCCACATTCGCTGCCCAGCGCGGAGGGATGGCACCGCAGGACGCCCGCTACAGGGACGGCAGCTGTTGGCACCCACCTCAGGTTGGCACCAACGGCAAGAGGTGGCACAAGGACGATGCCAGCGATGTTGGTGACATGGAGGTCCACGTCTGCCCCCAGGACCAGCCCTGAGCGCGCCGCAGGTTGCCGATGCCTGCGGTGGGGGCTGCCTTTCTGCCATCCTGGGGTCCTGGGACCGCAGCCAGCGTGGGGGGCTGGCACAAGGGCTCACCTCCTGCCCTGGGGCTGCGCTCAGCTGCTTTCAAGAGAGGTGCACAAACACGCTTGCCCCACAGCTGCTTACCTGTGCTGCACGAAGGGAACCCTGCTCCTCTGCTCCCCGGGCTCGCCCACCAGGTCCAAAGGTGGTGGCAGGGGCTTTGCTCCTACGGGAAAGGGCAGATGAGGAATTCAAGCCCAGTTTAAACCCAAGGCAGATTTTGCTCAAACTGCAGGAAGGGTCAGCTCCAGCAGCTAAAGCCACTCCTGCGTCAGCAGCTTGCCTTGCACCAAACATCCCCTACGCCTCAGCCAGAACTTGCTGCCGACCCAGCTCATCCCAGTGGCGTTCCAGCAAAGCACTGGGATGGCTCCCAGGTGAGTCGGGCAGCCGTGCCCACGCCTGTGCCCGCAGTGCTGACCCTGCTGCTTTGCTCAGGGCAGTGCAGCAGTCCCAGCTCCCCACTCAGCGGAGGTCTTGATGACTTTCCAAGCAGAGAGAAGCACAGCCAGGTGTCAGAGCCAATTGCTTTCCAAAACCTATCTGTCTGCAGGAGAAGCAGGCCAGGAGCAGCAGCCCAGGGCGTAAAAGGAGTCTGCGAGCTGGACAGGCACGTGCCCATTGCAGTAGCTGCGGTGTACAAGAGGGAGAGTTTCACGGGACCGTGCACCTTGCGTGGCACCCCCGTGGGTTAGGCAGCTGCTGGTGTTTGCTCACTGTCAGAAAAGTTACAGGGGTGCAAGCTGTCAGAAAGACGAGGTCGCTGCCATGCACGTACCTCTGCCCTGGACACTCCACTTGCCGTCACCCGGCTGTCCCAGGGGTGCAGAGGGCGTCGGGGGACATCTCGGCTCCGGGTCACCTGTAGCCCAGGGACAAGGAAGCCTCGAGGTTGGAGAGTGCCCGCAGGGACCAGGCGGGTGTCCCCGGGCCATGCGTAGCCGGAGGAGTTGCTGTCCTTCCCAGCTCCGTCCCTGCGCCGGAGTGGAACAACACTGACACCCTGTGTAGGGGACGCAGCCCTGCAGGTCCTCAGCTCCCTCCGTGCCCGGGAGGGCCGGGCCGTTCCGAGCCGCGGAGCTGAGGACCCGGCGGGGGTTGGCAGCCCCCGGCTGGGGACACCGGCTGCACCCGCGGCGGGACAGGGGCACCGGGAACTGCCCCCAGCCCCAGTCTCTGCTGGCGGGTGGGGAGTTGGAGCTGGAGAGCCCAAAATTGCACGCGTGTACATCTTGAACGGGACGGGAACGGAGGTGAAAGGCGGCAGCTCCTTCCACTGAGCAGCAAAGCCTCTGCTCGGGACATCAGGTGTTTGCCTCCTTAGGTACCGCTCTAAAAATAACCACTGGTAGCAACTGCTCCTCCTGATGCTTCATACAGAAACAATTCTTTCTATTAAGCCTTTTATCCAGCGACCTTTCATATCACAGTAGCTGATTAAGAAAATTCAGCCTGTGCAAGAAAAGAGCGCGTGGAGGAGCTGGAAAACACCAGCCTGGCAACAACACGCAGTCTGACTGGCACGGAGAGAGGCTGAGGGTAGTCATCCATCAACTTGATTTACTAGACTTTTCTTCTGAGAACATGCTCCTTTCTTCTGGGAAGCTAAATTAATCTCTCCGTTATTTCTTCCTATGAAAATAAGAAACTATATGCTTCATTTGAAATGTCACATCCCTCATGCAGGAGAAGACAAGGCTGTCCTTGAGCTGAAGGACCACAGGTTTCCAGCTATTGGCGAGGATAAGCACTACAGAGAACTTCCTTGTGAAAAATAAATCAGTAAGATGCCTTCACTGCAATTATCTCAGTCATGTCTAGACTGAACAGAAACATCTTCCTCAAGTGGCGGGTAAAGTATCTCAAACAATTTTGCATTTGCTGGCCTGTTAGTTCACAGACAACGCAAGTCTTTGGGGTCTTGTTCATGCCAAAGCTCCAGCTTCCTCGTCCGTGCCCCGGGGTGGGAAACCGCACTGCGGAGGTGCCGGTCCTTCCCTCTGGTTTGGTGTTGCACTGCTGGTTGTTGGGGTTGGTGGTTTGACGTGTCTGTGAGCAATCATGTACTTGTGAGAAAAAGGACACCTAACGACGACTGAAAATGTGAATTTCCTCGTTCCGAACACGCGGCGTTGACAAACCTTTAGGGACTGAAAGCACTTTGCACTCCTTTGGCGAGGGCTTTCCCCAAGCCTCACGCAGCCCTGCTCGTGTGGGCCAGCGCCGTGCTCGGTGTGCGTAGGGGGACAAGGGCAGAGGGAGGGTGAGCGCCTCCCCTTAGTGTGCTGCAGAGAAATGCTCCAGAAGCATGAATGCCCAGGTTCTTATTTTAACTATTGTATCACAACAAACCCTTATTTTCATTCCAAAATATAATGGATTTCTGTATATGTTACCAAGAGAACCTGAACGCCTATTTTTAATGTACAAATGTCAAACAGAAACTTATTTAGAACAAAAGATGGAGATAAGAGTGTAAGTACCAAATTCCAGTACAACGGAAATGGTTTAAATGACCAGGTTAAAAATATCCCAAATTTGGAGTACATAAGTCAACTGCACAGTCGTTGCTACGGCAATGTTGGAAATCACAATAGTCTATAAACACAAACACATAGCTCCATTTTGAAACCACAATAAGGCTGAGATAGACTTTGACCAAAGCCAGGAAATTCAGAGCATAAGCTGTTACTCATCCGATATTTCAGGTTCTGTTCTGTATCATCGGGATCCAGCTCTAGACACACCAAAATAGCTGGCAAAATTCCCACGGCATGTAGCAGTGGAGGAGCGAGCTCCAGCTGCAGACTCAAAGCTCCATTTGTCAGACCTGCGTAAAAATGACGTCACAGCATCCCCCTAAAACCCGGCGTGCTGCAAGGTCCTGGGCACGGAGCAACCACCCGCACGGCTCCTGCAGCGTGGCCCAGCTTCTCACTGGGATCATCCCAGTCAGCATCAAAACGTGTTTTCATCTTTGGTTAAAATCAGATTATAAGAGGTTTGGCCTTTTTGTAAGCAAATAGGGCAATGCTGGACAGTTGTTAAAATATGACCAAAGCTCTTGTGCACTGCCAGGCCCCTGCCCTTCCTGCACGGGGACACCAAGGCTTGGAGCGTCTCCCGCAGAAGGACTCCCTGCCCCCTAACGACCCCCGGACTCGGCCACCTCTCCCTGCTTGGCAGGGCAGGAGAGCCAGGCTGCTGCTGCTGCCGGCTCATCAGCTGCGAGGCCACGAGCCCAGCAAAGACCTGCGGGGCTGGAAACCTGCGTTCGCTTTCCTGAGGCGCCCAAGATCCACGTGGCACATCTGCACGTAACATTTACGTTCCTCAGGGGTCTAAATTAGGCTTTTATGCATGTGCTTAAAAGAGCCAGTGACAGCCATATGCACTCAGACCCTATTTCTGAGCTAAGCGCTCGCCTGCGATGTCAAGGCTCCATACCCCGTGGCGCACGGCTGCTGGTCAGCTATAAGGAACAGCTCCGGAGGGGGACTGGGCACGAACGCACCTCTGTGTGGGAACCAGGGTTGGGTTCCTCCTGCCAGAGCAGCAACTGCACGCTATCGTCTGGGGAAATTCCTCTGCAGAGAGGGACAAGTCCCGGGCAGGTACAAACCGAGGCCAAACGCTGCTCTCCCCACACACCCCTCGGACAGCAAATACCGCAGCTGGCGAGAGCCGAGCAAGAGCCCATCAAGCTGGGAGTCAGAACTCCACGTGGCACCTCCAGGACCACAAACTTTTCCCCCCCCCCCCCCACCTAATTAAATGGAAACTTCCTGTAGCATTATTTCTCCTTAAGCTAATCAAAGCTTTCCTCATTCATAAATTAAGGAACCTCAGAACTCAATTACTTGTCAGTAGCATCAGTGACAGCGATATTTCACTGGGACCCCACATAATTAGAGTTTCTTCAGGCACCATATTAACATCTAATGAAAAAGATAAAGTCAAGGGCATAAGATCAAAGCTCCATCGTGATATTTTGATTAAGCAGAATTTTGTTAAAAGATAACAAACCCCAGTTTAATCTTTAACCCATGTCAGGCAGCTTGTAGTGGACTCCAAGAATCCCACCTTAAAGGGGAAAACTAGGAAGCATCCCCAGAGCAGAGATTCAGGGACTAAGTTCACACCTTTAAGGATTAAGCCCCTGTTCCACTGGAATCAGTGGGCATGGCATTGTGCCTAAAGGTATAGCAGCACCTTTAGGTCACGGACACGGCACAACCAACATGCTGACCCTTCCCACTCCTTCCACAAACACCGACCAGACGAGTGCATACGCTGACATTTGGCGGAAGAGTGGTTCAGTTCTGGAAACAGTTATTTTTAACACAGTTTATGAATATCTTAATCAAGAAGCACAACTGCATAAAAATAGTAGAGAAACTTGTCAGCATGGCATGCAATGTGTTTCTTTTAGTTTTACTTACTGTCTGCTTTCATTTCTTGTTCCATGTTCAAAGGCTGGGAGCAGAGATGGTGTCGTCCCAGCAATCTCCTCTGGAATACATTGTTTTCTGCGAACTCTGTGCTCACAGCAACAAAACCCAGCCCCTGTGAGCCACTCCCCTCTGCCAAACAATGCAGGTGTGGGGAATTAATGAATTAATGTCAAAGCTGGACAAAGCAGAAGCTCGCTAGGAAGGAAAGTGCCAGGCAGCCCGTGCACACCAGGCTGGCTTCCCAAGGAGGAGCCCCACCGGAGAGGAAGATGGTCAGAAATCATGGAAACTGCACGTGGGACCACATTACAGCTAGAGGGGTGTAGAGGGACCGTAAGGTCCTTCAGACCCCTTCACAGTACGGCTGAGGTCCAGTCGTACGAAGCACAAGATGTGCTGGGGCTCACGGCACGGTTCGCTCTGTGGAGGGGGAGCTGCTGTGCACGGGCACGCAGCCGGGCGCCTCTGGGGCATCGCACCAGGCTCCACGTATTCAGGGTCCGTGGTGTTAGCTTTTCTCCAGTATCTAGTAGAACTATTAAGGACCTGCTGCCTTCAGCGTAGCTACTAGAGAAGACGGTAGCAATGCTTCAGTCAGTGCCTTTCTTTGGCCAGATTGTGTGCGTGAGCCCCGTACATCACCGAAGCCGAGTTCCCGGGGAACACGATAGCTGTGCTATGAGCTAACGACTGCACGGCAGCTGAGCTATCCTCAGCTTCCCTACCTTCCTCCCGGGTATCTCACATTTGTGCTTTCTCCACTTGCTGGATGCCCCAAGCCCATCGTCAGCCCATGAGCACAGAGAGGAAACAGCGTGATGCTGTTAAGCTCATAAACCGGGGACTCTGGCCTCAGAAACCAGCTAACGAGAGGCTCCGGCCACTTAGGTCGTGATCATAAATTACGAAAAGAGCCTGTTTTTAAGAGCTGTCCCTACTCACCAGACCTTAGGAGCCTCCCGTAGCCATTCTTGCAGTCAAAAGGCTGCTATCCACTTCAATAATCAGAAGAGGTTGCCGCACCGATACACCAGGGTGTCACACGAGTCTGTGAGAACATAGATGATTTCCTTAGAGTTTGTTGCATTTTTCATCAAAAGGACCAACTTCTGACCCAACATCACGGTCTGCAAAAGCCTGAGCTTTCACTCTGCAGTATTTCTGTGCAGGGGCTCTAACAGGGGGAGAAGGATTCGCTTCTCTGCAGAGATTCGTCCACCCTGATTGCTGTGCGAGTAATTCGGCGACCGCTGCAGGGGTGCCCCTGTCATCGGCAGCACGCTGGGGCCCTGCGAGCTGGGGAGGGTGCCTCTCCAGTCCGGTGCTTTGCTCAAAACAGAAACACAATTGGAAGCACCAAGCACCGTGGGGCACTAGTGGAAAGCAACGGTGGAGAGCTCTGATTTGGCAAGGGCAGAGCTAACAAGGCCAGGCCAAGCACTGCCACGGCGTTTCGGAGGCAGCTGTTGCTCCATCATGGCAGCAGCTGGAGGAGCTGCTCTCCCTTTGGGTCCTTCCAAAGGAAATTGCGCAGCTTTGGATAACAGCATTTCCATTTATTTTTTTTCTTTGGAGCTTAAATCAATGGCTTAAGCATCCTAAAGACATTCAAGGCTCCAACTACACCACGCTACTTGCAAGCTTAGATCCTTGTCACAAGCCCCAGGGCTTCAGAGCCCACCGGGGGAGCCAGCAGAGTCAGGCAGTGAAGTTTTGCCGTGCACCCGCTTGCTGAGGCTCCCCAGCCGTCCCCGCGCTGGCAGGGCAGCAGGAGGGCAGGGCCTGTCTGCAGTTACTGACACCAGGTTATCCTTTCCCCACCCACGTCCAAACCTGTCTCAGTAAATGCCTAATAAGATTTCACATTAATAAAGCCCCTTACCGCGTGCCTCCGGGGGGCTCTGCACTTTGCTGCCGTGCCTGTGCCGTACCGCGGCAGCGTTAACCACGTTAGCAGGGCGCTGCTGCAGCCCAGCACCAGAGCCGGGGGCTGGCAGGCGGGACGGCTTCTTAAAAACATGAAGCAGAATGATCAGGGCAGGTGGGGAGGAGCTGCCCCCTCCAGAGCAGCTCAGGAGACCTGCACAAACACATCTCCTCCACGGCACCGGGGGAGCTAACCAACCAGGAGAAGAGCTAACCAACCAGGAGAAGAGCTAACCACCTCAGTCCTCCAAAGGGCGGCTGGGCTGTGACATGAGCTTCAAGCCCCAACTGTAGAAGCCTTTTCTACAGTTTCTCGCAGCCAGGCGAGATCTGTTTTTTCATTTGCTGTGGCACAATGCAAACTTGGACAGAGGAGACTGGCAGCTTCGTTTGGGGATATAATTAACATAGCTAAGACTATCAACACCGCAAACGCAAACTGGTTTTAATTAAGTTCAGTCTATGCAAGGACAGCCTCCATCACGGTTATGTTTAGCAGTGTGAATGACACCAGAGAACGGAAATTTATCATTCAGCCTAACAGGGCTCCAGGTAGGTGAGTGAAGATGCAGATGTTCCTGTTCCCCAGGCAGTGCCTGTCCCATCACCCACCGGCTGGGCATCCCCGCACAGCTCTCACGGGGACACAGGATGAACACCAGGACAGACAGAAAACCAAATTCCCTTTAGCAAGGAAGTGTGCAGAGTTAACTCCGGTACAGACATTGCTGCCGTCTTCCCTGAGCCATCCAACATCACTGAGCTCCGCTCCCTCCTAAGCCCTTGAACTTGGAACCACGCAGCCGCATCGTACAGCGTATACCATTGCATATTGGCTGCATCCCAGCTCGGTACATAGGTGGTGCAGCCCCTACGCAGTCGAATGCCTGGAGAACATTTGACAAGCACCTTTATAAAGGCTGCACTGACTGTCTGGGTATAAAGCATTACGTAGGGACGTGCGAGGTGCTTACTGCTGGCATTCGTGCTTGCTGGGGACATGCGTTTGGAAAGTGCTTCTTTTCTACTTGTGCCTATTGTATCAGAGACTCTGAAATGTATCAACAGCTAAACTACACAGAATAATTCTAAACATAACTGCTTAGGAGTGCTCACACCCTTAAACGCATGACAATAGTATGACACAAAGGAAAACAAAGCTGTACCAAAGGGCCTGCTGGATCATGATAACATTGTTCCTGAATTGTCCCCTTTCACTGGGAAAAAACCCACCTACAGGAAAAAAAAAACACCAGCAAAGGAAAATCTTGATTCTGTGGAATAGGATAATGGGTTATGCTTAACAGCATTAAACAACAGGATTTGGGGATTACCATATGCAATTAGAAGTGTGATGTGGCTGTAGCTGTCTATGAACAAGCTGTCATCTGTCCCAGCACTTACTGCAGCCGGTATGTGCCAGTGCCATTCCTGAAAGGCAGGCGAGCATCGCTTGCAGAAGGTTACAGAAAATTTTAAGAGTTGTTAAAGCTTGGAGGGAGTCAGTGGCCTAGAAAGCGAGTGGCAGCTCCAGAGTAAGGCTACAAGGAAACCAACCGACGCACATGTTACTACTGCTGCCAGCACACAGGGCTGCAATCAATAAAATTCAGCAGCAGAAAGAGCTAGCATGCTGCACGGTCTTTTGAAAATACATCCCTAACTACTAATGAAAGCTCCAACCTACCCAAAAAAGCATGCAGCTGTGCTTTTGCTTCACGGCAGACACGAGAGCCATGGGAAGGAAAGGGAGCACGACAGGGCTGGGTGAAGGATGCCGACAACATCTCCTTTGCTTGAGGTCAGGGTTGCGGAGCTGTGGGCGCCTGCAGCTCTGCGCGTACGAGACCAAGCACACACAGTGGCAGAGGGAGCCTCTCCTCAGCCCCTGTGGGCCAGAAATCCCTTTTATTTGGTTTCCGAAAGGGAAAAGGCTGACCGACCTGAGCAGCCCTGCTCCCCACCTGCCAGCGGGCAACCCCAGCTGTTTGCTCTCCTGTGCCATTAAGGGCCTGTAACGGCACGGTCAGCGACACGAGTGGGGCCCAGCCTCCCCGTGTGCAGCAGAGCCCCCCACGCAGCCGATGCACCTGCCCCCGGGGGGCTGTGGGCCCCACACGCATACACCCAGCTTGGGGTAACACCCCCGCGCTGACAGGCCCCAGGCCTGCAGGATGGCACGGCCGCCCGCCCGGCCCCCGCTGTACCGGGTTACGGGCAGCTCCACGAGGCCTTCCACGTCACACCGGGCATCCAGCCCTCCCCATGGCCGGAGAAACGCCTGCGCAAGGGAAAACACGTGAATTCCGGTGCTTGGTGCGAGTGGCCTTAGAGCACAGCAGCGTCGCAGGGAAAGCGTGCCCGGTCTGCAGCTCGCCAGTGCCAAGGGGCGACGGGGAGAGGAGAGCTGAGCAAACCAGAGAGCTGGCAGCTCAGTTAACTCAAAAAAGGGGAAAAAATATCCCTGCATCTTGCCTACTGAACGTCTCTGCAGAGGAAAGAAGAGATTTACAGATTTCTTTTGACTGGGGAAGCCAGGCGGTGAAATGGCACAATCCACTCAGGACAGCCCACGCAGGGTACCGCCAGCTCTCACGAAGGAGCCTGCGCGTTGCCGAGCCACCATGTCCCGGGGCTTTGTCCGTAGCTGCGAAGCACGTTGCAAGCTCTGCGCGCCTGCTGTAATTTTCTGTTGGAAAGGGGCCTCATGACCCACCACATGCTGCTGTGCACTCTTCATTTAACCGGGTTTGCAGATAGCATCTATTTGTCCACCTCCACTGTCACAGAAATAATGAGATCCAAGCCGACACTCGGACTGGTATTTGAGTTTTTCTTACCTCATCTGTCCTGTACCTTTGCGATGTGGGCAATCACTATAAGTGTCATTATTGTTAGTGTATCTGCCACTTCCTCCACAGAAAATACAGGTACTCTTACATGCAGAAAGAAAACGAATACAAAATATTAATAGCAATTTCTCTCATTTATAATTGCCGAGGTCAATTTTCTGAATCCCACCTGTTTAGAGGCGCCCAGGGAGCGGTAGCTGCGTGCGTGCTCACTCACAGATAAGCAGAACCCAGCAGGGGCTGTTACTCATCCGCGTGCAGGGCACACACACACACATTTGTTTCAGGACTTACATTTAGTGGTTCAGGAGCTTCCCCTGCCAGTCCTCTGCCCCTACACGAATTTCATGCCTCAATTTCACCCTCACAATAAGCCTCCTATATCCAGTCGAGCACTTAATTGCTGGAAGTGGAGCGCACTGTGCAGCTTGCCCATAGCTCCAAACGCCATTGACGCTGCTCCGCAGGATGTCCATAAACTCCGCTAGCAGGATGAGGCCATTTGTAACCCGGTACCCTCTGCGGCCAGCTGCCCCGGGCTGGGGGCTCCCTGCCATCCCCTGGTTCTCATGCCGCAGCCACCCGCACAGCTTGGCCCATCTCCCTGGTTTGCTGCTCAGACACAGGGTCCAGCAGTGCAAGAGCTTCTCGTCTGTGACCTGGGGCTCTGCAGGGCTCCTGGGACCGGCTGAGCACCCTGCTAGCCCTCGTCACCAGAAAGGGCAATTTCTTGTGTATAACTTGACCCAGAGAACCAGTTCTCACCTGCACGTGCTGCCCAGAGGCTGCATTTGGGTGAGCTCGGACAGGTCTCCGGGAAGAACAAGACCAAGCCCATCAGTCACAAGGGGGACTGATCCCCATCATGCATCACAGCGCCAGTTTGGGCATCACTTCATTTAAAACTAACTAGCCTGACACACATTTCAGCATTACTGATCCCATGGACTGATTATTGTGGCAGCTCTCCCAGGAAGGAGCCTGGCAGGGAAGCACACACCCGGCCAGGATGAGGTGCTGTGACCATCTCCCCGGCCCGTTTACCCCAGAGGCGAGCCATCCCTTACCACCAGACATCACCTCCTCGCTCACACTGACACCTACCCCTCCAAACAGCTGAAAAACAGCTTCTCATCTAAACCCAGCACTTAAAAAAAAACTGAGATGACCTTTCCAGATGCTTATTTACGCTAAAAAAACCTAAAACCTGAGCCGACTACAGATGGACAGTTAACTAAAATAATATTTACAGATATAAGAGAAGCACTTTTAGTGGGAAACTGGTTCATATTAGTCCTTATCAAGACCTCAGCATCACGCTCACATGACGGACCTTCAGGCACGTCCTGACACTCTACTCCAGCCATCAGCACTAAAACCTCACTATTGACGTTGTTGCTTTATTTTTCCATCTCGGTGAAACCCGTTTGAAGGGACACCGACACGGCAATCAGACTCTGTCCAAAACCCCTGGGAAAGCCTACCTGCATTTCTGACTTTGAGCTCCTTTATTTGATGTTTCCTGATGCTCTTTGTTTCCCTGAGCGGCCACATGCAATAGTTTTACTACATGGCCAGGTGGTTTTCAATTTAGGCTGTTGTCAGTTTTGGCCCAATTCAGTATAAATTTGCTCTTGTTTTTCTCAAAGATGGGCCTGATTTTACTCCAGCTGACAAAACTCTCCAGCCCTGGAGGCCAAGCAGCAGGAGCAGAACAGTCACTCAGCAGGCGCAGAGCACCGGGTGCTCCCCGGGACACACACAGGACTCCCCTTGCCATTGCTCATTGGTGACCACCTTTAAACCCAGCTCATTGGAACCTGGCTCTGCAAGGACCAAGAGCAGCAGGAGGCTCAAACCACCCGGCAGAGAGGGCTAACGGCTGCTGCGTAACCCGCACGCCCTGCGCTTGCTCGGATCCAGCACAGGCGCTGGAAGGAGCAGGACTGTACCTGGCTGGAAGAATCTCTTCTGCATACAGGTGTCTGCTGGAATGCCTGCCCAAGGATGCTCTGGCCCACGGTCAGCCAGCACTGAGCGAGAGCAGGAGGATCTGGCCAGGCATTCTCTCCAGACTAGCTGTGCTCACCCAAACCCCAGTTAGGACAGGCTTTTCTGCGTGATTTTGTTTGTTTTATCCCAGGAGTAAAAATAGTTGGGCTTTGTTCTTTTGGGTGGGTACAAATAATTTTTAATGGCAACTTGCCCATTCAAAATGCACACTCCAGACTATTTCAAGCAGTAAGAGCAGTTCTTTGCCAAAACCAAGTGCTAATCCTTTATCTGAAGCTATTAAAATACTATCATTAGTTCAAGCAGAAAAACAATGCTTCCTGCCAGAACCAGAGTTATCTTTTCTTATCATTAAGTCATGAAGGGAAGAAGCAATAAATATAACGGTACACCAAAAAATGGTTGTTCTAATGAGTAAAAATAACTCTGTCAAAATAGGTACATGTAGCAGATACTTATCCAAAAATACAGAACTGAATATAATAGTCCAGTGGCTTTAAAATGAACGTGTGCCCTGGCACTTGCAGCTGGAATACCAGGATGCTGCCGGAGTCTGGTCCCACTGGGGGGTCAGCAGGGCCAGGGGCTGCAGCGGGTGCAGGGTCAGACCACAAAGGCTCCTCACTCCTCACTGCTGGACCGAGCGTAGCCCAGACCCCAGGTGCAGCCCCTCGCAGGGCACGCAGCCCCTTGCAGGGTGGTTTTCCAGGCAGAGCAGAGACCACTCCAGTGTCATCACGTACCACAGCACTGCCAGCACGCATGGCAGAGCGCCCTGTGCCGTGCCGGATGCCACAGAAGAGCGGCCATGGGGAGCTCACCTGGACCCTGTCGGTGTGAGGCACTGGCAGATGCATCTCGCAGTCAGAGGAGGGTGGTCCATGGCCATGCCCCAGGGCCCTGGGGGCACCACTGTCTCCAGAGAGTCCACGAACCTGCCTGGAGTTGGGGAAGGAGGCAAGAAGAGATACAGGGTGGTAGGGACAGGAGAATCATAGAATCATAGAATGGTTTGGGTTGGAAGGGACCTTAAAGATCATCTAGTTCCAACCCCCTGCTGCGGGCAGGGACACCCTCCACTAGACCACGTTGCCCAAAGCCTCATCCAGCCTGGTCTTAAACACTTCCAGAAACCTGCCTGGATGCCCCTCAGCACCCAGGGCCCCGCTGCTGGCACTGGAGTCAGCCACTGCCACCATCACCCACAAGAGGAGCGCCCAAACCGCACCAGCTGCCCCTGCCCCCCTGGCCTGCAGCTCTTTCCTGAGAAGCTGAGCCCGGTCCCCCAGGTACCGCCAGTCGCAGAGACTGGACACATGCAGGGGACTGGACACCAGCAAATTCAGCAGACCTGGCAGGAGGAAGCACCCGTCACCCTATGGAAATGCATAGCTGATGTGAGCTCCTGAAAGTTTTTTAATCACAAGGGGAAAAAAATTAAAAGACCAGTCAAGATTCATTAGCAATTTCCACACTTCATTTAAGGTTGTCCATATGGAGATTTTTTTTATAGGCTAAATCATGATTTTCTCCAAGAGCAGAGCCCCCAGTCTCAGCAAAGAGCTGCTTTAAGGGTTTGTCACCAAGCAACCAAAACTCAGTGCACTTGAGCACGCATTTGCTTGTCATCACCCATTGCAGCCTTTGCATTAGCAGGACTAATCTCACCGTTTGGTTTGAGCACGAAAGTGGGCAACACCAGGGAAGTCCTCAGCTTCTCCCACTGCCACAGTGCCTGGTGCCGGCGCTGGGACCACCACAGCCATCGTTCTGCTTTCCATAAGAGACGGGAAATGCCTTGCCGTACCTTTGAATGTGTTTCAACAACAGATGACAAAGATGTTTTACCTCCCTTCTGCCTGAAACACCGCGGCTTTTGGAGGGGACGGACTGGGAAAGCGTTCACACCCTAGAAGGCAACGGGAAGGCAGGATTGCTGTTGGCATTTACTGACTCGCAGCGCTACCATTTAACATCACAGCCATGAGCCAGGTTCCTTCTTCTAGAGAGGGTGATTTGCTCTTTTACTCCTCCTCGCCTTCCCCCCCCCACTTTCACTCTGGCTCCCCATCGCCCTTGGCCCTCACAAGCTGTATCGTCCCTGTACACCAGCTCCTGGGGGGTGGAGGGCTCCACGCCGGGATGGGGACCTGCAGCAATGTCTGCGTGAAGAAGGGGTAGCACGTGCAGTATCTGACACAGCATTTAACACTCTGGATGAGATCTTTTGCAGTGATGAGCGCGCCCATCCGAGGAGATGTGCCACCCAGCACTGATCATACCAGGCAAGACACAGCATCTCAGCAGCCCAGGGCTGGGTACTGCACTCGCGCACTGGCGCAGCCCACCACCCTGGGGTGCAGGAACCACTCGTTTGCCCAAAATCATTAGTCCATCGCTACATTAATCCAGAATCAGCCTCTGGTTTCAGCAGCCCTCAGTGGCATTGTGAGCACAGCGGCCAGAGGAAGACCAGAGGGAGCAGCGATCACGGGGCAATGCAGGGCTGGGGAACCAGCTGCACCAAAACCCCTGAAATTCGGGTTAACAGAGCTCAGCGACGCTGCAAAAAACCCACAGTGACCCTTCCCTTCTGGGCCACGAAATGCCAACCAGGCCATCCTCAGCTGGTCTGGCCCTGGCAGCAGCCGCGGTGGGCACGGCCGCCCGGCAGCAGAAAGCACGGAGGGGCTGCAGCGTCTCAGGGCAGGCAGGATGAACCGAAGGGGAAGGCGGGTGGCTTGAAAGCAGCGCACAGCCGCAGCAGAGAACAAAGGCAAGCGCCGGGCTGCCTGCCTTCCCAGCTTTTTCATCTCATCCGCTGCTTTGAAATATTGGATAGATGAGAAAGAGAAATGGATCTGAAAATTATTTCCAGAGGAATTTGTTCAGGCAGATTGGTCCAGCTCAGTGCTCTTTTATCAAAACCAGTTGCCAAACTAAGTTATTTTGTGGTGAGCAATCTCCTCACTGATTTCAAACTCACTCAGAAAACAGTCTGCTGTGATTCAGCCCTCTCCTTCTAATCATCTGGAAAAAAGGCACTGCTATATCTCATGTCCTGCTTCACCTCCCAGCTCACTCCGTGCCGCAGCATCCTTTGCTCCAGCGGGACGGGGCAGAGCCAACGGCACATCCCCGCACTGGCAGGAAACACCAGCTCTAAAACCTCTTGCTCTTAGAAGAAACGTGCAGGTTACACCACGTCTGCAGCACCCACCCAGCAAACTCCTGGTGTTTCACTCTGCTGCAGATCGCGTTGTAGGACTTTTCCCAGTTGCCAGCGTTGCACGCTCTGTCCCCTCCTGGCCCTCGGCTCCCTGAGCCGTGCCGAGCTGCCGCAGCTCAGGCCAGGCAGCACCACCGGCCCCGTGCCAGGGTACGGCTGCTGCCGGGACCACAGGGACACGGGCACCTGCGCACGGTCCCCCGTTCCTGGCAAGGCTCAACACCCGGCCCTTGGGCAACCCAGCCACAGAAGAGAGGATGCTCTGACACTTGCTCCTGTTGAAAACCAGAATTTCTCAATGTCACCTTCCAGCACACCGTGGCAGGCAGCAGCACCGGCAAACCAGCACCCTATAGCCCTTGCCAGCCAACCAGCACCCCACGGGCCGTCCGTAGGTCGGGCTGAGCTGGACAGCCGCTCCGAAGAGCAGGGCTTCGGCATCGGTCCCATCCCCTGGAGAGCTGCTAGCGCTGCCCGTACCTGGCTGGCTGGGGGCAGGAGGAGCAGCAGGAGTCTGGGCTCCCACCGGATCCTCATTCCTGCTCAGAAAAACACATACGTGAACCACCACAAATTAAATCCATTCTGGAGGCAGGCAGGCTGGGCAGGGAAGCTTTAGATCAGTCTGTTCTCCCCTTCAGAGCAGCAGCGCCAGTGAGGGGATAATGAATCTTGGCAAAGGAAATAAGGAGAAAGTGATCTGTTCTGTGATGAAGGGGAAACGGATGGAAAGCAAACGCATCTCCATGAGCAGTGGAACTAATGAGCTTTGGTTCCCTTCAGATTTGTCTCTTGGTGATGAAGCCTTACAAAATCATTCTCAAATTTTCTGTTCTCTCTGCATAGACGTGTCGTCCATCTCTTTCCTGCTTACAAGCTCTTACCGCAGAGTATTTTGGGGCACCCCGTACGCCGGCTGCCATCCTGAACTGCAGACGTTATTAGGAGGGGCACGAACCAAATTCTCCTCCCCCAAACCAACATCAGGGCAGCTGCCCGGGAATCAGCAAGAAGAGATGATCTTCTGCCCCTGAATTAACGATGTGAGTTAATTCACATTCCCAAGCAAGGAAAACATAAGCATGCAAAGACCAAGAGATAACTGGGGATGAAGTTTTGATTTACATTTCATTCTGATTACCTAGGAAAAAAAACATCACCAAACATTTGCAAAAAATAAACTGTTCAAGAGGCAAGAAGCATTAATCTGGATTAAGATCAAGTCAATACAGGGTTCAGCTGAGATCCACTGATTTACATCATTGCACAAACTAGCCATTCGAGTCTCAGAGATTCAGAAATGCTTTTAGAACTAATTAAACAATAAATCAACCCTACATCTGTAAATGCACCAATAGAGGAGATTAAAAACTTTTATTAAGTGGAAGCATTTGAAGTGTTTAAAGGTTAAGCTGAATGATTTTATCCAGTGTGCAGACACACGTACTGCTTTTGTGTTTAAGCACCCATCAAAGAAACACAATGCTACACCGTAAGGGGGAGCGGGGGCACTGTAGGAACATTGTTATTAGATGCAGCTTTTATATGAACTATGTTTTACACTTTTTTTAATGAAATGGGTTGTCATATAACGCACACAATCCCTTCCTCAAGAATTCATTGTTTTGTGGGTTCACATTGGAAAACTGGGGCAACAGTTTCATTCGAATGAAAATATAATCTTACCCAAAAGTGGGTATTTTACAGACAACACCTTCAACCACTATATTTGAAGTTATGGTCATCACTTTACAGAGCTACTTTCTTCTCACTCCTCAGAAAATAAATCTGTCATATTTAACCCAAAACGGATTTTATTTTCCCAAGCAATAAAATCCATGAAAAGAGGAGGTCTTGGTGAACACACCTTGTGACTCATAAGCACACAATATGGAAAGAAAGCATCTTTAAATGCCACAAAGAACAACATTATTAATGTTCCCAGTTGCTGCAGCTGCTCCACCCAGCTTTTCAAAAATGAAGGGAACGGTATTTTCTCCATTTTTAACCCCAGCTATGCAATATTAACAAACATTCCCTGAGTGCTTTGTGGAAATAAACCTCCTGGCTGCCCACTAACACAGTCTCCCTCCCTGCCTGCGCGCCGGGCTGGAGCCACATCGTTCTCTCCCTGCTATTTTCAGCTGCACACTTTTCTCAAAAGATAAATTCTTACATCTTAAAGCCTCACCTGATCAACTCTTCTTCATCACCATTCAAGGACACAGCTAACTTTCGCTTGAGAAATGGATGTCGTGTGTCGGTGCTTGGGGCTGAACACACCGCGCCAGCGGAGGAAGCGTGTTAGCGAGTGCTTCCAGGCTGCGACTGGGCTCTGCTGTGGTTTCAGGTCCATAAAATACATTTATTTACACCCTGCTGGTGGAGGGCGAGGGAACAAAAAGTCACATTTGCCACTCTTTGTGAACAAGGTGTCTCCAGGATGTTGGGGCCTCTAGAAGGACCATCCTCACCGAAGTCAGATGTAAGCTGTCCTCTGCTTCAACAGAGCAGCTCAAACTCCAGCGCTCGTGTGCGCTGCGCCAGCGTGCAAACACCTGCGGAAGGGATCGTTGAAGAGTGAAATTACTGCAGTTCAGAGAATCGCTTGCTTCCCTTTCGCTGCCTGCGCACCAGGCACCCAGCCCGGTTTCCGAGGGCACAGAGGCACAGGCAGCACCTTCCCTGGGGCGGCTCTCGGCCCTTCCTCCTCCCTGCACCCCCAGCTGCCGGCGGACGCCGGGATGCTCCGCTGCCCGCTCCCAGAGGAATCCCGGCCGTGCCAGGCGGGGGAAGCCCCGGCACAGTTTGGCCGTGTCCTTCGGGAGGCAAATCCCGCGGGTGGCCGTGTTTCCCGGAGCGGGGCCGGGCTCTAGATGGTGCTGTCGGCCCGGGAACGGGGCGGGCAAGGCGCTGCTGCTGGCCCGCGGCCCCGCCGGCAGGCAAATACCCGGGGGGGGGGGGGTGGTTCACGTAGCTCTCCGGAGCCGTTTGTTTCCCCGCGGTGCAATCTCCATGCCATGACATTGTCATGGAAAAAGTAACCAAGAGCATAGATCTGCCCCGTGCCTCAAAGAATGACATTGAAACACTCCTTGTTTTGAAAGTTTCGCGGTGCTCGCCCATCAGTGCATCCGCTTTGTGTCCCCCGGAGCTACCTGTCCCCTGCAGAGGTTTGGTGACGCTGGCCGCGGTGCTCAGGGATGCGGGGACAGCGGAGCGACGGGGGATGCGAAGCCCCCCTCAGCCGGGATCTTCAGTCCTCCTGAAAAAACTGGCGAAAGATTTGAAAGTTTGGCTTCTTTCTGAACCAAAACCAGCTCTCTAAATTCCAGGAGGGAAAAAAGTCAGTCAAATATTTAGGCTTTTAACTTTGTGTTAGTTGTTATGCAAAGCACAAAATACTGTACTTTGGAGTGGAAAATAATTTCCAAAGTTTGAAATATTTTGATAGCATCAAAATACCCCATGTCAAGCTCCTGTGGTCTCCCATACTATATTGATCCAAAACAAAATTCTACTTAAATAATTCCAGTCTGATAAAATATTTAAGGCTGGCATATCTATTACCAACATCTATTTTTACTGAAAGCTCCTAGGAGCACATCTATTCTTTAGTCACCTTTATGAAATATTCCTTTCATCTACTTTAAACAGTCTGTACAAAAGCTTCTTTTAAAACAAAGACTATTTCATAAGAGTTCTACACAGGAGAAAGTTTAAGCTCAGTCATTACTCTGCATCTACTCAAACAGATTTTCTAGAAGTCCTGCACCAACCACCACTGCATTTAAGCTATCCAAAATAAAGCCAGGAGTGCTTACATCTGGGGTCGCCCCCTCCCCTCCATTTTCTATACCGAGTAGAAAACGCCCAATCATTAGTTTTAGGAGGGATACAACACTGTGGTCAGCATCAGTTCATTTGTAATACGGCATAGATCATTAATGATATTTTAAAGAAAGGAGAGCTGTAGCCGTGTCCATGCACCACTCACAAGGAAGGTGAAACATGCTCCAAACACTGAGGATGCCCAAGGTCTGCCCTGGAAGGCGGCGGTGATGCAGCCCAGCTCTGAAAGGTGCAAACCATCGTCACTTCTCCTGCCTCTGGTCAAGATCTGATAGCTCGGCAGCTCTGGAAACCATGCCAACAATGTAGATTGACAAAAAAAGCAGCCTTTGGCCCCGAGTCCCTCCAATATTTGTTTTTACTATAAAAGGAGAATTGGACTGCAGATGACACATGGGTTGGCTGATTTAGTTACACAAGTAACTGGGAAAGCAGAGTGTTATGTTTTCAAATGCCCTTTTCTACTTTTGACAGTTCAAATTCTTTTTAAACTTCACCTCAGGCTGCACGAGCTGTTCCATCTCCAGACCTGTAGCTATGCTATTTTAAGCACTAATAAGCACAGTGTCACTATCAGGCACTGCTCATCTCGGAGCATCCACATCCAATGACCCCTCCTTGAAGAGCTTGTCGGTAAACCCAGGTCTTCAGTCTTCTGCGTATTCAAAAATATTATTCTTCCTCAAGGAACAAAGCCATGCTCGTGGCCACCTAGGTTTGGAAAGGAAACCCAGTGAGGACCGACTGAGGATTTCCTCCATCATTCTCGTGCTGCGAGCACACCACCAATGCCAGCAGCCCAGGTGAGCGCCTTTCTTGTGCTCCTCCTCTCCGGCGTTTCCCAGGGTAGATGCTTTGCCATCATAAGTGTCTGCTTCCTAACGACCGCCTGGACGCAGGCAGTGCTGGAGAGCAAACCAGGACCTGCTGCAGCAGATTCCAGCTCTGCTTCCAGCAGGTGTTAGGCTCAAAGCCTCAGAGGGTTACTGTTATCTTCATTCTACAGCCATTTTACAAAGACTACCAAGTGGTAAAAACCCCCAGCCTCAAAAGCACTAGCAGTAAAAAGAACAGCTGAGAGTTTCATCCAGAGCAGCACAGAGCAATCTGGGAGCTTTGCCTCAGCTCCAGCTACTTTATGAACTGGAGATCGGAGCAAACTGCAAAATGTGTAATGTGGCTTCCCAAGCCAGAAAGCAGAAGCTGCCCAGAGCTGCAGGGGTTGTTTGAGACCATCTCTAATGGCAGGGTGAGCAAATATCCTTGTTATAACAAAAGAAACGGGAGGGCGGGTGGAAGCACATGGAGTGAAGGAGATTGACCCTCAGCAGCCCCAGCACAGCGCTCTCCTCAAGCTACAGCAAACGTGGAGATGTGATCTCGCCATCGCACATCCGAACAGCCCAGCTCTGCTGTGACCGCACTTTTAAAAGCCTCACCCAGTCCCTTAAGGGCCACCAACACCTCCTGCTCCTCCTCTGCTGCCAGGGTATTTGACAGCGTATTTGCCATGAAAAGGAAGGATTTCCTCCCCGTGTAAGACCCACCTGAGATTTAACATTTGTTGTCAGCCTTGCCTTTGAACTTGCAGGTCAATGCAACTCGGCAGCATCCCTCGTCCTTCGCAGGTGCGGCAGCCATTGGTCCCTTGTCCAAAACGGAAGCTGGCTCTGTTGTCAAAGAAAAATCACTTCAGGGTACGGTGAGAAAGCCTCAGAAGCACAACTTCACAGGCACGTTGCGTACCTGTGTTTCCCCTCACTTAGCACCGCAAGACGACTCCGATCCAGCTGTACGAGTACCATACACCTCCATCGCCATTCGGCTGCACAAGCTAAACCCCTAACAGGGAGGAACATCACGCCCCTCCATCCTCACCACGGACACATTCCTCCTAACACCCAACTCCTCCCTAGCACATTTAAGCCCGCTCTGTTCTGCCCTGCTCGTAACAGGCAAAACGACCCCTTTCTCTGTGCACCAGTCCAAGGCATTCGCATGATATCGTTGGAAAAAACTGAGCTGAAAATGTCAAAATGGGATTTTTGATTGCTCTGCTAAGGCAGGAGAAGGGCACTTGCAACCAAGAACATGGCAAAACAGACATGAGCACACAAAATATTCACATGTGTATTTATATTTGTCTGGGAAAAGCTGTTGGAAAATGTTGCCCTTCTGCATATAACCACTGTGTCCTGAGGATAAATAATTTTGGCTTTTCCCAGGAAAGGGCTCCAAATCAACAATAACAGCAGGGCTTCGGGCTACGTCTTATCACCAAGGGACAGGGTTGGCTGATCTTGCCATTTACTCCTGCCGACACTTCTTGAGGAAGGGCAGGTCAACCGTGGATGCGACTGTGCGCACCCTGGACTTCTCGGCTCTCCACCACCAAGATGAACTGTTGAATCCCAACTCACCGAGTTGGCCTTTGCCTGAACAGGGACCCACCTGCCCTCTCCTCAAGGAGACACAGCATCATCTCCCCACAGCGTGGGTGAACTGAGGTGCAAGAGCTCTGGCTCAGAGGTTCGAGCTGCCTTTGCAGGCTCTCCACCAGCTGCATCATGGCAATCCAGAGCCTCCGGCATGCTTTGCTTGTTTTCTTCAACTTCCCCCTTTCGCCTCTCCATATCTAAGTACTACAGCTTAAATGATAGAAGATGTCAATCTTTAAAGTGATAAAGCTTTCTCACTGAATTCTTTTTCTTATTATAAAAACAAGGGAAAGAATAACATTTATTCAATCACATGGCTATTAAAGTATCTATTTTTCTGGACTCTGGCACTTCTTTCCCTAAAGACTGAGCGTTTTCTTCATGAAATACCAGCGAGTCGTGGGCATGACTTTAGAGAGCACCAGAAATAGTGTGTGGAAGGAGAAAAGCAGTATTGCTTTCTTCCACATATGGAAGAATCCCTTGTTCCAACAAGGGATTTACACAAATATCATCCCTTTTGATTCTGACACAGCTGGGATCTTGTTAGACCCTCTTCTACTTTTTCCTTCCATTTATTATGTCATTGTCAATCCATTTTCTTGTACTCTCTCTGTCTGGCCATCTTCTGCCTCATCTCCAGTGTGTTCAGTCACAGCTTCTCCTTCACCTCCAGCCGCTCCTTCCTTGCCTGGCACAGACAGGGCCATCACGGTGCTGCCTCCACCCCGATCTGCAGCCCAAGAATGAGGTGGGCACATCTCCACATCCCTGCACCCACATCCAGGTGTCATAGCTCCTCTTGGACATCTCCACAAAGCAATGGCTCTTCTGCCTTGGACCTGCCAAATGTGCACTCCTGTCCTGCTTACACCCGCCCTGAGCTCTACAGTAAAGACAATCATACCTTCCTTTGCTTTCACTGCTGCCAGCCTTCTCCTTGAATCCTTTGTCGCCTCAAAGGTGGTCACAGCCCTGGCATAGCTCAGGCAGGGTCTGGGTGGCAATTTCTACCCGCCCCATTGTGCTCGGTAGGGCCATGCCACTGTGGTGGGCTGGCCGCAGTGCTAGCACACACTTGCACGGTTTTCTAATGTGTAGACACTTCCCATCACATCCGTCAGATTTGAAATCAGTCTGCAAAGCCGCTTTGTGATGCCTGGAAAGCCGCTCAGGCCTGGATTCGATAGCCCAGAAGTCTCTTGCCCCACAGCCAAGGTGCTGCCACAGCTCAAGGGATGAAGGATCCCCGTAATTACCAAGGCATGCACCAAGGGCTGCATCACCGCGACCAGCAGACTCGCTCTTGCGCTGCTGAAGGCAACGGCAGAGCTCTTCCAAGAAAGCTTAAATTTATGCTCAAAGACTGTCCAGCTACATCTAAGCAACTGCCACACAGGGGCACACCGTCACAACCGTTCATGATTGTATCGTCAGGGGAGGTCTATGAATATTAATTCATTTAGTTCCGCTGTCATAAATAGCCCCAGTCAGCCAACACCCATAAAAATACAAATAGTCCAGTGTTAACTCTTGGAAAACTCCAGCATAAAACTGGAACAGGCTCACAGATCACCAGCACGGGCCAAAGCCCAGCTGGGGTTACTGACTGCAGGAGGCTTTAACCGTGGCAGATATACCAGCACCTCACAGGATCTGGCTCTTGGATACTTAAAGGCAAAAAAACCTGTTAGTTTTCCAGCCTTCAACATCTTGTCTTGCAGCTAAAAGGTTTCTTTTAACAGAGCACTGCTTGCTGTATAGAGCAGCCATCCATCTCCGAGACCTAGGAAAGGAAAGCATCCCAGGCTCTGAAGCAAAATTAAAACTTAGACACAAAAATAAGTCATAGAAGCAGCAACCACATCAGGGTGGGTACACCAAACGCTCTGTCCCATCCCACTGAGGCGGGAGGCTGCGCAGGAGAGAGCTCCCCGCAGAGCCGTGCCCAGCCAAGCATCCTACGGAACACCAGTGGGATGAGGGAAAGGCACCTTGATCTGCACCGTCAACATACCGGGAGGGACGAGCCTCCCCTCGCTGGCACACCCTTCTCTGCAGGTTTTGTTCTATGGATTGGACAGTCCAAGCTGAAATCCCCAAAAGCTGTCTGTAAGATAAAGGCAATGGAACAAAAGAGATTTCTTGTATTTCTCCCTTTTATCCTGAGCATAGTAATCAATTTTATGCACTGAAAAGATCTTTATCTTAAATGTAATTTCTCTTCTCCATTTAAAGATCTGATACACGTCTTCCACTTTTCAGCTCCTCTTAGACACTGGTGAAATCACCTGGTTCATGTAACATGTTACAAATGGTCTTGGGTGCCCTGTTTACATTAAAACACCACAAATTAGGCACTAGGTACTGGCTACGCTCCAGTGGACGTGAGAGCATCCGCATTCCTACAGGGTTACAATGCTTCCTCCAAAGATTGGATTTATATCCACACCCAAGCTAAATAAATCATGTACCACAGTCCCTAAAACAGCTCACTTATCACGCTTAGTGTGAATAATGAAATGTCATAATATTTGGCCAAGACACATGGTTTATTTTGCTTTCAATAAATTAGGTCTAGCAGCAGGGGGAAGGAGGTAATGCTTCCTCTGAGTTATTCAGTATCTGCTAGCGGAAAGGGACTCTGTACCGGTGGGGGCTGCAGAGGGGAAGGCACCTGGGACTTCCCTGGGGCAGAACCCAGCTTGGCCCTGTAAGGCACCATCTTCTGCTCAGCAGACCCTGGCTCGGTGCAGCTCTCCAGGCGATGCTGCAAAATTAAAGCCAAGCAAAGCCTCAGAACATGCAGCCCAGGAGCAGCACCCTGCACTCAGACCAGCCGAGGAGCCCACGACTCGCATCAGCCAGAACCGGTGGTCACACTTCAGGGGCGGCCCCGGGAATTACCTGCAGGGATATGTTCTGGAGCACAAGCCCTGTTTTCCATGCTGCGCAAACACGTCTCTGGCTGCACCTTCTGAAGCAGCATCCCACTGCCAGCGACAGCCAGGGGGAAAGATAAAAGTGACCGCAGGATTTAGGCAGTCTGCAAAGCTGGAGGGGGGTAGCACCAGAAACATCCATGCTTTCCCATCGGAAAACTACCCACCGTGAGGTGCTCGCCCACGGAGGCTTTGCCCACTTGCCTTACGACCCCAGCAACACCCCGCGAAGCCCAGGTCCCGCAGAGCTGCGCTGCATCTCCCAGCCCGGGGCCGCAGCGAGAGCCCAGCCTGTCCCCTGCTCCACCTGCACGCAGCGTCTTCTCAGCCTCCACGTGCGCTGCCACGGGGATACTGGCAAGGCTTAGTTCCCCCGTTATCACTATTTTTGGCACAAAAGCCTCTCAGAGCACCTTCCCTTCACACGTCCCGTGCCAGACCATTGCCAAGGCCCAGGGAACAGCCATCAGCACGGCCAAGGGCAGCTGCAAACACGGACCTGCTGCTCCCCTGGCAGTGAGATTGTACCTGCCTCTGCTCTGCCCAGCTGCACCGGCCATCCTCAGCGTAGAGAGGGCTCGGGGCAAATCAGCTGTTATTGCTTCAGTTGCAAACCGTGGGCAGGCTGCAGCGACATACACCGCATTTACACTGATGGATGCAATGGCAAATTCAGAAGAAAATACCTGTAATGCTGTCATTTATCAAGGGCAAAAAATTAGAACAAAACTGACATGAAGTTCTAGCAATAACCACCAAGTTTTCATTTCTGCTCTGAAACCCATCTTCTCAAGCTGTAAATCAGACTGAAAATCATGAGCTCTGCTGAAGCTCTGAAAACTCTGTCTCTTGGCAGGATAAGGTCTACGCCTGGCTCTCTTGCCACAGAGTCCTTGCTTTCGCAGCACAGCAGGAGATACTCAGGTTTAAAATGTGAGCAGCAGCCAGACAGCTCAGTGCTGGTCAAACTGCTTTTCGTGGCAATATTTGTCCCGGCGGCTGCAGCCTGGGGTCAGGGTCCCCGGAGAGCAGCACATCAGCCCGAGACGTCCACGTGCAGTATCCACACTGAAGAGAGCCCAGCAGGGAACAGCAAAGGGACTTGGACCAGAGCACAACCAGACAGCAATCCATTCCTGACAGGCTGATCTTTCATGGAACAGAAAGTCTTCTTCATGTTTAACAAAGACTTTAAGGGTTCCGAGATCACTCTGGCTTCACAGAACTGGGCCACGGGTTTTATATGTAATTTGTCTGAGCAGAGAGTACTTTTCCAGTTGCACATTGCCACGTGCAATGCTATGGATGAAACGTTCACCCGGAGGAGAGGGAGATGGGAAACTCTCTTTTCATGTTACTATATTTACCAGTCTCTAGCACTATTTTTCAGCAGCTGTCAGCATACTAAGCTGGGATATTAGGTGCTCGCAAGGTTGTCATCTATTCTTCTGGCTTAAAGTAACCCCACTGCCACTTTAGGGCTCACGCTGCCTGCAGGGACCCCCCCAGCCCTGCCAGCCAGCCCACCAGTGCCACAGGAACACCACTTGGCCATCGACCTTAGTTCTAAAATTGCTAATTCGAGGGGAAATGGTCAGCAGTTACATCGGAGCCTGAGTCCAGCCCAGTATTTAGCTGTTAGCGGCTGCCAGACAGAGTACCACCACAATAGGTCAGAACAAGAACAGGACAGGGAAGAGCAGCTGAAGCCTTTCACATGCAAAGCTCCCAGTGCTAGAAATAGGAATCTATATTCTGCACTGGGTTATTAAGAGACTAACCCCCCTTCCAGGCCTTGAAAGGATCTTATTTGCAGGCATTAGGAGCCCCCTGGATACGCCACAGCCAAGCAATATCGATCAACGCTGCAAAAATCCCTCTGCACATCTTTGCCATGACATCATCCAAAGACTAGCATCTTTTCTTATTTATGAGTGGTAACAGGCATTGCTTTCTGCACTTCAGCTTTGGCTGCCTCGCACAAACACTTCACATAGTGCTTTATTCAAAGCCCAACTTAGCCTACTTTCTTTCAAAGAAGGACGGGGCTTCTGAGCCCCGGTCTTTAAACCACGTTACCTCTCTGCTGCACTGGAGCACATAACGAGAGCGCACTGCAAAACCTCCCGGACGGGAAAGGGGAAAGAGGTCAGCCACTCCTTGTGGGGGGGCAAAGGGCTTCCCAGGTGCTAGAGCATCCCCCCTAGATGACCAGGTCAGACACCCAGCAGTCCCATCCCACGTGCCCTGCTCGTGTCACTGCCAGGGTGACTTTTTCCCTGATCTCCCCTGGACCTCCAAGAGGGTAAAATGCTTGCTCTCCTTCCTCTCAAATCTGTTCTGTGTTGTCAAAAAAATGCCAGTGTGGAGGAGGAGAGTGGAGTCCTGAAGCCATCGTAAGACCTTCCTTTTAAGAGCACCCCTGGGCAGGCTACGAGACACGCTGCAGTTCTGTGCCCCCAACCTCTCCATCGAGCCCAGGACCAGCGGTGTGCTCCTGCTGCTGCAGCCTGGCACGCGCTCGTGAAGGAGCGGAACCAAAAGCGTATCCTCGCTCTGGCCTTACAGCACGACAGAGTCCCCTGCGCTGCAGAATGAGAAAGGACCTGGGGGCCTTGGAGCTGGGGCTGAGCCCATCCGAGCTCTGAGCCCGGGCTAGGACAGCAGCTAGCCACACTCCTAAGGTGCTGGCCAAGGGGCCCTCCCCAGAGCCCGAGCCCAGGACCAGGCGCTGCAGGACACTGCCGCAGCCTTGTTAAACCAGCTCAACCGAGCGGGGCCTGGGGGTCTGCCCCCCCCCGCCGGCATACACAGACACTTTCATCTTACCTTGAACCTGTGCTGCACAGCCCCTGTTTGGGGTCACTTTCTTGCCAGCAAGACAGGTTTTAACCGTCTGGTTTCCCATTGCATTCGCCGTAGCTCGATGCTAAACACTCCTTTGAGGCAGGACTGCAATCTTCTGTTCGCTGGCTGTGCCTCCCCTTGCAGCTTGGAGCAGCGTTGCTCTTTGAAAGGGAAAGTGTTATTCTACTGCTGCATGGGTTTTGATTAAAAAACCCTAATAACACCAGGATAAATAATAGCCAAAGGCAAGTTTGGACCCTAGTTCTAATCCGCAGCACACCAACTAGTTAAATCTGATTATCAGACTACCCAATTGGTTATGTCACAAGTGATAAATCAAGAAAAGACTCTCGCTTGATAAGGAAAAGCCAAGCAAGGCTATTTTAAAATGAAAATCCAAAGGAATTTAGAGTGCTGGTGTGAGAGAGAAGAGCTGAGATTAAGAGGAGATATAAACACAAGCTGAAAGGGAGCCTCTCCAAAACAGTCCTCCTGTGCCTTCAGCAGAGGAGGAACAACATCCCACGAGTTCCTCAAAGCTGGTTTTTCTCGGAGCAGGCTCAGCACCTTCCAGCAGCAGCACTGCAAAGAGCCCGGCTCAGCAGGGGCTGGCGAGACCCTTTGGCTGCAGCCCCCAGGGCCGCGGTAGCCCCCCGGCCAGCCCTGCTCAGCCCCGGTGACGCCGCCGATCCATCAGTCGGGGCTCCGTGTCCCCAAGACAGCAGGGCGCGGGTGGGCTCAGGCTTTGGGCATTCCGTGCAGCGGCAGGGATGGGCCCTGGCCCGGGGTGCAGGCAGCGTGCAAACTCGCTGCAGGAGGGTGACGGCTCTGCCGGAGCAGCCCAGCTACGCCGGCTCCTCACACACCTTTTTCCCTCTAATCCGATACAGGACACAGTCATTTGTTCAACATTTTAAACGTAGCTCTGCCCACAGCCATAAAAATGTGATTAAGAGGGAATTAGGAAATAGCTAGCAGTTACTTACAGGCTCAATTAGTGCCTGACGAGCTGCACTACAAGAAATGCAGTTGTAGGTGTTTCGTGTGATACCCAGTGCACCGGTATCGTTAAACACAGCGTTAGAAGCAGAAACCCTTCAGCACCTGGGGTGTCTTCACATGACACCATCTCCTCGGGTCTCCACCTGCGTCCCCGGGGGGGGGGTAGCCCCTTCTCCCCATGCCATCGGGGGCTGCTGCATTGCTCCAACAGCCCAGACCCGGTGGCTGGTGCACCCTCAGCATCCGGGCGTCCCGGAGGGTCGGCACAGGTACATCCAAAGCAAAACGCAGCTCATAAAGACAAAAGGAGGAGTTGTTGATTGCAGGCCATAGGAAGAAATGCCTTTACATGTTTTGTGTCACAGCTGAGCTCTCCCTCCCTACTCTACCACTACAAATAAAGAAAAGGATTTCCACCAGGACAGTCCAGCTTCTGCTCAGTGTGACCCTAAACTTGCCCCCTCCTGCTCACGTCTGCAGAACTGGCAGCACCTGCCTGCCCCAAGCCCGGCAGAGCACCCACAGCCCACCGCATCCCGCCGGGAAGAAGGTCTCGAGCTCCTATCCCAGCATTTACAATGGAGACAAGAACACAGAAAGATTCCATGGTTGTGTATCCACAGGTGCATGAATTTGATATTCATAGATTTCTCTCTTTTAAAGGGCAAACCACTTTGAATTGAAGCAAACTAAGGAGAAGACTTGAATGATAAATTAATGTTTTTCTGTACTTCCTCAGTGAAATTTAATTGTAATTGATATTAAACATGACAGAGCTCCTACCCAAACTTTTATTTGCCAGCCACCTATCTCAGCTGCTTCTGAAGAGCAATGCCATTAAATCCCTACCTTCTGTATCCTCTGCACTCATTAGCACCTGGGGACCAACGAGCGAGGACTAGCCTAAGCACAAGAGGCCCCGTGCCACTCGCAGGGAGGCAGGGCGCTGGTCTCCAGCCCAGTCCTACGGGAGCCAGGCTTTTCATCCAAGGGCTCTGACACTAACAGCTCCGGCGAGACTGGATTCCTCTTTCACACTAACAGAGAGGAGATCCAGCCAGGAAAAGGGCAAGGTGACGTTTGTGATCAAGGAGAGTTCTGGTTTGCAGTCCCTGTGAGAGGAGAGAGACCAGGAACAGAGAGAGGGAATTTGAGGCAGATGGAGAAGACTCATCCCATTCACTTGCAAGCACACACAACCCCTTTAAGTGTTCTCAAGTTGACCAGCAAAAGCATGCATTAAACAGTCGTCTCACCTGGGGCTTCTGCTCTTCCTGTGCATTTCAATCCAACTTGCTGACTTTAATAATAAATGGTTTCTGTACGTGAAACTCAAGGCACAAACATCATGTGGCACAAAGTCATTGCCCACAGTTCATCCTGGTGCTCTTTCAAGCCAGCAAAGGAAGAGGATCAGGTGTTTGCAGATCCATGGGCCAGGTTTGCAGATTTGTACCCAAAACAAGAGAAACTCATCCCCAGCGTGAGCAAACCTGCACACACATTCTCCTGCAACCAGAGGAGACCCAGCACACGGAAAATAAGGAGCTGATCGGTGACAGTCAACATGGCTTCACTACGGGCAAATCGTGCCTGAGAAATCTGGTTGCCTTGAACTCCACCATTTCATGGTCACTGCAGCCAAGGCTGCCCCTGAGCTTCACATTCCCCACCAGCCCCTCCTTGTTGGTGAGAACAAGGTCCAGCATGGCACCTCTCCTCGTTGGCTCCTCCGTCACTTGGAGAAGGAAGTTATGATCATTACATTCCAGGAACCTCCTGGATTGCTTGTGCCCTGCTGTGCTGTCTCTCCAAGTCCCCCATGAGGACCAGGGCTTGTGAACATCCTGTCTGTCTACAGACACCTCATCCGCTCAGTCCCCCTGGCCAGGTGGCCTGCAGCAGATCCCCACTATAGTGTCCCCCATCCCTGCCCTCCCTTTAATCCTGACCCATAAACTCTGGGTGGCTCCTCACCCATCCCCAGGGGAGCTCCATGCACTGGTCGCTGACATGGAGGTGACACCCCCTCCTCATCTCCCCTGCCTGTCCTTCCCAAAGAGCCTGTATCCTTCCAGGAAGGAGACATGAAAGGTAGTTAAGCTTTGCTTTTAAAAAAAAAAGATGAAAGGAGAGCGCTGCTCCAAGCGCTGAAGGCAGAGCTGATCCCTTACCCCCACTCCCATCTGGCAGCACCTTCCTCTAGCTTGAAATACTCATTCCTTTCCTTGCTTCATATGCTAAACTGGGCTGAAGGATTAAAAGCCCCTGAGGTCAGGACTGATGCACCGAGTCATTCCTCCCGCTTTAACCTAAGACTTAACTTACCAGCATCACTTTGGACCTGGGTCCCCTCTCCCCCACAGCATGCCGCATGCTCTCAGAGGACTCGATAGCAAAAGCTCCCAATTTCTTCTCCTCATTTACTGTTCCTTCACTGCAATTCTAGTCCATTTATTTTCATAGGAGCTTTGATTTCTGTGAGTTTTATTTCTGCTTTATTCATCTCTGCTCAAGAGAAATATATTTTACTTGCTGGGACCAAGCAGCAGGTTATTTACTCGACCTCTAGAAGGCTTCTAAGCTCATAGCACCAGTCCTCCTGGCCCACAGCCAGCCCAGGTTTTGATAATCTGTTTACCAAAAGCAACACCCCCCTTGGGATCACGCACAAGGCCGGTCAGGGGCAATAGTAACTACTGGCTTCTGCAGAGGGAAACTTGTCACAAGGTTCCCTAACAAGTGCCCTCAAAACAAAAGATCTGCATTTCGGCGCAGCTGGGCTCCGGCGGGTGCCCACAGACCCCGGCTGCGACACAGGGACACGCGGAGCAGCGACAGGAGCAGCACCCTGCTCCAAGCAGGGGGGGCAAGGCAAGCGTTTCATGGCATCCTTTTTGGAGAAGGTCCGTCCAGCAGAGAATGCGTGACCTGAGCAGCACTGAGCAGGCACGTCCTGCGCTTCCACCGCGAGCCGAGCCCCGCTCCTGCCAGATCGCCAGTCCTGCCCCTGCATGTCGCTCTTTCCATCTGCCTGGCAGAAAAGAAAAACTTCAACGACTTGGCATGCAGGGAGCGTAGGAAAAACACTCCAAGTTAAACAGAAGCTGTGGAGTCTCCTTCATGTCCTAAGCAATGCCTGACAGTTTGGGAAGGTTTCAGGATGAGGACCACCAAGCCACGTGCCCAAGTCCTACTCCTCTGGTAAGCTCCAGACAAAGCGGTGACCCCAGCAGCAGCCGAGCTGCACCTCCTCCTCTGTCAGCGCTGCGGCACAAAGCTCCAAGAGGAGCTGATCATAGAACGGGAAAGAAAGCATGACAGCCGCAGAGCTGAACAAAAGAGGCTTCGCAGTGCAGCGGCCACCAGCAACATCGTATTTGCAGGGTAGGAGCCATCGTCTGGTCACGGGCACATCCCAGCTTCCTGCCCCGGGTGGGAGCAGGGTTTTAAAACACCCAGCGTGCTCCACACGTGCAGGAACACTCAATCTGCCCAGTCTTTCGCTGAGCCTGAACCCCTTCCTCCATGCTCAGCGCTGGGTGGACGTACGGGCCAGGGCTGGCTGAGGGCAGCTGCACTCGGGGGACGAGAGCACCCCCTGAAGCTCAGGACGTGCCTGGAGCCTGGGCAAGAAAACCTCTGCGAGGAGAAGCCCCCGGTTTGGAAGGAGGAATTACAATACGAAAGCTGGACTTGATATTGAAAGGCACGATGACTTTATTGCTGTGCAGCTGAAGGGGGGGTTGGTATTAGCGGGGGGCACTGCCAAGAAATTAAAGGCTGAGTCTCTTGCATGGCCAGGCTGGGAGAGGGGCTCCCCAAGATGAGCCACGGCCAGCAAATTCTTTCAACGCACCTCTCATCTATACCCATCCCTGGGAGAGCATTAATATTTGCTAAAACTGCTATTGTTTTATCATCTATACTTAGCAATTAAACCTCTGCTTGTTGTTAGTTGCTAACAAACTAAAATTACCGTTAGTGCACTGTAACCTCTGCTCACCAGAAGTTCTTACATGGTGTCCCATTCACAGTCTTAAAGTACTCGGAAATAGATTTATTTATAGCATCTACGGTGCAACAGAATATTCCTCCTCTCATTGCTACTTGAGACGCTTACTAACCGCACGTAAACCACTACATGGGTTCACATTTTCCTACTCCCACGCCTTGGACACCAAAGCCGCACGCCCGGGTGCAGACAGCAAGGACCAGCCCAGCCCAAGCCTAAAGACAGCAAGTGACTCACGCCGTTAGAAATCCCACACGAGAGGTGGGGCAGGGCCCAGCGAAGCAGGGACACGCGCGTGCTGCGCCCCACAACCGCGCCGCCATCCCCCCGCACAGCCCTGGGGCTCGGGGCAGCTGGCCAAGCCCCCCGGACCGCAGGGAGGGCAGGTCCCCAAACCCCCCCTTCCCAGTGCAAAGCCTTCCGCGCGGGACGAGTAGATGAAAACGCAGCAGAGAAAATACCTTGTGTCGCACTCCTCCGTCTGTCAGGGGACAGCACTGCCAGGAGCAGCTGTGCCTCCTAAATTCGGCGCTGGTTCCCGGCCAAGCGAGCCCTGCTCTTCCATCAGACAGCAGCTACTCACGCACACCGCCTCCGCTCACACCAGCAGTGTGTTCCTTCAGCTCAGGGTAAGGGGAAAACAGCTTATTTTGCAAAAACACCCATCACCATCCATCTTGATGTGCTCAGCCATTGCAGCAGCGTTACCAAGTTTTGTTAGAGGAATTCAGCCGTGACAGAGCAGGTCTGGCCTTAAAGCCGGTGCCCAAAGCTTTGGAGCATGGAGGATTTTTTACTTGCAGTGCCAGCCTGTGCCAGGTTTGGGCTCCTCCAGCTGCTGAGGAGCTGCCGGTGCCGGCACCGTGGGCAGAGCACCGGGTCACCAGCCGAGCACAGGTCCGAAAGCCAGGCAGGCAGCTTGTCTGGAGCCAGGCTCTGGGTGCTCCCACAGCCCACCAGCTCCGGGCAGGTTTTACCGCAGGCAGCAGCTCGCTGCCTCCGTGCCCGGTGCCGCGCTGCTCCGCTAACCCTGCGGGAAGGCAAAGAACGGGGCCACACCGAGGCACCCACGGCGAGACACCCAGGGACGTGGAACTGGTGCTGCCGAAGGGTTTCCAGCATCCTTTTGCCCAGAGGAATGTGGCCAGGATGGGGTCACTGATAGGCATTCCTGCCCAGATTTAAATCCACCCTCATCAACCTTTCCAGAATTTGTCCTTTCTCCATAGGTGCCTCCTTTACTTTTGCAGTACCCTATGGGTTTGCACGGCTCCTTTCCCACCCCCCGTTCTGCCCTTTCTCTCCCTACAGAAGGAGCCGGGGGGGTCTCTGACAAGCTGCTGTCATCACAGTTTTAGCCATGGATGTGTTGCACCCCAAGGCATCACCACATCTGCTTTCACTACAGCAGAAATCCCAAGAAAAACAGTTTCCAGACTGTGGTAGCACCCTGACTACAGAAAAAATACTAAGAAGCATCACGAGCAGCAGCAGGAGTCAGAGGACCCTGTCAGCCTTCGACCCGCAGTAACGCTCAGCCAGGCCCTCGCCATCACAAGTTCTCAGGAAAAATGAACATGCCCGAGACCTGCGATGCTGCAGCCAAATGAAAGAACACAATCCCATTTTTGCACTGTATTATATCAACTCAAAGGGCTGGAACAAAACCATTGCAGCGCTGAAAAGTCCAGGCACCGAGCCACGGGGGTTTGATAAAGACGGCACTGCACACGCACTGGTGGCTTTGGAAGGCAGCAGCCTTTTGCAGTTAAAGTGTCCTTCCCACCCGCCCCTGCCAGCTGAGCACGTTAGCTCGGAGGTGGCCACGTCCATGCCCAGCAGTTGTGCAGACCCCGTCAGGGCACCAATCCCTGCTCCTTAACGAGCCACGCATCCTTCCCTCCCTACCCCTTCTGGCTTTTGCCACGTTGTGTCAGCACAAAAGGTGTGCAGACGGGCTGTCTGCACTGCCCGCGTGAAGGAAGGGAAAAGCACGCACCCACAGCACGGCCAGACTTGGGTGCTGCCCCGGGGCCACCAGCAAGGCTCCTTTGGGTGCTCCCACCTGCTCCTCTCCCGGAGGGGAGCATCCCCTCCTGCTCCTCTCCTGCAGGGCAACGCGGGTGTCGCTGCCAGCCTGTGCCAGGGACAACGTTTCATCTTGGCAGCGAAAGCCAAAGCACTTCCCAGCCAGAGGAACCACGCGCCTTTGCCATTTGACGCGTGAAACGGAAGGTAAAAGAACGGGGCTCGAGAGAACAGCTCCGAGACTTGAGCCTGACGAACACCCAGCATTAATGAGGGTTAACATGCAGTCACCTCCTCCAGAGGTTTTGCCTCCAAACGCTGCAGCGTGCGGCACCGACACGCAGCGCGCAGTGGGGGTGAGTCACAGGCAGCTGCTTTGTCCCCCTCACAGCACAGCCGGTCGTCACCCAGGGCATCCCCAGCACCCAACGGAGGCTTCGCCAGCGCTGCAAGGCAGCCCCTACCCAGGGGGGGACACGGTGGGAGAACAGAGGTTGGTTATTCCAATACTAGTTCAAGTTAAAGCGTCTATAAACTGATTTAACAGAAGCTTTGAGTGGGTGGATGTTTTGGGTTGGTTTTTTTTTCCTCCACAAAACCATTAATTTTAAACAAGTCTTCACAAAAAAGCAAGGCAGCACTGAAGAGATTGATGAGGAGTATCAAAATACAGCGCAAGTTAAATAAATCTTCATTAATATACTAAATGTCACTGTGCCCAGTGTTCACAGAGGAGATGTCCTGACCATTCTAGATCTGTGGATTTCCTCAGCTTCTCTGTGTGAAAAAGCTGGAATCAAAGGAATCCAGGCTGATACTGTGAGGCTTCCCCTGGGCTCCTGGAGGGATGCTGAGGCTCACTGGCCACCCCAGGACGACGCAGCTTCTCTGGGCGAGACTTATTCATGTGATTCCTGCCTCCCCTGAGCTGCTTCATTTACAGATTCATAAACGACCATTTCCCTCAAACAACTATTTGTCTCAGGCTTTTGAAGACTTTTGCCCCAATTTTGGCATGGTTTCTCCCATGCTGTCTCCCTGTGCGAGGGGAAAACCCCACCTGCACAGCTGGGAGGCTGCGCTCCCACCCCCATGCCACCCTCACCGGGGTTCAAGGGCCACCAGCCGCCCACGCCTCCCCCCTGCGGGGGCTGTCCCCAGAAAAGCCCCTTTAAGGGCTTTGGGGTGGCCGCGGGAGGACCAGCGTTAATTTTAGCCTGGAGCACTGCCAGGGGCGCAGGGCTGGAGGGCAGCTGCTGCGGGCGGCGGGGGGGCCGGTGCCGCACACCCTGCCCTCCCCCAGGTCCTCCCCCAGCAGAGCCCCGGCTCCGTGACCGTGCGGAGCCAAGCTGGCGGCAGAGCAGCCATGGCAGAGGAACAGACCGAGCTGGAGGAGAGGATCATCATCAAGGACCAGCACACCAAGGAGATCGACCTGGTGAACAGGGACCCGAAGCGTATAAACGAGGACGTCGTAAAGGTAGGATTTTCTCAGCACTGCTGCCTCCTTAGCACAGTATTGGTATTGTCATCCTGTTTGTGGCCTGACCCCAGCCAGGGCTCGAAGTCCCTGGTACAGGTGTCTCAAGAGGCGGCATTCCCTGCGGCTGCCGGGAGGCAACCGGCCACAAGCCACAGCCCTGCTGCGGGGCGTCCGGACGCCGGCTGGGTGGCCAGGTGCTGTGCATGGCTCTGATTAATGCAATATTTCCCATTCCTTGAATGCACTCTCCAACTTCACGGGCTGTAGCTTGAAAATTTATGGAGACGCCCTGCTTTAAGTGGGGAGCCAAAAATAAAACAGAGTCAGCCCATATCACTGATTTAAAGGGAACCTTGGAAAAAGACTGCTAATCTTCAAGACCTGACAATCTGAGCACCAGAGCATTCAGATACCTGTTGTCCTATTTGGAAGGAGATTGTTTCCTGGCAGCCGGAGGGTGCAGTAAGCCTCCTCCGGCTATTTTTGATCAAAAGGAGTTCTCAGTGTAGCTGAACAGAGAAGCACTTTCCCAAACGCTGACCACTGGAGCTTGGTCGCTCTCAGCTTTGTTAGCATTATGCCAAAGATAATTCTGGCCCAAAGGAGAACAGGAGGAGATGGAAGGGTTTTGTTAAAACTGTATTGAGAGATCAAAGAGGATGGCACGCCAGAAGGGACAAAGCCTGCTCACAAAGGCTTTGGAACAGGCCATGACCTTGATCATACTGGTGAAATGCAAGCTTGCATTTGTGTATTAAAACACCGTTACAGCTAAAACCGTGGGCACGGTCAAATGAAAAGCTCCCCCTCGATGAGCTGTGACAGTGACAGCCATAGATAGGCACCTTCCTGGCACAGCGGGACGTGCCCGCGGCAGCTGCCAAGCACCTCGGTATCTCGAGCGCATTCCCAGCAGCGCGTCCCACATCTGTGCCGCGCCATGCCAGCGCCTCGGGCTGCAGCAGCACCACCCCACCATCGGCCACGCCGCACCGAGACCAGGACAGCCTTCGGCACGGCTCACCCCCCGTGCCCGGCAGCACGCCGTGGCACAGCTGCCTGTTCCCCAGCTCGGGGACGTTGCCAGCTACCTCTGCGGGGGGGAATGCCAGCGCCTTCCAAGCCAGCCCTAACCCCTCATGCTGGCCTCGTTCCCCCACCCCACTCCTGCCTTTTCCCACTCGAGGGTCCCCAAACACCTGTGAAAGGATTTCCAAGCTCACCCACTCACAGGGCCACACTGCTGCTTCATCAGCACTGGAAACCGTCAGAACACTCACTCAAGGTACCGAGTGTTCCTCCTGCCTTAAAAATAGCACGGCCGATAAGGGAGGGCAGGGAGCGTAACACACCCCGCTGCCGCTCGCCGTGCTCCTCCCGAAGGGAAAGCCAAAGCCTCCCCGCTCTCCCCGGGCAGCCACACACCCAAAAGCATGCAATGTTCTCAAAGCACGGCAGGTAGAGAGGCAGCCAGCGGAGGGAAGCAGAGCAGTCTGCAGGCTGGAGGGTTCGCGTGGCCGTAGATAAACCCATCCTGAGCACCTCGATGCAACAGCCAGAATCTGAGACCACATTACAGTTACGGCAGTGGCACCAGCCACAGGGGCTTTGCAGAGCTTTAGAAGCCTCCTCCCAGGCAGAGCAATAGAGCGGTACCTGTGCTTGCTGGTCCTGGAACGCTTTGGGGCTGTACCCAGGCTCAGCTCAGGATTCGGCCCCTCTGCCTCCATCGCTCCTCCAGACCCACTCCTGATGCACCATCAGCCAAAGAAGTAGCAAGGCAGAAACTCTTCTCTTATAGCCTGCTGCTCCCTTCCTTAATTGATCTCCTGATTAGCTCGTCAGGCAGCTGTGCAGCGACCTGCCGCTCGGCTCCCAGCCCACCTGGGCAGCAGGGCTTTCCCAGGAGATGCGCACAGCCTGGCTGCTGATTCCTAATCCGCGTCAGTATTTCTCCCAATACCTCCTGCCCGCTCCAGGAAATTAAAGATGATGCGGAATGATTTTATGATCAAAGTGCTTCCAAGACCAGAATGGATATTGCAATTTAACATAAATGTACAACCAGACACATTAGCTTCCCAAGGAAAGGCCATGTTATTTTTCCAGACAAACAGCTCGGCTCACGTATTCCCTAGAAATGAGTTCCACCACCGTGAGCTCCCTGTGCGTGGTTCAGAGGCTTGTGAGAGTATTCGTCATTCAGAGATGCTCCCAATGCCTGCACGTAACGGCACTGTCCCTGTAAGGGCATGGCCGAGCCGATCCCTCTCCCTCTTCAGACAGAACGCAGACAGACAGAATTGAGCACCTCGCCTCTGCATATATAAATAAATAAGTCGTAAATCAAGAGGGCTGTTGGATTTTTATTAGCACAAACCACCTTCTTGCCGAGCAGGCAGCCCATGTCCCTGAATGCTAAAAAAGGGTAGGAGCGGGCTCTGGCCTCCTCTGGAGTAAACACTCCCACACACAGCACCCGTTCCAAGGGCTCGTGCCTGGCCCGGCACCTGGAAGCACCGTCCACAGCTCAGGGTTTGGGACCAGGGAGCGCGTCCCGGAGCGGCCAAGCCCGGGGTCTTGTGCCGTGGGTTGAGCCCGCGTGCTGCGCTGCCCACGGGCTGAGGCCAGGCAGTGCCGGGAGCCCCGCACCATCTCCCGCTTGGACCTCTGCAAGGCAGGGGCTCTCCTGGCGCCCGGGGCTCCTCCTTGCTCGGGGTGCAGGGGATCCGTTTTCCCCCCGCACGGCCCTTGCTCTCCCCAGCCCCCTGCACTCGGGCTCTCCGCTGACATTGCAGTGGATCCTCCTCCTTGCGCTGGAGCCCTTGCTAACCCCAACCCACCCTTACCTCCTCCTTCTCTCCTCCCAGGTGGATTTTGAGGATGTGATAGCTGAGCCTGTGGGAACATACAGCTTTGACGGCGTCTGGAAAACCAGCTACACCACCTTCACCGTCAGCAAGTACTGGTGCTACCGGCTGCTCTCTGCCATCCTGGGAATCCCCCTGGCAGTTGTCTGGGGATTCCTCTTTGCCCTCATCTCCTTCTGCCACATCTGGGCAGTGGTGCCCTGCATCAAGAGCTACCTGATAGAGATCCAGTGCGTCAGCCGAATCTACTCCCTCTGCATCCACACCTTCTGTGACCCGCTCTTTGAGGCTCTCTCCAAGATCTGCAGCAACATCAGAGTTGCTCTCCGGAAGGAGATCTAGGTCCCTACACCCACCACAACCACCCCTCTGCGCCGGTGTCCCTGGTTCTTGCAGCGTGCCCTGCCCTCAGGCGCACGGACACGCGTGCCCAGGGACCTGCAGCACGGCGGGGCCCCGTGGCAGAGCTGGATGTCGGGGATGCTCCCTGCAGATGGAGGCACGCCGGGCTGCTCCTTACTCCATCCCAAAGCCAGAAGCTTTAGGAGAAGAGAAGCCCGCTGAGGCTCGGTGAGCAGCCCAGGGAGAGCCCTCTGCTCTCCAGAACATCCCCTGTGGAGGGACTGCAGCATCTCCTGGACCACGGCCCTGGGCCACAACCTGCAGTTGCAGAGCGAGAAGCAAGGGTGCAGAGATGCTGCTGGACAACAGACCAAACCCTGCTTCTCCATCCCTTCAGTCTAGCATGACACTATGAAAAATACTTGCATATGAATTATTATTATTTGCTGCAAATAATTGTTGTTGTGGAAGCTTCTGTATTAAATCACGCTGCACAAAAGTTTTATGGGTAGAATAGTGAAAGAAAGCTTTTCTTTTTTCATGGGTGTTTGCATTTCAGCAAAGCTTTGAAATCCAGATCAATTAGCGCATGCGATGCTGTGTCTGCCTCCTGGGAGAAGTGCTGGGCCCGGGCCGCCAGCAATCGCAAAACCACTTGTGGCAGAGCGACACTCGCCACTTCGTTACGGGGCATCGTTATGCTTTGTGGTCAGGATCCAACCGGCAGCGCAGCCGCGGTGGGCAGCTGCCCCGCGCATCGCCCACGAGCGCGCCGGGGATGCAGAGGGGGCAGCTGGGCAGCACCATGGGCAGCATCGAGAACCAACGGCTGTTGCTCGAGAAGTGACAAGCCTGGCTTTAAGCAAAGCTTTGGCTTGTTCCTCAGGGACAGCAGTGACTACGTGGCTGCTTGCTTGCTGCCGGGCAAGCTCTAGCCCACAGCACTGTGTTTACCTTGCACGGCGAGGGCTGTGCCTCTGCTCCGCACCCCGCTTCAGCTGCCGTCCCGCTGCGGGGGGGGCAGGACCACGCCAACCCCTCGGGCTCTGCCCCGAGGGAGGACACCCGCATCCGACGCGCTGCCTCGCACCCTTCCCTCCAGCCAGCGCCCCTGCCAGAGCACCCTGGGGCTCACCCGGACGTGCGGGGGGAGCCGGGGAAGGAGCCTCCCCGGGATGCTGCCCGCTCCCAGCCGCCCCGGAGGAAACATGGGGAGGAGGAACAAAAGTCCAGTTCGGAGCTATTTCCTCCCCTGCGTTGTCATTTAATCTTAGTCCATCTTCCACGAAGCCGTACATTAACTTTGCGGCACTTAAATGCTTTTTTGGCTCTGGCCTTAAGTGCTTTGCTGAATCAGGGCCCAGGAGGTCTCGTTGTGCAGAGGTTCTTCTCAATTGTATTCACGTGCTTTTCTCCCCGGCTTCCAACACGGACTTGGAGCCAAAGTCTCTGCTAGTGCCATGCCAAGGACGAGAGCCAGCTTTTCTGTTGGTGCTCTTCCGCTGGCTTGGGATTGTGGACCGTCATTATTCCATAGCAATATAGCACCCAAGGTCCAGCAACACCGGGCCTCGAGATGGATGGAGTGATACAAAAAAAAAAAGGATATTTAGATATTTGTAGGGGAAAAAAGTTTCCAAACACAATTTATCATGAGCATTTTTTAAAGCTTTTTGTGAGAATAAAAATAATTAAAAACAATACTGGGATTATATTCTTTTTAATGTCTTTTTCTTCTAGTAGTTCACACCCTGAACCCAACGAGCCTCCAAAATTCTGATCTCCCCATGCAGTGGTCTGTGGGTTCCCCGCACGTGGAGCACACGCTGCTCAGCCATCAGCACCTCCATTTTGCTTTGGACCCTTCGGCAGTCCGTTCGGTGTCCTTCGATGAACAAACCCGGAGCTCCTCTGGAGCCGGGCCGTGGGCTCCGGCGTCACTCGGCCGGAGATGGTGGTGTCCCCACGCGTGGGGCATGGTCCCGCCTGCCTCGCCCCACAACTGCAGCCAGGAATGGAACCCGGGCTGCAAGGCAGCGCCCCGCTTCTCCCAGAGCCGCTCCCGGCCCTGCACATCGGTGAAACCTCTCGCCACGTGGGTTTCCTTCCCGGCAGACGGAAGACGTGCCAGGCCCCGGAAAAACCGAACCCCTCTCCTCGTTCTGTGCAGGAGCTAATTAGCTCAAGGAGAAAGAAGATGAATGTGGGAGGAGAATGCTCTGTGCTTTCCTAAGGATTTAAAGCAGTGAATGTGCTGGGTCATATTCAGAAATGTGCTGAGAGCTCACTTGAAGCTACTAGAAAAAAAATCAAAGGAATCCCGGGATATGAAAGGTGAAAATGTACCTGTTGATGACAGTGAAAAAGTAAAATACACATTTAAACGCATTTTTCACGTTCGGTCCCGACATGCAAGGCCAAATCCCATTACCGTTTGACCGCACGCAGACCTTGCTTCTGCACAGCCCCCCCGGCTGCGGATGCAGGAGGCGGCGTGAGCAAAGGCAGGTCCATCCGTCTGCAGTCGACGGATCCCAGTGGCACCCAATTCACGGGAAAGCTCCCGCTGCCGTCAGCCAGAGCTGCACCTCACCCCAGCTGACCCCCGCCAAGGGCTGTGTCACAGCTCACATCGTGCTACGGCACAAAGCGGCATGCAGTTCTCAAGTGCTTGGCGCAGTTCTCCATAAACAAAAGCATCCTTATGCTGAGCATCCTTGGGTCTTGTCTTTAAAGCGTTGTTTCACATCGGTTTCCTTCGTTTTCTTAGTCTAGTGCTCCTTCTGCTCTTCCCCTCCCACCTTCCATCAAGACATAGTCAGAAAACTTTATTTACAGATATTTCTTAACAATAAAAAATCCATGCCATAAGCATGACCTTGTGCGTTACAGAGCAAGAAAATTGCATCGGTGTAAAAGACTAAATGCGGTCTATGGTAAACCCAAAGCAAAAGCTTGGCCTCGGGGGACTCGACAGGAGTTTTTCCATCAGAGTCCAGCTGTAATCCCACCTGCCTGCCCTGGGAGAAGCTTTTGAGCACACTCAGCAAACGTGTTATTGCACAGATCCCCTGACCCTGCAGCCGTGCCCGCTCCCCTGTCTCCTGCTGACCCGTGTGCGCAGCCTCACACAGCACGCGGGGCAGAGCAGGGGTAGGGACACCCGGGTGCTGGCGTTGTCCCCCGGGAGGGATGTCCCCAGCCCTGTCCCCACTGTGCCCCCAGCCCGTGGTGCCAGGACTGCCCTGCTCTGTGCTGGTGGTGCCGCTGGCGGGCCCGGGCTGGGGGAGGAGGGCTGGCACTGTGCAGGGACGCAGGGACGCAGGGACGCAGGGATGCAGGGATGCAGGGATGCAGGGATGCAGGGACACAGGGATGCAGGGATTCAGGGACGCAGGGACGCAGGGACGCAGGGACGCAGGGATGCAGGGATGCAGGGATGCAGGACTGGGGCTGCCTCTGCCCCACAGTGCTTCAAGCGAAGCGAGTGCACCCGTGTTGAGAGCAGTGCCCATGGCTCTGCCCGGCCAGGCTCTGCCATCCCACGGGATTCCTGCTGCAGGTGGAGACGGGGCCGGGTGTCCAATGCCTGCGTGCCTGGGGTGGCACCCACCACGCTGTGCTGCAGCCCCTCGCATCCGACAGGGACGCAGCGCACCTGCCCCGGCAGCACAGGATCATTTGGGGCAAAACCTGCCCCTCGTGGCGGTATCTAAAAGCCACCAACGTCAGTGGTCTGGGGGCTCAGACGCAGGTTCCTGGTGTCCAGTCCCAGGCAGCACTGGAACTTGGGCGCAGCCCGCCTCAGTTAAATAACGACCGCTGTACATGCTTACACGCAGACAGGCATATATACACCTATTTATATAGAAACCCCCTTGCTTGTCCGAGTCCCAGCTTTTCACAGGGAAGCGCTGGAGGCAGCAAGGCAGCCCACAAGGTCCCGGCTGGTGATGGCCTCACGTCGTGGACGGCTGCGTGAAGCTCCTCTGGCTCGTGCTCTTACAGCTGAGGACGAAGGAGGAGGAGTTGCTCTTCTTGCTGACGCCCAGGTCACACGCCGGCCGCGACTTCAGGTAGTGCGTGGAGCAGCAGAGGAAGCGCCGCATCAGGTCGTGGAAGAGGTGCCCGGTGTACAGCATGTAGATCCAGGGGTTGCAGCAGCTGTTGAGGCTGGCCAGGAGCATGGCGATGATGAAGGGGGAGGCTGCAAGGCAGAAAGCACGGCAGCGTCAGGACACGGCACAGGCGGCGAGAACTAGCGCCCTGGGAGGCGGGTGCCGGGCACGCACCGTGGTGGGCTCTGCCGAGAGCCCGGAGCTCTGCCGGCATCGAGACGCCCCCTCCCGCACCAGGGACGGGCTGCCCCTGCCTGCAGGAACCCCACGGTCGGTACATCAGTAAAGAAGAGCTGGTGAATAAAAACAGGGGGAGGGAGTCGGGGTTTAAGCAACTTGATTTCAGGGCTTTTCCCTAGAAGAGCTGTGTTGCGCACGTCAGCCCCTGCTCAGCGTTACCCTAGAAATGCCTTGGGAAGGGGCAGAGCTGCCCCCAGCATCATCTACACGATTTGCCGTTATCGTGCCCAAAGCGGGGAGGAGGGAGCGTGGCCTCTTCGGGTTGCCATGGCAAAGAGCAAAAGAGCAGGACCGGGAACAAAAAGAGCCGGGTGGTTCGTTTTTTCCCCAACAGCAGCCAATTTGGGGCGGACCAGCGGCTTTCATCCGCTCGGGCTGCGGGGAAGCCACGCTCCCCCCTGGCCCCGGGGCGTCCCCTGCTCCTGGCTGTCCCCACCACCAACACATGGCCAACAGGACAGTGCCCGCCAGCCCGGCCCCATCCGTGCCTCTTTGCCCGGCACTCTCCCAGCCCAGGGAGCAGTGGCATTTTTCTTTCCCCCTGGATTAATTTTCACGTATAAGGCTCTGCCAGGGGAAGTGACGGCCATTCCCATTTCAGTAATGAGGACCGGGCGCCTGGCAATGGCTGCTGGCTGCGAGCATGGTGCTGGCGACGGGAGGCGATGGTGGCGGCGCGGTGCCAGGACACCCAGTCTCCAACTGCTGCTCTCCCTCCCCAGAGCACGAAGGACCCGACGGCCCCACCTGAGAGGTCAGACCAGCACCTTCTGCTGACAAAGGGGGTGGGGGGACTCGCACCCGCCACGGCAGCTGGGACAAGGAGGGTCAGCCCCGGCCCCCCGCCGGGCAGCACCTCCGTGAAGCAGCGGTGGGCAGGGACAGAGCTTTTATTCTGCTCCCCCTGATTTCAGCCCATCTTCTCGTCTCCTTGTGTTCTCAGGGGAGCACCAGCAGTAAGGATGTGTACTTGGGTTTGGCTGTTTCTGATCCCTTTCCGCCTCTGCAAAAATCCACTTGCAGTTTTTAAACTAGAAAAGGAGTGTGAATAATGAATACCAGTTTCCAAATTCACCTTTAACCGACTCATGCATAATTCCTGCTCTAGTGATGTCTGGTCCAACCACTTTTAATTTCAAGCATATGATAAAAGGAATCCACGGGGAATGGCTTACAAATCCCAGGCGCAAGACCTGAAATACATCACAGCATTTCTATCCACTTAAAAAACCCCAGCCATGGCTGACTCAGCTCTTCTCTCTCTGCGAGAGATAAATTGAATTTCATGGAGCTTGCAGGGCAGGTCTGAAGTGTGGATCTCTCCCCTCTCTGGCAGGACTGCCGGAGATGCCCGAGAGCTGCTGCAAGCAGCAAGCCCTGCCCTTCACAGACGTTCCCTCTCTCCAGGCTCCCACCATTGCCCCGCGCCAAGGCTGGGGATGTTGCGCTCCCAGGAGGGATCGGCAGAGGCAGGAGGCTGCGCCCAGGGAAGGGCTGTGGGACCTCTGCTGCAAACGCTGCTGCAGAAGTGAAATGAAACGAGAACTGCTCCCTGATTCCCACAAATGGACAGACGCTACCCCTCACAGCCCACGTTTCTGGCTATCAGCTCCCAAGATTAAGGGAGCTATGCTGCTTCACAGATGCTTTAAGCCAACTTTGTCTCAAAGCTTGAAATGCCACGTGTAACGTAAATTGTCTGCAAGGTGTGTGGAGCAGAAACCTCATTCTAACTAATGTTTTGTGAAGGATCCCGGGTGCTTAAGCCAACACCCGAATCATAACCTGTAGCTCCAACCCGCGCTTACAGAGGCGGTAGGTTTGCATGGCCAGCAAAGGCGGGGATCACCCAGGGGCACCCCACCGCCAAGGCAGAGACAGCCCATTTCACAACACCGCGCTGATACCCCAGCCCCCCCGGCACGCAGCAGAGCCAGGAGCCTGGCACGGCAGCAGGGCACCGAAGCGTTCAGCTCTCACACCCAGGCACTCAGCAGACTTCACCCTGCGAAGGTGAAAGCACGGCGCGTGGCACGCCGGGCCAGGCATCGCACGGAGTGGCATGGGAGTTTTACCCACGGCAGACCAGGTGCTGTGCATCCCTCTGCTGACACCGGAGATCCGCGTCGCACCACGCTCCGGGATGGAATGCACAGCAGAGAACTGCAGGGTGCCTGCTCAGCATTAATTAGGATTCAATTAGGTATAAACAGACTTCCCCCTGCCAGGGACACTATGACATCCTCTATGGAGAAAACCAAACATTTTCTAAGTGGGCGCCCCTCCGTCACACAGCCTTCGCCATCTGCTCGGCACCTCCCGGGGTGCAGCCCGTCGGTGTTGCGGCCGTGACAGGGCCCCGCTGCTGCCGGGCTGCACAGCGAGCACCCTGCCCGCCTGCTTCTCCTCCTTCTCTGACCTCACGCCGACTGCAAAGCCTGCAAAATGAGAAACAGCCAAATGCCCCTTCCGCTGCGGGTACACCTCTGCCAGGCACCCCGCGAAGCTGCCCGGCCAAGGCAGCCCAAGCCTCGGTGCAAAGGAAAAGAGATGCAGGACGCAGGGCAACACTCAGGAGCGCAGCAGGCAAAGCCCGTTTCTGCTGCAGAGAGGTCTGACCCTGCCACCCCTCCTGTGCCCCTGGGCAGCCAGCGAGGAGGAGGGTGAGCCTGGGAGGAAGGGCTGGGCTCTCCCGGCATTTGCTATCCACAATAACACCCCCCCCCCCCCGCCGAGGCTTTTCCTCCCCGTGCCATGCCAGCCTCCAGCAAATGCTCTGGCAAAACTCCCACCCTCCACTGCAGACACGGGCCCCTGAGCAACAGAAGCGGGAAGGGAAGGGGAGTTTGTTCCACCTCAGCACGGCTGGACCTTTCCTCACCGCATAAAAGCAGAGCAAAGCAGAAAAGGAAAGGCGTCGCAGGGCCGATGGCACAGGGCGAGCAAGGGAAACTTTCCCGGAGCAGCGGGCAGGGGGGGATCTGAGAACACCCCGGCCTTCCCCCGCTCCTCGCCGCAGGAGTCAGCAGAGCGGCAGAGGTTTGTTTGCCGATGAGTCAGGTGGAAGCCCTCGAGATTGCAGGTTTGAAATACAGCAAAAGGGAGAGATGCTGCTTCATCCCAGGGCGTTATCTAAAAACTAGAAGTTTCGACCAGCCTAAATTAGGTGGAAAACCAAGAGACGGCTGCCTGGAGCCCCTAGGAGGTTTAAAAAGCCGTGCTTCACTTCTCCACCTGAAATAAAAGGAGCACAGAGAAGCAATACAGGCAAGTTAGGAGAGCTGGAGCCAGGCTATCAGCTTTGGTCTGTGGGAGAACAGATATGCGCAGGCTGCAGGAGACATCAGGTTTTCCACAGAGCAATGTACAGCTGGAACAGGATTAAAGAAGAGTGCACGGTGTGAGGGAGCTGTGCCTCCGCTGCAAAGCCCGTGCCGCGGCAGGGCTGCCAGGGGAGCCGGGAGGGGGTCGCAGCTCCTCATCGGTCTTTGACATCTCCAGACTCAGCATTTCTGTTGAGTTGGGTCAGTCTGTCCAAGGGAGAGTTGTCCCTGGAAGAACTTTACTGCCCCTTCTCCCACCTCACAAACTTGTGAGAGTTTTTCTTTTAAGCTTTCCCAGACCATTCTCCCTGCGGGTGCAGAGGCACCATCGGCCACCTCCGCCGGGGGACAGCACAGACTTGCACAGCTACAAGCGTGTGAGACCAGGAAGGGTAATACATTTTACTCTGTCTGCAACCTTAGTGCTGACAGGAGCAGCCAGCGCCGAGTATAAAAAATGGCAAATCAGCGACACTACGTCCTGTAGGAAAAGCCTTTGCTCATAAATCAGTGGCTTTCTGCAGGAACCGTGCTCCAGTCAGAGATAAAGTAACAGCAGCACAGTCCCGGGGTGGATGGAAATGGGAGAAGAGGGAAAAGAGGGCAAAAGAGCAGAAAGCAAAGAAGTCAGTGAGGACAAAACGATACAGCAGAAGAAAAGAACTCGGGCACTAACGCTGCGCAGTTTTTTCCTGCGGCCGCCCCAGCCCTGGGCACTGGTGGGGGCTGAGCTCCCACGCAGCCCTCGGCACGCCCCAGCACCCAGGGTGGGCGATCAAACCACCAGGAACCCCAGCGTGGCCCCGGGAGGGACAGCGAAAACCTTCCAAGCCACCATCCGCACAGCCTGACCCCTCAGTTGTGGTGGCCCTGAATTTGCCGGGGGCTAAGCTAGCCCTTCCCTGCGCCCGGGAAGCTGAGGCGCAGCCGCTGCTGCCTGCCGGGTGGTTTTTCCATGTTCAGGACTTTTTCCTGTCTCCCTCCCAGCTCCCAAAACCCAGCTCAGAGCAGAGTTTCTGGCTGTCGCTCGCAGCCCACGAGTCTGCTGCCGGTGTCCCTGCAGCCACTGAGCTAAGCAGTCCACGCGAACGTAAGGCTACAGGGAGGGAGAGAACGTACCTTCCTGCGGAGCGTTCGTGTCCCACACAGACCACATCTGCACAAAGAAAAAGGGAGTCCAGCACACTATGAAAGCTAACACTATGATGAAGGTCATTTTGACTGTCCGGATCTTGGCTTTGGAGATGAGCCTGGTGCTGCTGACCCTGGCAAACGCTGTCCCGCTGTGGGAGCTGGAGCTCAGACCCACGTTGGGTCCGTGAGCCGTCTTAAGCTTCACATTCTGCCAGATTTTGAAGCTGATTAAGCCATAGCAGATGCTCAGCATCAACACCGGGATGATGTAGACCATGAGGGTTATCCAGGTGACATAGGCTTTAGGTCCCCAGGGCTGGATGAAATCTGCCCAGCAGTCGTAAACTCCATTCCCCACATCCCTCAGAGAAAATATGTGGATCTGAGGGATGCTGACCAGCAGGCACAGCAGCCAGGTGAGGAGCACAGAGACTCGGTCCGCTCTCCTGTGCAGAGACCTCAGCGGCTGACAGATGGCCAAGCACCGGTCCAGGGACATCAGCAAGAGCATGTAGGTGGAAGCAAACATGCCCACTACCTGCAAGTACTTGATCAACCGGCAAAGGAAATCTGGCCCATAAAACCTGAAGGTGATGTCCCAGATGAGCTGGGGCAGCACCTGGAAGATGGCCACGACCAGGTCAGCGATGCTCAAGTGCTTCATGAAGAAGTACATGCGGGAGTGCTTCTGCCGCGTGGTGTGGATGGCCAGCAGCACGCACAGGTTGCCGGTCAGGGCGAGGAACAGGATGAGGCAGAGGACCGTCACCTCCACCTTGGCCATGTCCTCGTTTCTCTTCAGGGGGTCCGTGGTGCTGTTCCTCCCGGAGGTCTGGTTCTCCAGGCGGAGGCTGCCGTTCCCCAGAGAGCTGTTGATCGTCCATACGCTGCTCCCCGCAAAGTACAACTTCTCCATGGCCAGCTCCGTCCCGCATAGAGCCTGGTGGCAGAGGGCGGGTGGCAGATGATGCTCTACGGACGCGTCCCCGTCCGAGGCAGCCGTGTCCCCGCTGCCGCTCTCCTCTCCGGGCGCTCCGAGAAACCTTTCTCCTCCTCCTCCTCCTCCTCGTCCTCGGAGCAGCCCGGCCGGCCCCGGGGCTGAGGGCTCTGGGGCGGCTCCACCCCGGCCCCTCCCCGAGCTCCCGACGTTTCCGCAGGCTCCTGCCCCCAGACAAAACCAAAGCGCAGGAGGAGGGCGAGGGCCCGGGGCCGGCAGACAGACGCGCCGTGCCCGGCCCAGCCCTCACCCAACAACCCCCCCCCCAGCGTGGGCATCCCTGCCGCCCCGCTCCCACCCGCGACAGCCCCGGGCAGGTCCCCGGAGCAGCGCCGGGGTCCCGCTCCTACCTCCGGCCCCTCCCGGGCAGCCCCCGCTGCCGGCAGCAGCCCCGGCGGGCAGCGCTCCGGTGGGCCGGGGCGGGGCGGGGAGGGGGCCCGGGGCCGGAGCCTGCCCGCTGGCCGCCGGTTGCGCTCGGAGCGGCCGCCGCGAGAGGGAGCGGCAGACCGGAGGCTGCCGGCGGGTCCCACGGTGATGGGCGGGGGCTGGCGGCGCCGCGACGAGCGGGGGCTGCAAAACCCCGACGGCGGCCGGCGTCCCCGTTCGTCCAAAGCTCACACACACACACACACACACTCACCCACACACACACACCCCCACCCACACACACACGCACCCCCCCGGTCACCGCGGGCCCCGCCTGCCCGTCCCCGTCCCGCGCTGCGCAGACCCCCGCGTGGGCGGGTGAAACGCGGGGGGTGGGAGAGCACCCCGCCGGGCTCACCTCTGCCCGGGCACGGCCCTGACCCGCCGGGCCTGCAGCCTCCCGGCCTCCCTCTGCGGGCTGGGCCGAGGGCCGAGGTGCTGGTGCGGCAGCCAGCCCCGGACAAGAGCCCCGGACGGGAGCCCCGGACAGGAGCCGGCTGTCTGTGGCGGCAGGGTGGACGCTCTTTGTCTGCCAGACGCTGTAAGGGAATGTCGGGGAGCGTGAGAAACACCTTTCGGAGCTCAGGGCCCTGCTCAGAGAGGGGTGGGGGGTCCCCTCTGCCTGGGGGGGTTCCAGTGCTGCTGCTCCCAGGCGCTCGCTCCCAGCAAATCTCCTGCTGTACCTGCCAGCACAGCCTCAGCCGTAGGAGGCTTGCGCTTTGGTTACTTGGCAGTTCAAACGACCACCAAGAACTCTTTTCTTTCCTGTCAGGAGGCTTATTTTAGAGTATTCACTAAACCATCTCTATAAAAGAAAAAAGAGGTGGCTATGTCTGGCATCGTTTGCCATCAGTGCCGCTAGCTCAGCAGCACGTTTCACTGTTTTTCCCCAGACTCGGGCCCCCACCGAGGGAAGCAGGGACCAAAGAGTGCAGGGGGGAGTGTCCAGAAGAGCATCTCCCACCTCAGCTCCCCTCCCAGCGGCAGCAGCCACCAGGTCACTCCCGGGCCTCCTAACCAAAAAGAGCTCCTAACCGGAGCCCACCTGGCCACTGCCGCCCCCAAACTCCAAGCCCAAGGCAGCAGGCTGGTGCTCATTCCCCTGTGCTGCCTTCCCCTGAAAGCCGCATCTCAAACTCTACTTAGCCTAGCCTTAGGCCTTGAATAAACATCTCTGCAGTTATTTTTAAAGATTTTTGGGAACCTTTAGCTCCATTAAGATGTAGAAATGTTAAATACTTTGGCAAGTTCTTCCCTCCAGGGTTCACGTTCTTCCTCCTTCAGGCAATAAAACGGCTGTGGGAATCGCTGAGGATAACAACTCACCACGTGCAATGCTTTTTTTTTCATTGTTCTGCCTTTTTCGGGAGAGTTCTGTAGGAAGAGGTGACCGGGGGGGTGAAATCCTGTTCCAGTGGAGTCAAGGAGAAGTTTGCCCTTGGCTTCTGCACGGCTCCTTTAGCATCTTGCAGAGCACCGAGAGATGGTAAATCTGCTTCGGGACCCGGCTGGGACTGCAGCGCTGGTGAGCCGCTCGCCTCAGGTGAGACAGAGCAGCCACTGTTCCTCTTCGCCACAGATGAGGCGTCATTCGTAACTACACAGACACTAATTTCTTCACAGACTAGAACTGAACCGCTTCTAATGCAGAAGAGAGCCTCATGCCAATTGTGTTGCTTAGACGTGCTGCAGCTGAACGCCTCAAAGAGTGGTGTGTAATTGCAGAATACATTTTGTTTCAACAGTGAATCAAATGCTAAGCTGTGAAAGAGCTCTCCTAGGATTCATTCTGTTTGTCCCTTTGCCAATGGCAAACTGTTCCCAGGGCTGCATTTTCTAACACTGTGTCTGCTGTGATTCAGAAGTGCAGGGGCTTAGTGAGCTGCTCGCTGTCGAGGTGAAGGATCATAGACCTCGAGGACTGAACATTGGATTTAAAAGGCTAACTCATGGAAGGTTTTCATTAGTTTTACTTTAAGTGTCTTGTCTACAGCCTAGGCTCCTTGCTCACGTCCCACTCGCAGAGGCAGGGTCCTGTCCTGCCCTGCCTTGCTGGCGGCGGAGCCTGGACGGGAGCGCTGCAGCTGCGGCAGGGAGCCAGGGGCTGGTTACGCCAGAATGCTTCCCCGTGAAAGGGGCTGCAGCGTTACCCCTCCCCGTCACAGCGGGGACCGAACGAAGAGAGGTGCAGATGCTGCTGTGTGCCTCGGGTGCGCGTGCACCCACTGGCCATGGCGGGGCGGCCCCTGGCCCCACACTGCTCCCGGCATACAGGCAGCTCCCCAGGACCATCACTTTGCTCTCCTGTCTCCTACCCAGCCTGAAACCTCCCCAGCAGCCATTGCCCTCGGAGGGACAAACTTCAGCCAGAGCTTTGTCTGGAGCTTCAACTGGTTTGCCACTTGCCAAGACAGCCAAAGTGCTCCCGCTGCCCAGCCATGAAGACATGCCCAGGGAAACCAAGGCCAACAGCATCCCCATCCACACAAAGCTTTGCTTCCTCCTGAGCAGCTCGGAGACACAAATCATTCACTGGGGCTTGGCATCAACCTCGCCAGTTATGCAATATCTGACTCTTCCATGTATTTTCTCATCTGTGACCGTTTTTTGGCTGTCACAATTTGGCAGCTAACATGTTTGTTTCAGTAAGCCCGAAAGATTCACCAAAAGGGAGAAATAAAAAAGAAGCCTCTTTGGTTGACAACAAATTCGGTAACCATCAAGCAGGTTCCTGGCCCGACATGGTGCTGGGGCAGTAGCAAAGCTGCTGCTGAGCAGTTGCACAGGGATGCTGCGGGGGGTGAGTCGCCCTGGTCCCCACCGGATTCGGTCGGGTCCGCACCTGATGGATGGGTTCCAGGCACAGGGCTGTGCTTCACCGCAGCACCTCCACCCCGGGGATCGGCAGCACAGCTGGGCAGGCTGCAAGGATCCAGCGGTCCCAGAAATCCCCCTCCCATGGCGCTCCCAGCCCAGCTTCAGCGTCTCTGCCCGGCTTATTTCATCCCAGACTCCAAAACTGCTCAATGGCTTGAACCAGCTCTGGGACGTGTGCACGCCTGTCACCTGGGCCCACAGGAGCCATTGCGGCTGACACAGCTCTAACACTTTGACAAAAAGTATAAAAACCCAAACCAGCCCCGAGGCGGGTGTCCACTCCCCCGCCGCAGGCTGCCTGTGCAGGCAGCGTCCCATTCACTGCTGTGTGGCTCTCGTTTTGGCCATTAGCCTTTGACAGCGTCCCAGTGCTAGCTGACGAGTGCCAGGGTGAGAGCAAGGCTCTTGGAGGAAATGACTGCTTTACTAGACCAACAAACAAGCTTTTCGGCGGCTCCAGGAGCGCAGGTTCAAGCTCCCAGACAGCCCAGCCATCGCTGCCCACAGGCAGTGCTCCAGCCTGCAGCCGAGCTCTCCGGGGCTGCCGCTTCCACACCCTGCATGGAAACCGCCCGGCGTTGAGCCCTCCCTTCCAGCCCAAGCCTGCACAGGAGGCACAGGAGCTTGTCTGGGTTCCCACCAAGGAAACCTTCCCCCTTCCTGACCTTCGCGGAGCTCCCCGGTGCCGCTGGCCCCGTGCAGCACCCAGCCCTGCGTGGTGCACGAGTGATGAGCACAGCTGCTCAGGGTGATCTTCAGGTTGTGCTTGGGGCACAGGGAGCAAAAGATGCATAAACAGAAAACTCAGGAGGGTTTTGGTTTTTTTTTTTCTTTTCAACCTTCCCTTGCTTATTTTCTTTTTCTCAGTTTCTGTTAAAGGAAAATTTCCAACCAGTTCTCAAAACCACTAAGTCCAGTCAAAATAAACTCACCCTGCAACTGCCAACCCAACTGCCATAAGAGTTCACTTTATTGCGCCTATAAACTTTAATTTGAGCAAATAACGATGGCACCAAACAGCGGCTCTGTGCCCTGCAGCCGGTACGTGCGGATGCAGCCCACGACGGTGACGACTGCGTCCTCTTGCACCAGGTGCCTGGGTCAGTCCCACTGTGGGTGGCGGTGGCTCCCGGAGCTGGCCAGCAAGTTCAACCTCCCGACCCGTGAAGACAATAATGCTGTCACTGTGTGAAATTAAAATGCTTTACTGTTAATTGTGTGGGGATGTTGCCTGCTGTTTGTCTCTGCAGTGGAGGAACGGTTTTGGTTCTGCAGCTGGAAACTGTACTACTGGCAGGCAGCGCTGTTGGGGGGTTTCCCTTCATAGGGACAGGAGACTCAGATACAAGATTTCATCATCCTATTCATGCGTCGGTTTTCTCACATAAATTACCAAGTATCAAATCCCACGAGGGGCTCAGTAAAGAGGCACTGGCTGAAAACAAGGTCACTGCTGCGCTGGCAGCCCCTGGGGCACAGCAGTGATGGGGAAGCAGCCCCACGCCCGGAGCTGAGCCCCATGGACCTTCTCCCCGGGCTTTGGGTGGTCACGGCCAGGGACTAGCCACGGTCGGATGGAAGGATCCGGCCATGAGGTTTTACTTGCCACTCCTTTTGTCTGTAGCGGGAAGAAAGCAAAGGGCACTGCCGTAGCAAAAAGTCCCACCTTCGCCTAATCCCCGCCGTCGGGGGCTCGGGCCAACGCCTGGTGCCGCTCCCTGCGCTGGCCCCGCAGCAGCACGAGATGCTCGCAGCCCCTCGCAGCCCCTCGGGCCTTATTCAGGCAAAGCAGCGGCTGCCTCACAATTAAAAAACACACACACGTGATTTTAAAGCAAAGAATCTTATGAGAATGAAAGGGTTTTCTGAGTCACCCCCAGCTCCTTCCAGCTTTAAAAATTTGATGATGCCATAGAGTTGGAAACATTTTTATTTTAAAAATACATGCTTTGGAATAATCAAAAGCACAAACACTACATAAAGCTAAATTTAATTGCATTGCAGTTTACTGCTGCATCTGAAATAGCTGTTTTTCCAATAGCTATCTTGAATCCCAGCTTTACAGTCCCCATGATACAAGAGGTCTGGCAAAACGTCAAGTCCAGGCCACTGGTTTACAGATGGAGTTGCGGCCGCTCATGAACTCTCGTGTGTGGATGGGCCCATAGCAGGCATCGCAGGCTAGAAAGTCAGGATATTTTATCTGGCTGCTTTTGCATGGGAAATTATCTTTATCCTAGAATTTTTCCCTAGTCCTCATCCCCTGCACTCAGTCTGCAAGATGCCCAACTTTGGTATATTTACTAAAAATACAGAGATGTGCAGTCCCATGCGCACACCTCCCTGGAAAAGGCTATTAGTGCTTCAGTAAAAAGCTGCTGAATGTCATGGGCTTTAGATAAGGCTTGGGAATACACTAAGGGTAGCAAGAATGATGTTTTCCTGTACTTCTTACATGTGCACATGAGTAAATCCCAAAGTATGATATAAAATTCCCACAGAGCTGTCCATTTGGCATACACAATGAAAAGTAAATATTGTAAAATGTACCATACTTAAGTCAACAAGTCTTTGGAGACAAACCATGGAAATACAAGAGATGCACAAAATTATTTGGTCCTGAACACTTATTCAAAATTCATTGTGTTAATGAGGTTACTGATTAGTGGTAACATACTACAGTGCTACACATCTTTTTTAAGATGCAGATAAAATACTGTTACACTCTTAGGTAATGTCATACCACCGGTTACATCATCTGACTGCCTAAACCATGCTGTTGGCCACAGTATTTTCATCAGTTATAAAAACAAAAAGCAAACCCAAAATCTAGTCCTCAGATTGATTGTAGTAAATAAACTCATGGAAAAATACAGCTGAAGCCCATTGTCACTTCAAGCATTCCCGCTCTGATAGCACACAAACCGGCTGGCTCGGGCTCTGCACAGAGCTGTTCTGATAGCTGTTGGTTTGGTTTGGAAACTATATCATCAAAGCATTTCTGGGAGGGAAAGAAGAGCCAGAAACTCTGGCTTGCACGCAGACAAACGAAGGAGGGAGGAACAACTTGGATCCCGCAGTCTTAAGCTTTAGAAAGCATTTGCAGTAGAAAAAGAGAATTTACATGATTTGATGCCACATATCAAGACCGTTTCTTCTTTTCCCTTCTTTTTGTTTATCTAGGAACATTCAGCTTACTCAAAGAAGCCGGTGTTAAGATCCTTTTACATCATGTTGCTGTAAGGCTCACGGGATTCAAAGCATTTCCTTCACAGAAATCCTCTACTTATTGAAAACTGTCAGCCTCTGCTCCTGTGGCCTCCTGCTTCTAGCCGTGCAGAAGCCCAAGTCACGCTCATTCCACTTCTGTAGATAAAGTCTTGAAAAAGAGCCTGAATTTGTTGGCATTAAACCAGCACCCGTTTCCAAAATCGTTACCATTAATACTGCAGCACTACAAGTACAAATCCCCACCAGGGCTTCTGAAGATGCACTAGCTTTTGCTCGGTGCCAAGAAGTGCGGAAGGATGCCACCTCCTGCTCCAGGGCCCCGTTCTCCCCAGGGATACAGCGGCAACACTCCATTCAAACCAGTGAGCTCAAACCTATTAAACTGGAGCAGGCTATGGATCGCGCTGATCCTGTAATCCAGGCTGATCCTATAATCCAGACAGCCCCGTTTAGGCTGCGGCAGGTAGACGTTCACAAGGTAGACGTCCGTGGTTTCTACAGGGAAACCCACAGGCTCCCATCTTCTGCCCATCAGAGGCAGGCTCAGGGGTGCCTGTCGCAGCTCGGGAGGGGACGGGACCCGCGGGCACCGAGGAGCAACGGCTGCACCGGGTCGCTCAGGCGCTGCTGCGCTCCGGAGCCGGGGATGCGCAGTGCCGTGCAGCAGAGCCCGGCCAAAACTGCCCCGGGGCCCCTCCCCTGCCAGGCTGCTCCTGCCCGGCACAGGGACCGCAGGGCAGCTCGCCTGGGGAGACGGGAAGGGTGGCGGGGGCTACACGTGTTATGCCCAACATATGTAACCTCTGCAAAGGGTAGGAAACGCTCTCCCCACACAGCTCCTTGCAGGAACTGAACCCGCCTGGCTGAGGGTTTTGTATGTGGCTCCATAATGACATTGTTCATGCTAAAATGTTTCTCGCTTCATCCCATTATGGCCCCAAAGCCCATAAAAATCAGTGGAGCCTGCACAGACCCTGGGAATAACAAGCAGGCCTAATACAGGATGGTGGAAATTATATATACATATATTTTTTAACAAAGAGACTTCAGCTTCAAGCTTTTGGGAGATTATATAGCAATTTTACTACTTTTTCTGTTTGTTTTTTACTGTACTTCTGTATAACTGCATGCTATTTATTTCAGTTGCCCTGAATGCCCACTCATCAGCCAGGAAAATAAAAAGCAAAAGAAATACAGCGAGATCAGGTACCCTGCCTCCATCCCCCCGAGGCCGCTCTGGCTGAGGAGGGCACGGCCGTACCGGGGGCACAGGGCTGCTGCCCACAGCTACGCTGGGCGGGCGAGCGCGGTCCCTGACCCAGCCGAGGCGCTGATGAACAGTGATCAGAAAAATGCACGTGCAGCAATAACGTGCTTTATGGCACCTGCAAAACCAAGGTACAAAGTGATATATTATTGAGCCTCACCTCCCAGCACCTCAGATATTAACTGAATATTTCCATAGGTATGAATTATTCTCTTAACGCCAAGTACCTGATGCGCAAGCACTGGCGCTGTACTGCAGGCTTCAATTCGGGCACACAAGAGCTACAGAAGAATGCCTCGGTCCATTAAAATGGGGCGCACTTCTATTTGAGCATAACATCTTACCTTGCTACGGGAAAGACAGAGGGGCCAGAACAAAAATGAAATATATATGTCTGCTTATTTTGATACATATTCATGTGTAAATTATACAATTAATATATATATAAAAGCAAGTGAATCGACTCTGCTGCTCATCACTATTTCAACAAAACCTGTGCTGAGTGACACGAAAGGGACTGCAGTCCTTCCCAGGATAATTAAGTATATACATGCGTGTGAGCATATAAGTAGATATACGTCTAGAAATGTCCATAGAGGGGTGTGAGTGTGTGTGAGTGTGTGTGTTTACATACACCCCCCTGCCAGGACTCACACACCGTTCCTCTCACACCGCATACATGCCGTGCAACCACCAGCCCAGGCTCCAGGAATGCGACTGTGGGGCCAAATAATTAACCAGGGCAGCCAGCTTTCACTCCAAAAATGAAGCCCAGCTACATTTATCCAAACTTTTCTGCCTCACTAATTATTCCCCATTTGCAGTAATGTGTTTACATCTCCTTCCCAAAGTTAGTAATTTGCCCTTCTCTTTATTTAATTTCAGGTGGTTGATTTTGAGCCAACTCACCAATTTGTTCAAATCATTTTGAATTCAGGTCCTCTCCTTCAGAGCGCTCGCAGCGGCTCCTCCACCGCTGGGCTGTGAAAAAACATGATGATTTACTTTGTGCTGAACAGAGGATGACTGGAGTTAGGCTTGCCCAACAGGCAACGATGATGATTTAGTTTAAATTCCCGCACCTGGGTAAGGCATTCCAAAATACCTGTTCTTCTGTCAAAATGGGCTCTCCTTAAACCAAAGGATCATTTATTAATTACTCCTGCCAGCTAACACACCACCCCTGGGGACGTGGCCTCGAGGCACCCCGGACCCTGGGTGTCCCCCGCCCCCCGCGGGTCCATGGCAGGGGCACAGCGCCCACCGGCCGCGGCTCCGGGCCTGGCTGCGATGGAGACCTCTCCGACTCAGAGCAGAACCGCAACGCAGCCCGCAGCCAGCCCAGGCTGCCCTACCCACCGACGCGACGGTCAGCGTCCCACAGGGCTCAGCTACGCTCAATTACTGCAGACAGCTTTTACGGAACAAATTAACATCTGCTTTAGTTAAGCAGAAAAGCTCCCTGACGCCTTGTTCTTGGCTGTCCATGTTACAAGAGTCTCTTACAAAACCACCTGTGAGAAAAACACAGCGGTTGTGTGTGCTCCCAGCCCCCACCGCCCAGGCGGAGACGAGAAGCCTGCTGCTTACGGGCCAACACTGCACGCACGCACGGCCACGCATGCACACACGCGTGCACGGCCCTGCTCGGTGCACGTGCTCTGGGTGCCCCGGACTTGGCTGCTGGATGCGGGATGCGGGATGCGGGATGCGGGATGTGGGATGCGGGATGTGGGATGCTTTGTGGCCAGCTGGTGGAAGCAGCTCCGCAGCCGCTTCGCACATCTGCACCCAGCACCAGCTCGATGCTCGGCAGCTCCGGGGAAACCCCACAAAGCTGCGGGCAGCGCCTGCAGGACTTGAACAGCTACAGCTCAAACCTCCTGGAGTAATCACAGAATTGTGGGCTACCTTTACGTAGGCTTTATTACTCCAGCCAGGTACTATTCAATACTTCTGTTATGTATAAACTCATCAGGACAGAATAATTTGTTATTAATGTTATTCTCAGCTGAAACCTTGCATGAAGAACTGTGTAAACCGCTTACACAAAAACACAAAAAACCACCCAAAACCACAGCATGCACTGAACAGACAGATTTAGAGGCATTTTTCAGGATTATGGCATTAAACTTTCCAGAAGACACGCATTTCCCCCAGCCGTGGCACGCCTCATGCTCTGTGTGTTTGCACAGCTTTACACTCCGTTTCTCATCTCACACATTGGTTACCTCGCTAGCGCTGGGCCTCTGCCCCCATCAGCAGGGTTGATCCTGCTTCGCCAGGCTGCACGCATATCTCAGTACTAAACTATCAGTACCTGCATCCAGTTCTGCATTCAGCCAATTGCTCTGAGTATGGCAAAACGGACAGGTCCCACTGAAATGCCTACCACCATGGACTGCTTTCACCCAGAGGTGTTTTAACATCAGAAGTTAAACAGCTGCTTCGTAAAGAAAGGCTTTAACTGGAAAAATTCCTAATGTCACAGTTAATACTTCTGCTGATTGACCATTTCCATTTAAAACGTGTGTTGACGCTGGGCAAGAGTTACGCGCTGGAGCACAGTGCCCCAAATCTGTGGCAAGTGGGACTCTCCTCATGTGGATTCCCAGAGAGCCACGACAGCTTGCACGGGCAGAGGGGTCCAGTCACAGTGGTCCTTCCAACAGAAGGAATCATAATTTTTTCACTCTATTATATGTGTTGGTTGGGGTTTTTTTAAACCTCAAATTCAATTTTCTCATGAATGACCACCCCTTTAAAAGTCAACACAATGGAGTACAAGAGAGCAGCAATTTTTCTAAAAACCCCTCAGCAGAGGAGCTGGTACACCTACAGCAATCTTCACTTATGCAAACTAAGTCCAAACGATGTATTTTTTTTTATATATATATATATATATACACACACACTGATTATTCCCTACGCATCTAGACATATTCAGCTGGCTTTTTGGCTTTTCAATCAGGCCTTTTCCGTCAGGGTCAGTGGTGGGGCTGTCCTCAGGTGAATCCAGCCCGTCACTGGTAAAAGGAGCTAGCAGCCAAAGATGTCTTAACAGGCAGGAACGAAAACGAAGCAAACAAACCAACGTAGGAATTAATGAGCAAAGCAGAAACCCGAGCTCCATTGCCAAGGTGAAGGGAAATCAGCTGGCTCGTAATTAATTGTCACTAAGTGCAAACAGGAGCCCAGCACGTTGCGGTCCCCTGCCAAAGGCTTCCCAGAGCACAGGGGATGAGGAACGGCCGATCCACCACGGAACACGGAAACTGGGAGCTTGACCAGCAGTGACAGACCCTGGGGAGAGCCACGCGTGGGTTTCCCACACAGAGCCATCCACAGAAACCCTCCCCCACGGGGGCGGCAGGCCTTCGGGACCCGATCACAGCCCCAGCCCGATTCTCCTGAGCTCAAAGGCTGTTGCAAGCGGTGGGGATGTAGCGTCCTAGAAGATGCAACTGTGCGATACGTCGTCCTTGCTGCCTTTTCTCGTTTTCTCCCGTTGGGAGAGCAGAGCCAGCGCACAGAGAGCATCCCCAGAGAGGGACTCGCTTTTCTGGGAAACGAGCAAAATATGTTCCCTTGTGCCCTGCGTGACGATGGTCGTTAACCCAAGCAGGCGCTGGGCTGGGAGCTGCAATCGCAGCAGTGCGACCGCCTGGCTATAAAAAGAGACATGATTCAGATACCAAACTAAAAAAAAAATGGTTCTTTCTAACTACAGTCAGACACAGCTCGCTCCTGAGCTCACAGCGTTACCAGGGTATGTCCGGATCCCCCCGGTGATGAGACGAGAGGGGGCTGGCGTGCCAGCCTGACCTGCCAGACGGCTGATCCCTGGCTCACAAGCCACCAAAACCCAGCCCGGTGCTCCCTGGGGACACCAACAGCCTCGCACGGGGCACTCGAATTCCACACCTGGGGACCCTGGCGCACCCACGTCTGCCCGTGCCTGGGCGGATCAGTCAGGATCACGATCTGGTTCAGGGACGCCGGGGCCACCGACCGCCTCGAAGTGCCTCTGCCTCCACTGCCCCAGGGGGACGTACCTGCGAGCCGCCTGCCCCACAGCTGGCAAAGAATCAAAAAAGATCTTTCTCGCTATCACTTTTAATGGAAAATTGCTTACTAACAAAGATGCTTCACTGACATTTCATCAAGCCACTTCATATGCATAAAAGTAACTGCCTGGCACGCACAGCCAAAGGGGAGTCTCCCGGAACAACGAGGTGAACCAGGGACAAAAAGACAGCGTGGGTTTAAATCCCAGGAGCAGACCCTCAACGCTGCCCAGCTACCGCCTTTTTCCCCGGTCACAGGGCTGGGGGAACCAAAGGTTTTGCCCCAAATCCTTCCTACACGCACAGCTTCACTGGCTGTGAATCAAATATTCCAAAGCAAACGAGGGCAAAGTGAGAAATGAGGTGCCGGTTTTAAACGGTTAGCCTAAACGTGATTAGAAACCTGTCGAATGTCAGGGCAGAGCGGGTAATTAGAATTAACGTTACCTCTCAAACGTGGAATCACCTCAGGAGCAGCGCCGGGTGGCTCCGCGTCCAGCCCTGCTCCGCGGGGAAGGCAGGAGGACGGGCTGCAGCAGCTTCGCCCTGGCGAGGATGAGCTTCGTCCGTCAGAGACACGCTGGACTGTGAAGTGCTCTGCCGGAACGTTCCCTTCTGCTGCCAGCATCAAAGCTTCCCTCTTGGCTTCATCGGCTTCCTGCACAGCCATTGCTCCACGCAGAAAGCCTCTTCGCTGCCTGCCTGGCGAAAGGACGCAGCCACGGGACGGGAGCCGAGCAAAGCAGCACGTGCCCGTGCTCCCGGGGCAAATCCCCACAGGCCGGGGCAAATCCCCACGGGTTGGGGTAAATCCCCACGGGCCGGGGCAAATCCCCACGGGTTGGGGTAAATCCTCACAGGCCAGGGCAAATCTCCACAGGCCGGGGCAAATCCCCACGGGCCGGAACAAATCCCCACGGGCCGGGGCAAATCCCCACGGGCCGGGGCAAATCCCCACGGGCCGGGGCAAATCCCCACGGGCCGGGGCAAACCGCCCTTTGCTGCAGGGGGACGCGTTTCCCTTGAGCCAGCGCTCACGAGCGATGGCAGGGCTTGCTGCGGGAAGAACTGGTGAGGAAAACAAAGTATTGATTCTGGAGGGTGACGACTCACCGAAAGACGGCAGTGGGACTAGGGAACCTGAGGGATCAGGGAGATTTGCTTTCAGGGCTCACAGGCATACCGGCAGTTTCAGGGGTTCCATTTACGGGGAAATTATTGTGCAATAATTCCCTTTCGCAGCAGGCTCTCCTGCCCTCCCACCCGCAGCCTCATGATTTCTGCACGCCCTTCCTGCCGCTGAGGTGAAGAAGTTGTTTTCCAGGAGTTACGGTATTTTATAGAGCAATTAAGAGAGTTTCCCCGAGGTGACAGAGATTTCCTCCCCCAGAGCAGAGCCCTGCCGTCAGACCTGGCCTCCCCCCACCCAAACTGGTGCTTTTCCCATCGCAGCTGCCGTCCCCTCGCCTCCCCCGCTCTTTATATGAGAGTTTGGTTGGTTTGCTGAATTTTTATTTAATGCAAACCATGTTGTATTTAATGTTATAATTTATCCAACTGGTTTCTTCATTAGCATTTTAATGTAATCCTATCGCTTTCAGCTATTTCAGCTGAGTGAGAAGGGAGAAAGGAGCCGTAGCCACACACAGACGCACATTTGCCGCTTTGCGGTTCCTTTTCTCTTCGGCACGTGCTGCCAGAACGCTTCCCTGCAGGTAAACTGCTTCTGCTTCAGTTGCACATTATTTTTTTTTTTTAAATGAATGGTTTGGATTTTCAGTCTGATGATTCAGTTAGAGACGAACCTGCATTTAAACCCAGGCTTTCACCATGAGCCGATCACAAGAAACAGGAAAAACATCCACTGCATTAACACTTAACTAAAGCATTTCAGACCTTCGCTGACAGACCCACTATAATCCTGGTGAATAAATATGCTTTTGCCACAGAAAATGTTGCCTTCTTGTCTTAAAAAATGTGAACCACCAAAATGTAAAAAATTCAACCAGACATTAGAGCTGGAAAGTCAATGAAAAAAAAAAAAGGTCAGCTTTAGTTAAAGAAAGCAAATACTTTCCGTAAAAGCTTTCGTTAACTGGGAAAACAAATTTTCCCCTGTGATAAAAGTTGAGATGGAAAATTTTCAAATCACTCCATCCTATACCAATCTGCAGAAAACTCACCCCATCCTGTACCAATTTTCAGAAAACTAAACCATTTTTCATCTTGTTCAGACTCTAAAGTATCCACAAAACACAGCTGCTATTCTATTATTTCTGACAGAAACCATCAAAACAGAGAGGAACAATGGGACCGTCAGTGTAGTCCTCTCTCAGAATCAGACCTTTCCAAAAACAATTGCAACGGCAGCACATCCACCCAGCTGCAGGCACACGGTCCGCTCTGGAGAGAGCGAGCCGCGGTGAGAGAATCGAATTCCTTATTATTTCCTCCACAACGCCAACGTTCCTGGGGGCCAAGAGCAATATTAGAATAACCCCAGCGCTCTTTTCAGCGTGTAAAGTAGATCGGCTGCCACATCTGCGTGTTCCCCAGGTCAGCCGGTGCTGGAGCACTGTCAGCACTTTCCCGGGATGCCCGGTCCCGCTTTCCCACCGGCCGCTCACAGGGGCATGGAAGTGGCTGTCGACAAGAGCGAGGGGTGCCAGGGTCTGGGGCAATTCCTTTTGTTTGCAAAGACATTCCCGCTGAGAAGAACAACCTGACAGAGACTCCCTGCCATCTGCAGAGCAAAGCCAAACCAGATAACCCCCACCCTCCAAAGCCCTGCTTACCCCCCAGCTATCGCGTTTGGGAGAGGGACGTGCAGTGGGAGCAAGGCGGGAGCCCGTGCCCCGGCAGAGGCGACCTCCGACATTGCTGCTCCGCCGTCCCGGGAATCGCTGCCTTTTCGCACGCCTCCCGTGATGGTCTGGGGCCGGGGGGGACATTTCTACTGTGTCTGTGATTATTTGGTTTCAAGTTTTGCCCTCCTGCCCTGGCCTGAGGGACAGCTCCGTGACTAAATTAATTCCCTCCTGGATGGATTTTCTGCCCGAAGCAGCCGTTCCCAAAGCTTTCTGGCCGTGACCCCCCGCAGAGCCCAGCACCCCCCCCAGCCCCGGCTGCCACCAGCAATACAGGCTGACCGGGAGTTTCTGCCCCGCTTGCCATTCCCCCGTCACCCCAGCGAGCCGCAGCAGCCGGGGCTCAGGTTCGGGACCCCCTGACCCATGGATGTCTGAGGAGGGGCTGGGTCTGCAGCGGTGCAGGGCAGGGAGCAGAGGGTCCCCAGCACCCCACGTCCCCTCTGCCGACGAGCCCAGTGCAAGGCATTTGTTGTGGTTGACTATAAAATGTGACTAACGCCGTTCAAAATCAACCCAAAGCAAAGGTGAAAAGAGAAAGAAGTAACCCACTTTGTGATTACTCGCTTCAAAAACATAATTGTGGTTTTTTCTGCCTTTCCCACCCTCATTCGGGCTGAGGGCTGGGACACAGCTCGGCTCTGCCGAAGCGAAGGCGATGCTCAGCGAGCGCTGCTCAGGCAGGAGGAGCCATATCAACATCTTGCTGCACATCACCACGTTTAAGAGCTGCCTTTGCTCCTCTCCGCTGTGACTTGTGTCCCCAGCCCGGTTGTTCGCAAGTCCCTGACTGCTCCCCAGTTGCCCCTTGACTCGGTGACGAAGGAGTGGAGCTGCCCAAGGGAGCGAGGGGACAGGACAGTGTGGTGAGGACACTGTGTGTCCTTCGGCACTGTTGTTTTTTCCCTTACGTTATCCAATTTATGTGAATTTCGGGCTGGTGAGAGATGTGCAGCAAACAGCCCTGGAGGAGTCGTTTATGATGCCCCAGGGACCGGCAGACACCCACGGCCAAGGCCGTACCCAGCAGCGCTCACCCGTGGCCGGAGCTGGCCCCAGCGCTGTGCCCACCAGCGTGGGCTGCCACAGCCCCTGCCAGCGGCCACAGGTCCTGCCCGGCCACCCCGCTCCGTCCAGGTGGCAACGAGAGGCACCGGGCCATCGGATCCACATGTTGTTCCTAAGCCTCCGCGTTTCCAGGGATGTGTGCTCCGTGCAGCCTCCACCCGCACCTCCACAGCCGCTTCACACGTCCAAACACCCCGCTCAGCTTCGTCACGTGCGCAAGTGAAAACCACCCGCCTTTGGTGCTGGCTCACAACTCATTACAAAAGGGAGAAAAACCCGGTCGCAGGCCCCACGCCGATGTTCTGCTTGTCCCCACTCATTGGGCTTGTCGTCGCACAGGAGCGTGGGACCGCGGCTCCGTAGCGTGGCTGTCCCTGCCACACGGGTGGCATCCTCCGGCAGGACCGAGCCCTGCAAAGCCACGGGAGGAGGTGACATGGCATGGGGAGGAGGTGACGCACCAATTGCCCGCAAAAGATCCCAAAGCGGTTTCTTAACACAGAAATCTCTAAGTACGACAGTGCAGATGCTTACAACAGGTACATGAAGTGAATACAACATCGCCATCTTCAGCAAAGGTACCCACGTTAGACTTTAAATGATGACTTCAACAACAAGTGACATACAAAAAGAATCTCAACAGGTTGTCAGCAAACCAGTTTGATTTATGTCTGTATTTAATGTGTCATAGCTGTTCTGCCTCTCTTCTGTTACATCAAGTAATTGCTTCATTATCTTAACGCTCAAATTATTGTGGTAGCACGGCTCTTTAGCTTATTTTCAATGGCAATGTAATTATCTGCAGCCACACCAGTTCACTGATCAAAGACGTTACAGAATGATGACCTGCTTCATCCCTGCATACAAATGTCTTTCTGAGTCACCACCCAGCAGCGACCTGACTTGTTTACCATTGCTCGGAGAAAGCTCTTTGCAATATTACTGCTCCTCTAACACAAAACGTTTAATGGTTCACCCAACGATGCACGGCGGGGAGTCAGTAACATCTGAATTTGCATGAAAGGATCACGAACGCCATACCAGCATCTGAAGCCTGCAGGTCCAGGTTTTGCTAGATGCTCCTGCAGAGTGGAAAAACTCCCGAGGAGGAAACTCGTCTTTCCGGGGCAGCAGTTACCGGCAGAGCAAGGCAGAGCCACTTGCTCCTCCCCGTGGGGCTTGCTCAGAGCTTTGCCTGCTGGGACCCACTTTACCCAGTAGCACTGATGGTTGGCAGCGGGTGCGTGCACGTCCCGGGGATGGCCCAGCCGGCGGGATGTCATCCTAACGCTGCGGCTCACCAACACACCATCAAACTTCCAATGAGCTGCCGTAACTATCCAGGCCCGTCATCTCATCCTGAAACAAATGCATCTGATTTGCATCTCCGTTTGCAGGCTGGTTTAATTGCCTGACGCTGGCACTGACTGAGGCACATGAGATGCACTCACGTTCCTGGGATCTCTGCTTTGAGTCAAGACTACAGCAGGAAGCACAAAGAGTTATTTACGTTAATGTCTGCTGAATTGTTTTAAAGCCCAAAGCAGTTCAGGGCCGGGTGGCTGCAAGGCAGGAATGACCGCTGACGGCAGAGCTGATTTCCCCCTCCCTGCTGAACCCCACAGTACTCGGGGACCTGGGGGGCAGAGCTGAAACCTCCCACATGGGGATTCTGCTTCTGGAGAAGGCCGGCTGACCAGCTCTTCTGCGCAAAGTCCTCGCTAGAGGAGGCTGCGTGTGTGGGCATAAAAATTAAACATGGGGCACAGAGAGTCAGGGCAAGTTTAACCTTGGATGTAACACCTGCCTCAGCATAACAGGGCGATAACAATAACCAGCACCCGCAGCTGACAAAACCGCACCGAGCCCTGTTTCTGAGCTGCCGTCGGAGGGCTGAGCAGAGCAGGCGAGTGTCCCGCACCGTGGGCTGGGGGGTGGGAGGCACAGCCCCCCGTGCCGAGCAGGGCTCTGGAGCGCTGCTGGTCCGGCACACAGGATGCTGGGCTGCTTCACCAACCTGCACCCTCAGGCTTCTAACAAGACACGCGCCAGCTGCAGAAGTTCGAGGGGCCCGATCTGGCCTGCCAAGCTTTCCATCCGCGTTTACCGGGAACGTGAACGGAGGCTGCAAGCAGCTAACCACCTGTACGGAGTCCAGCTCACCTTTTGGGCCTCCCAGTCGTGGGATGCGGTTTTGGGGCACCAAAGACAGTCCTGGCCACTTCAAACATGCCACCACCTCCTTCGGCCTGCAGAAGAGCGGGACTGCCATGCTCCGTTCCTCGCCTAAGGAAAAAGGAGGAGAGAGGAGGAACCAGCCTGACCAGCACCAGCTGCGGGGTCGGGGCAGGCAGAGCCAGGGTTTCCCACCTCCCCGGGGTCCCATCCACCACCCCGGGAGCGGCCGGCGGCCAGAAGCCGAGGAAGCCAGGTGGGAGCGTCCCCCCCGCCGAGGCTGTGCCTTCTCCTGGGCCACCCACCGCACCTTCCCCGACGGCAAAGCCTAGCGACGTCAGCTGGAACCGCGGGGCCCGAAGCCACCACAGCCGGAGCCACGAGCTGTCGCAGGCGCAGGCAGAGCGGCCGGGCCGGCACAGGCGCTGCAGGGGCTCCCGGCCTGGAACCTCCAGGGCACACGGCAAACCTGAAGGGAAGCAGCCGTACCTGCGGAGAAAATCGGAAATGGCTCCTGGCCTGGTCTGCGAAGCCTGGCCTGACGGCAGGGCTGCCGTTGTGGCACACAGGTGCTCTGATGCAGCAGCTTCCAGACTGGAGATCGGGGAGTTTATAAGTTGGGATGGAAATGCAAAATTTTGTTCAAAGCGCAGCCAATATCTGTGAGTCGCCTACGCAACATACTACAGAGAAATAATTTGCTCTTCTGGGGGACGCTCCTAGAATACAGATGGGTTTACTTTCGGTAGCTGCGGCTCAGATCAAACACACTGCAGTGAGACTTGTGCGTTTAGTGAGATTAGCACCATGCAGAAGCTGTGCATTAGCTAAATCATCTGCATTTGTGAGCCAAGATCCAATGTGAGGTGCAAATAAATTGTTGTCTGCAGGGCTACTCCAGCAAGGGATTTAAAAAGAAAGGCTTTTCCGAGAGAACACAAAGGGGTAGTCAAATTGATTTTGATTATACCTGGAGAGGCAGGGATGATGTCCTCACTGGAAATCAACAGCACGCTGAAAACTGGTAACGGCCGAGGGGCCTTAGCAGAAGAGAAGAAAAGGAAAATACTATCAGTCCCTTGCAAGTCAGAACTGCCACAACCTTTCCAGCCCACAGACCCCCACCCCCCGTTTCGTCCCTGCCTCTCAGGACCCCCAGCACTCCACAGCCGCATCCCGCAGCATCACCTCCCGCTGTCAGCCCGACCAGGGTCCCCATGCCGGCTCCCATCGCCCTCCCCAGGTGGGTGCCGGGGCTCAGCCTGCACGCTCCTGGGACAGAGCGGCACTGCGGCTCTGGGAAAACACACGGGGGCTGGAGACACCTGAGAAGGACCACATCTCAGCCTCTCCAGCAGGCCGGACCTCCCACCAGCTCTCAGCTCACTGCAAACCGCCTAGAGACGTGCCTTCGTGTTTCATTTTGAAACCAGAGTCACCTTGGCGAGGGGGTATGGCGGTGCCTGCAGCCCTCCTGCGCCTGCTGCGTGGTGCGGCAGCACCCTGGGAGCACGGTGGGAGCAGCATCCCCAGCTGGGGCCGTGTGCCGGCAGCCGCCCAGCCCCGACGGCACCTCTGGTCACCACAGCAGGGCCGGGCCTCTCGCCGCAGAGCCCCTGGGAAGCCATGGCGCGCTCCCCGAGAGCCCCGCAGCCCCGCCACGGCAGGTCCTCAAGGTGCAGCCATGCGGCCTGAGACGGAAAACGCTTCCTCAGTTTTACGAGCCGCTTCCCACGGTAATCCTCCGGTTTGTCTCTTTGGAGCCAAAATACCAAGCCCTGCCCAGAATAGCAAACCACAGGCCTAGCGAGCCTCTGCTCCGTGTGCTCAAATTAAACGCTGTTTGTTATTGCAACTGAGACCTGACGCGGGGCGAGGAGTGCGGCCGAAAACCAGATTTTCTGGAGCTTCCGTGAGGCGCAGTGACAGCAGAGAGCATCGAGAGGGAAAGGTGGTTCTGGGCGCTCCCCCCTCCTCCAGCGGCCAAGAGAAGGACAAAGGAAACCTCTTGCCATGCGCAGGGAAACCACCTCCGTCCCTGCCTCGTAATGGCCATCAGATACGTTTGTTGTGCGCCTTTCAGCCATCTCACCCCTATTTTCATCCTTTTCAATATTCTTTTCAAACCCATTTATTTGGGCTTTCACCCCCTTCTTTGACTTCCTTTCATTCATTTCACTTGCACATTTGCTCTCATCTCTTTTGTCTCACAAGACACTTGCTCTTGTTCTTGAAAGCAGGCAGTTGTGTGCATCGCACACCCTACCGCTGCCTCTAATTTTCTCCGCTCCCCGTACTTTCGGAGAGGACACAAAGAGGAGGTCCTGACCTGCTGTGGCCATCTCTCTGGTTCCCACGGCCCCGCTTGCGGATGTGACCCCGGCTGTCCTTGCCAAATTCCAGCCTGGGCAGCTGCCTTCCCCCAGACTGGACGCTGTCTGCCACATCCACCCTGGCACGTCCCGCTCTCCTCACCATCGGGCTCTGCCACCAGCGCAGCCCAGCTCCGCATGACTTGGGGTGAAAGCAGCCCAGCACGAGTGCCCGCCACGTGCCCCCGCCACGTGCCCCCGTGCTGCCCGGAGCCCCAGCACTCACGCAGCGACAGGACCCGGCCGGAGCGTGGCAGCGAAGTGACTCAGATCATCTCACGGTAATGACGATGACCATCACTGCTGACATCCCCGCTTCCCGTGCTCATCGCAACGTTTCCAGCCACCGTCGCCATTTCCAGTCTGGGAACGCACGGGAAGATGCTGCGGATGTCTCAGGAGGAGCCGGGCCCATCCTTCTCATCACGCAGCCGCAGCGGGCGGCTCTGCAGCACATCTGTCCCCATCGGCAGCCTGACCTGAGCAGCGCGATACCAGCTGCGCCCTCACCAACCAACCAGCAGGCTGTCTGGGCAACGCGAAGGGGAAGAAGTTGTATGGTGAAAGGGAAAACACTAAACGAAATGTGAGATGTGGATGTAAAAAATATTATCCAAATTGTGAGGACATTTTGTGGGATTTTGAGCATTCAGATTACTTAGCAAGGTCTAGTCTTAAAAATAATGTTGGTGTCCCTCTCTTGGAAATCTGGTTTATGGGTGTGTTTTGCCAGCCACCACATCATATTCTTGATTTAATACAACGGGGTTTAGTAACCTCTGAGCAAAGAATGTTCCACAACACCGCACGCAATTAGCAATGACGGAGAAACACCAGCATTGAAAAACCAGCTCCTTGCCAAGCACACAGCCAGAGTGACTTATCGTAGGTAAGACAGATCATTGGACGCCAAATAATTTTAATAATCAAACTTACTTTCTACTTCACACTCTGAGTGGTCAGATTGTGCACAAAGGTTGAGGAAAAACTGGTTCCCACATTCAGAGGTTTTCAACCAGAAATCCTGCTGCTCAAGTATTTATTTTGCAAGCAAATGGATTAAACGCAAGGCATCTTGATGTTTATGAATTTTAGTCAGTTTAAATCTTAAGCTAAACATAATGTGGCAGTCTCCCTTTTGAATAAGATAATATTTTCACTAACAGTTAGTGTTTCATAGACCCAAAGATCACCCCAGAGGTATGCTGGATCTATAAATATGTTCAGACATATTTTTCTAATTTCACTGGTATGCTAAAACTTCATTTAAGCCCGCAAAAGCCATTCAAAACAGCCTTGTTTCGGTTTATATATATTAGATTTTGTAAAAAACATTTCTAAAAGATCCTTTTCCGTGGCAGATCCTCTTTTTCTAATCAAGACCCTGAGCTGGAGGCTCTGAGGAGAGGGATCGCAGTGCCGCGGAAGGACTGCCCACGCGGAGTCTGTGGGTTGTGCCAGCCCACTGCGGGCTGGGGTTTGGTAGCAGAAACCACCACTCTGAGAAAGAACATGAATTCCTCGCTGCTCCACTCGCCTCTCACTCAGAAACGAATTTCCTGCTCTCCACCCAGGAGCAGTGGTGTCAGCGTGGTCGCTCAGGCAGGATGGGCTGGACCACACCAGCACCTTACCTGGCACGAGGCGGCACCGGCCCCTCGGCACCCAACCGGCAGAGCTCTGGGCACGCCTGCGCTCGGCTGCCGAGGGTCTCAGCACGCAGCATTCGCTGCTCTGCTGCAAACACTACAAAGTGCTGAACAAAATAAAAACATCCTGATTTGGTTAGGTCTGCAAGGCTGGAGTCATGCCTCGAAAGCTGCAGTTCCCTACGGAAAAACAACCGCGGGCACTGCAAGAAGGACAAAAAGGCTCCTCGCTGCTGCAGCATCTCCCGGATGCAGGACCGGCCCCGGGAGCAGCACAGGCTGTCGCCTGCGGCCCGGCTCTGCCGGCAGCTCCAGGCAGCCACGGCGTGGGGCGGCTGCGCCAGCAGCGCCGGGAGGCAGAGATGCAGCAGGCAGCACTGCGATGCCATTAAACCGCTCGGTGATGATTTTACGAGCTCTCGGTGGCTCATATCTACCACCAAGCACTAGTGAGTCACTGCCACGTGGCTGCTCCTCAGCTGAAAATAAGACTTGTCTGGTTTGGCAATGTGGCTTCTTTACGAGCTCGTTTGCTAATAAATTATTTCCTTTGTGGTAGCCGTCCCCATAGACACCCAGGACCCGGCTCCTCCCACCAGCGACTGCTTGGCTTTGGGCTCCCACCAAAGTCAAAATAGGACCAAGGCTGCAGTGAACCGCTGTGAAGCCGCAGCAGTGGTGATGCTCTCAGATCCCCTTGAACCTCTGTAACGCCATGTGCCTCACCGGGGTTCAGCACGAGGTAACCTGGGCACCACGCGGGTTTCTGACTGATGAGGGGTTTCCATAGAACCCCAGCCTAGTTTGGGTGGGCAGGGACCTCCCAGCCCACCCAGTGCCACCCCTGCCATGGGCAGGGACACCCTCCACTAGCCCAGGTTGCCCAAAGCCCCATCCAACCTGGCCTTGAACCCTGCCAGGGAGCCAGGGGCAGCCACAGCTTCTCTGGGCACCCTGTGCCAGGGCCTCAGCACCCTCACAGGGAAGGATTTCTGCCTCACATCCCATCTCCATCTCCCCTCCTGCAGCTTCAGGCCATTCCCCTTGGCCTGTCACTCCCTGCCCTTGGCACCAGCCCCTCTCCAGCTTTCCTGGAGCCCCTGCAGGGACTGGAAGGGGCTCTAAGGTCTCCCCGCAGCCTTCTCTTCTCCAGGCTGAACAACCCCAACTCTCTCAGCCTGAGGTCTCCAGAGCAGAGGTGCTCCAGCCCCCTGATCATCTCCGTGGCCTCCTCTGGCCTGGCTCCAACAGGAGCAAGGATTTTAAGGAACCCTTCTGAGGGACAAGATGACATTTTCACGAGAAAAACTCTCATGTCTCAGCAGTGAATGAATCTATGAAATGTCTTTATCTTTACAGCTATTTATAATTACTTGCCAGTCATTTCCTTTCCAGTCATTCAGAGCTCCGCTTAAATAAACACCCTTCATTCAGCTGCTGCGATGAATGGCACCAAATAAAGCAGCTCAGCATTTCTTCCAGCAGCATTAAAAAAATAAAAGCAACAAACAAATATATCCTAACCCTGCGCAGGGTGATGCTGTTGCTGAAATCCTGGCGACAATTACCAGAGCTCTGCAAGCGGCAGGCGTAGGGACCGCAGCTCCCTGGGAGCAGCCCCTCAGCTCCCCTGCACCCCCCGCAGGCGTTGCCTCGCTGCTCCCACCGAACCCTTCGCTGCGGCCGCGGGCGTTGGCGGAGCGTGCCTTGGTTTCATGGTTGGTGTCTGGCCTGTCCCCCGCTGCCGGCCGCCCTTCTGCTCCAGTTACCGCTGTCCTCGTGGAGACAGCCCTCCCCGCAGAGGCGCTGGGAGCAGTTCGTCTGTCGGACCGTTGTCCCAGCTCCACTCTCCAACCGAGGGACTCCAGGGGGTCGCTGCTCCCTCTGTGGAAGTTCCCTTCACCCAGGGGAAGCAACACAGCCAACTCCGCTACTTCGAACCATAACCTAACAGCAGCATTCTCACGCTCGTGCTGCTGACCCTCCTGCCGTGTTTTGACTGGCCGTCCTGTTACCATTTCAGGGATGGCGGCCAGGAGAAGACAAGCCACGGAGGACTGCGTGGTGACAACGTATATCACACACTTGCTGGAGGGGACAGGCGTGGTGAGGGAGGGGGCTCAGAGGGATTTTCGGAGCAATAACCCTGTGAGTCATTTCCTCAGCAGCGTGCTGGGTACCGGAGCAAGGATGGGTTCTTCTGAAAAGGCTGGTGAAAAGGGGACTGGCAAGAATGTGCTTAATGGAGCCCAAGAGAAAACAGACTTCTTGGACCGACATCCAGACAGTTCAAAGGAGCTTCCCAAAGAAGGTGGTGACGAACCCCAACGTTGTCAGTCCCCTCTTCGTGCCATGCCTGGGTCCAGCTAGCCGCCTGGCCAGGGCTGGGCTCACCTCTCGCGTTGCTGGCGGGCACAGCCCAGGGCCGGACCCCCGGCAGCTCCTGCCCCCTCCTGAGCGCCCGGTCTCTCGTGCACCAGATTCCTGGTGCATTCGCTCTCTTACGGGGACCAGACAGTGGTGTGAAAAACAGATCGTACCCAGCTGGCTGGGGGAAAAATCAAATCTATGCAACGTTATAGCCCTGATGTTTGCCATACGGATGAGAAAACAACCCATACGCATTCGTGACTGTGACCCCAGAGGTGATGACATACCCACTGCTCAGACCAGTTTCCATCCCTTCGTGTGATGCCACCCAGGGGCCCAGAGAGCGCCCGAAAATGGACCAGGGGTTTGCCCCAACTCCACGTTCTCTGTTACCACCGCAGTGCGACAGCATCCCCCCGGCTTCCGCACAAGCACCAAAGCACCGGATTTTGGCAGGAGCCAGCGGTGCAGGTGTGGGTCAGGGAAGTGGACAATGACCTCCGCTAGCAGACGGCGTCCCCGGAGCTGCACGCTCCGAGTGCCCCTCACCCGAGCGCAGAATGGGAGGGCTGGGACCAGCCGCTCCTGCTCCGTTTGGTCTTGCAACACCCGGGTCCCCCGACAGCAGCACCCACCGGCGTGACACCCAAGGCCCTGGCAGCTTTGAAGGGTTTAAATTATTTGTGGTGAAAACAACCTGCTATGGTTTCAACTCTGATCCATGCCCAGCTACTGTAAATTGGCCTTTTTTTCTGTAATTTTCAGCAATTTGTATTACAAATTGCGCTGTCTGCGGCAGCAAAAGCCCAGTGCAGCTATTCTGATGCCTGGGAGGATGTCTGACATGCAAAAGCAGTAATTATCACTGCTCAACACCCTCTAAAGTGCAGATCCTTGGAAGTGTTGGGATGTATTCCCCCCCCACACCGTGTTTTCCCCCTCCTGCTGAGCAGACACTGCTGCAGGCGGGCAGGGGAAGCCTCAGTAACCGTACCTGCTGCTCCACCAGCGACGCTCACCTGTGGCAGAGAGGAGCTGGAAGATCCCGCGGGTCGTTCTGCAGCATCCCTCCCCATTTCAGGCTCCTCTGAAATCCCTTCAGCTGCAATCAGGGTCTTTCACTCTTATTTCTGGAGAGCACAGGAGGGAGAACAGCCAACCATTTTCAGCAGATAAATTATAAATTCGCTGTAGGTAGTATTTACAGGCAGAAGTGCCTCTCGTGGAGCACAGAAGCAGAGCTCACATTTCAGTATCACAGTGAAATGGTTTCAAGTGAATTATTTGCTCAGGCATAATCAGGAGATGTATTAAGTATTTAACAATGCAATTATTTGAAAAATATTTTAAAAGGCCTTTGTAAAGATTTACCACGCTAGCAGGGATTCCAGCAGTCAGGGAGGAGGGTGGCCAGGCAGTGCTGCGCCGTCTGGGGGAAACGTTATTGGTAATGAAGTTGCTTTATGACTGCGGCGCTCTCCGTTACTGTACGAACAAGGGCTTCCCACGCAGCCCGTGCCAGCGAACAAACCTCCTAGGAAAGTGAAATATTTTATTTTATTTCCGAACGTTGTGCAATGACTTCCCAAGCACCTGTGACTGCAGCGGAGACACCGCGGGTTGCCTTGCCGTGTGAGAGCGGACGGGACGCCCCCCTCGCCCGCGGACGGGGCAGCCGGGTGGTCCCAGGGCCCTTTGGACAGGACCGAGCTGCCGCAGCCGCCGTGCGCAGCCACCCCCGCAGGCAGGGAGACGCCGGGCACCCTGACCCCTGGGTGCAACCTGCCAGGTCACCCCAGGATGACCCATTCCCACACCTCCTCGGCAGTGCCGGAGCAGCAGGCGGTTAGAAACGTGGCCAACAACGCGACTCCCTGCAAGCAAAGGGCCCCAGATGTCGGTCTGTGCTTGCACACGTACGGGGTTACGCGGGGAGGAGAAGCTTTGCCGTGCCCTGCTTCTGGTGCACTTCAGCTGCGTAACGTAGTGACAGGAAGTGCAGCTTTACCTCAAATAAACCTGCCCCGCATTTACCCATCTTCAGACAGCTACTGAACCTCGTCCTTTAAACAAGCGACGGGGCAGAGTGGATGCTGGGGAGGAGCCGTACTCAAGATTTGGTGAAAACGGCAACAGGTTGTTTAGATGCTCAGCTTGCCTATTTGCCTTTTAGAAGCGGTCTCCAACTGGCTGCAAATATCAAAACAGCGATTTACAGCGCGTTTCCAAACGGCTCATTCGCTGGCAGAGGCTTTCCTCCAGCAGCCCCCTGACGGGCAGCCAGCGCTGCCCCGTACGACGCAACAGCTACGCGGGCGCTTGGCAGGACCGAGGCCGCAGGCGCCATCCCGAGCTCCGTGTGCCTGAACGCAAAACTCCGGTTCGGTCCTACAACCCAGGCTGAATCCTGAAACGCTGCCCTGGGCTTAGCGCAGAACTGTACAAGTGATTTAGAATTCCTGAGAAGCGGAGAGCGTTACACAGCTGCTCACCCGAAGCCAGCACACGTGCACGCACAGTTGGCAGCGAGGAGAAATCCTAAGGTAAAATTAAGAAACCAATTGTCAATTAGGAGCTCATTTAATCTCACACTCTGACTTGAAAGAGAAGATTCCTCGGGGCCTGTCTGGGTGTGCGTGCTCGTGTGCGCCTGTAAATAGTGTCACGTAGAAACGGTGGCTTTAGTTATTTATCTTTACAGTGAAGCAAGCGGGCTGTGCTGGTGCTGGAGACCTCTGCGGTTATCCATGGCTAATCTTGACTATCACTTTCTTCCTACAGTCTGAAAAATTAATTTCAGTTAAAAACTTCCTGATGATTTTTGGTTTGTAGTTTAGCTTTTCTCGTCTATCTACCTTCATACAATTTTATGCAAAGAATTTTTCTTGCTAGCAGCGTTGCTATTGACACACTACCATTTGCTGCAAATTTCAACTTTTAAAATTGCCAGCGATAAAACAGTGGCACGATGAAGGATGCGGAGATTTTTCCAAGAAGACTCAAATCTAAATCTTATATGAGACACCCTAAAAAGAAAGATTTCAAAGTCATTTGAAGTATTTGCAGTCAAACAATTGAGTTATCCTGGCTGGACAAGTACAGCAGCCTGGCCATGGGCAGGGTCCCTGCACACGCACGCACGCGCACGCACGCACGAGCCTGCAGCGACTTAGAGCTGTGCAAATGCTCTGGAAAGGGAGCGGCAGTGACCCTTGGTACGGCCTTTCAGCTGCAGGACCAACTCAAGCTGTAATTCTCTATCTGAACAGGCCAGGCAAACTGGTAGTAAGAAAGACCCGTCCTGAACCCGAGGAGCTGTCGATGGAGACCTCGCACAACAGGCGAGGAAGTTCCAGGAGCTCCTGGCTGGAACACGATGCGCAAAGCGTTTTGCTATACCCAAACCTGGGCCAAGCTACGGACCCAACGGCATCGGGCAACATTGTGCTTTACGTAAAGCCTGTTTGATGGGGGATAAAGGGAAACGAACAGTAAAACATTTCAAACCCATTGGCAGCAGAGATGAGCAGGTATCCAAATATTCACCTAACCATATCACTGCAATGATTTAATGAATTAACCCAGCGCCCAAGAGTCGATCGCTTCAGCAGCAGCCCCATTCCCCGTGCGACGCATGCAGAGAGGAACAGACATAACAAGTAATGCAGGAAAACAAATACATTCCTTTGGGGATAAATCAACCACAACTCTTACACTTTGATCTTCTCCCTAAAAAGATAGCAGCTTTCTGCTCATCTATCCCACTGCATAAATCTGTACTTTCCTTAGAGAATTTACAAGGTTGGTAGAAAACCTGATGCCCGTGCAGCTGATTGTGGCACAACATCGCATTTGCCCTCTCAGACTCACCAAGCAATTGTTCACGTACCAAACACATCAGAGTTCCTGTCTGTGCATTTGGGTTTAAGTGCACAATTGCAAACACTTTTCAAACGAGGTTTATTCAGCGTCTGTGGGTGTGTAGTTGAGACATCGCTCGGCGTCACAGGTGCCGTGCCACAGGCTGGAGATGACAAAGGATGCTCCCAGACGTGCCAGAGAAGCCGCCGGCATCGGGGGGGGTCCCCAGAGCCGGAGGAGACTCGGTGTTTCCACGCGAGGAGCAGGGCTGCTCGCCGCTCACCGCAGGGCACGGGTGCGACGCCTTGCAGAGCGATGTGCACGGGCGAGACGGGGCGGCAAACGCAGCCGCCAAACGCAGCCGCCCTCCCGGCCCCAGCCCCGGCGCTGACGGTCTCTGCCAGCAGCCAAAGGCAGCAGGCGGCTGCCAGCGGTGCTGGGGCACGTGCCCGAGCGCGGGGATATTTAAGGGTGTTTTTGCCTCCACGGTCTGGTGTTGTGGCTGGCACTCAGGCTCCAAACCCTTCAGGGCATTACCCAAAGGGTCAAACTTAAAGAAATACTTCAGGCATTTTTTTTTCCTTTTCTTTAAATGCACCTTTTAAACTGGTTTGGAAGGAGGCTGGGTTACGGGGTTGCCTTTTTCTGAGCTATATTCTAGCAGGCACAAAAAAATCCCAGGCATTTTCTAACAGATGCATGGAAAGGTCACCTTTCAGAGAACACGATGTAGCCAAATTTGGTTCTACATCAGTCCAAACACACAGTGCAAACACAGCCCATAATTTACTAAACCTGGGCTGAAATGAATACTGGCTATTTTTGCAAACAGAACAGCAAATACACCAACAAGGGAGTACTTGGGAGCTCGCTAAACCCCGACAATAATCAGGTTAATGCACCTCAGTGCCCCGTTACCCACCGTGATCCCGGACACGCGGCCGTGTGAGCGGCCGGACGTCGCGGATGTCAAACCGGCCAACGCAGCTTCAGCAGCCGGGACCGGCGGCATCGGGCTGCAGCCGCCCTCCGCGGCCGTTGTGCACGTGAAGCAACGGCTCTGAAACGGCTCCGCAGCGGTTCAAACGCTGATCCGCCCCCCCAAAACCAGAGCAGCCCCTCGGAAACGCTGCCAGCACGCTCCAGTCTCGCTATCAGCGTTGGCGTCGCGGCCGCGTTGCCACCCTGATCCTCCTTACCAGAAGGTGCTTCACGAGCTGCAAAGGAGAGCGGGAAGCGTCACGGGCTATTAGCAGATGTCAGCTGTGAATGCGAACCAGGACGCGTTATCTCATGACAAAAAAATGGTTTGGTTTTGCAGTGGATGGGTCAACAGGAGCCCAGAAAGGGTTCTCGTTCCTTTATGATCCGAACGCACACCTAAAATAACAGAGTTCACAGAGGGAAAAAAAAATAACATCAGTCTTGCAGGATGAACATCTCATAATGGAGTTTTTCACACATTAGAGTTAATATCCTGGAATTTATATATGATATTGTATTTTATCTGGTCACTAAATTACTCAATTTAAAGCTGCCTACACTGGAAAGTTAAGTTTTCTTAGGGAAAGGGATATTGCATTCCAGTGCTCTCCCTAAATAATGAGTTATGACAAATAAAATGCTTAAAGAAAGTGCAATGAGCAGAATTTAATGAAGATTTCAAGCAGGAGATGGGGTGGATGAGGTTCATTCCATTTATGACCACGCAGCTCTGGAAGCAGGATGGAAACCCCAGCCAGGCACCCCTCGCCGTGCAGGAGCAGCGGGCTCGGGCTCACGGCGTTCCCAGGATCACCAGACGCTGCTTCTGCAGACGGCAGAGCGCGGGATCTCACACACCTCTGCTCCCGACGAACAGCCGACCCCCTTCCCAAAGCCTCCCTTGGCCACTCGGCTTGCTTTTCCAGGACATGTGTGGGGATGAAAGGGCCACGATTCGTGCTTGGCGTTATTTGTCCCCTCAAGATTTTGCTCTTCTAGCAAAGGGGAGGGTGCATCCTCTGAATTCCTCCTTCAACGTGTCCTTGCCAATGCGTAGCACCAGGGAGAGTCCTGCACCTCGCCAGAGGAAGGGGCAGGAGCGTTACACGTGACTCAGTTACACAATAACAAGACAGACAAATTCTAAGAACAGGATTGCCAACGCAGCCTTGAGAATGATTTCCAGAGATTCCCCGTTCCTCGATGTCCGCACATCTGTTCAACAGCCCGGCACCCGTTCCCACCCCGGAGAAGTGGCTACCGACAGGGCTGCCCGGCTCGGCCGCTGCCTTAGCCCCTGCTGAAGCCAACGTGACCTACGGCAGCCGAACCAAGGGCGCAGGGATTTGCTCCGTCCCTCTCTGTGGCTCCCCGGTTTTCAGATCTGGCATCCAGCATCGCAGAGCACACCACCGGCACCAGCCGCACGGCCACGCCGGAGACACCCGCAAGGGCAGCCTTAAATGCCAAAACCAAAATAAAAACCCCAAACAGCCAAGACTTGCATTTGCAGAGAACATAGTAGATGCACGTAAGAAATAAACATTTTGGGTTTTATTTTAACTGGAAAGAGCTCTTTGGGGAAAACCCGCCACAGATCCAAGAGAGCAGGTCACGTTGTGGTTCGCTGCAAATGACAACAGAAGGGTTTAAATTCAAAACATTTGCAAAAGACTAAAACATCGTTCGGAAGGTTAATGTCTCCTCACATCTGCCCGGGCTGACAGGAAGGGAACCCGTGGACACACACATGAGGGACCGAGCTCTGGCTTTCTGCTCGGAGAAAGAGGCCCCGTGCGCGTTGTGCCGGGTGCCCCGGGGCTGGCGAGAGGTTCAGCGACCCGCGGAGCGGGACCAGAGACTGCTGCCGGAGCCGTGCAGGTCGCGGGCAGCAGCGACACGGTCCTGCCTCTCACAGAGTCTGGCCCCAACACTTGAAGGACACAAGAAAAGGTGTTGCCGTTGAAGGTATACTCTTTAATGTATAAAATGTCCTAAGCTTTGGAAGTAACTGTTTTCCTTCCATTCATTTGACCAAACCGTGACAGCTATTTTCTGTGTATGACAGTGGATATCATTGCCATATTAAAGAAAATGAAGTGCTGCTCACTCAAATATCATTAAAACAACAATAAAAACCTCTAAGGGATGCTGATGTAAACTGATATACACGCCACGAATGTCAAACACATTGACCGTTACGCACCCAAGCATTTTTATTCTCCTCTGGCCAACTGCACAAAATTTAAATGTCTTGTATTAATTGCTATGACACACACATCTGTGGGACTGGACAGGACCCCCCCAGGGCACTGAGGGAGCCGGTGGCAGTGCTCACCAAGCCACTCTCCATCATTTGTCAGCAGTCCTGGCTGACCGGAGAGGTCCCCGTTGACTGGAGGTTGGCCAACATGGCGCCCGTCCACGAGAAGGGCCAGAAGGAGGATCTGGGGAACTACAGGCCTGTCAGTCTGACCTCGGTGCTGGGGAAGGTGATGGAGCAGATCATCTAGAGTGCCATCACACAACACGTACAGAACAACCAAGTGATGAGGCCCAGTCAGCATGGGGTCGTGACAGGCAGGTCCTGCTTGACTAACCTGATCTCCTCCTATGGATGAGGGAAAGGCCGTGGATGTGTCTACCTGGACTTTAGTAAAGCCTTTGATGCCGTTTCCCACAGCATTCTTATGGAGAAACTGGCGACTCATGGCTTGGACGGGTGTACTCTTCGCTGGGTAAAAAAACGGCTGGATGGCCAGGCCCAAAGAGTTGTAGTGAATGGAGTTAAATCCAGTTGGCAGCTGGTCTTGGGGCCTCAAGTTGCACCAGGAGAGGTTTAGGTTGGATGTTAGGAACAATTTCTTCCCCCAAAGGGCTGTCAGTCCCTGGAAGAGGCTGCCCAGGGCAGTGGTGCAGTCCCCATCCCTGGAGGGATTTCAAAGCCGTGGAGATGTGGTGCTTGGGGACATGGGTTAGTGGTGGGCTGGGCAGTGCTGGGGCAACGGTTGGACTTGGGGATCTTAAGGGTCTTTTCCAACCAGAAGGATGCTGTGATTCTGCGATTAAAAGGCAGACCTAAAAGCAGGAGTCAATAATTACTCTGTCAGAAGGTTTGCTTGCAGTGAAAACCAACCAACCAGCCAACCAACTTCCCATTTTCCCTCTGCATCTACTTACCTCAATGGATCTACTACAGGTTATACTCACCACAGGTTTAGTCTGTTTTAAACAAAAATACTGCCTGCTACCATGGTTTGAGAAGGAATATTTTGAAAGCAAAGTGTCCAGTCCCAATTACAGCCAGTCTAGAGTCAAAAGAGACATGGCCCTCAAACAGATTTGGTGCTTTCTTTGCAGAGATCCCAACGACAGGCTATGCCCAAAGCTTCAGGACTCAGTAAGAACATCTTTGAGTATTTTGCATGGTATGTATTTTACTTACAAGATGTATTTTTACAAACCTACCTTGTTGCTCAGGTTAATTTTTTTTGCATTGCTTTATTTCATTACAAAACTCCATCATCTTCTAAGGAAGACAAGACCTTTTAATGCTAATACTTATTTTAAAGCTAGAATACTTAATGTCGAGCAACTTTGCAATTTCTTTCAAATTTAATGACTTTAAGCTGAAATAATGACACATACTCATGAGTAAGTTTACACGGACATATTCCATAAAGCCAAGCGTATTCATGTAGAACAGAAGAAGTTGTCTCTGTCCCTCAGCTCCCCCCACGCCTCCCCACCACCTCAGCCAGGTCACTGGAGCATCAGCGTCCCCCAAGAAAAACGCTGCCCCACAAGCGCTTCCAGGGGGGCAGGGGCAGGGCAAGCTCCCGCGGGATGGGAGCGGGGACAGCGGCCACGCAGAGCCACGTCCGTCAGCGGCCACGCTACCACGCTGCCAAGAACCCAGCTCAAGGCTGCAGCGGCACCCCGGTCATTTATGCCCCATCTCAGAGTTAGATGGCCCACAGTGCTGGGAAGAGAAACATCAGCACCCCAATCTGGTTATTTTGAGGCAGTCTGAATGACAGTTATGTGAAAATTCAGCATTTTAATAAGTACCCAGATACGCCGAAAACTGGGAAAAGCTAAGAAGTATTTCTCAGCGTTAAGCCTTCTGCACGGTTTTAAGCGTCGCACCACTGCAGCACTAGCTCTTCTTCCGCTTACTCTTGGGAAGCAGTTGATCATTTTCTGGCATTCGGGGCCGATGTGACTTTCTTTTGTTAACTTGCAGACCCAGAAAGTAGCTGCTGGGGAAAAAAAAAAAAAAAAAAAAAGGAAAAAAATACAGTTTTGAAGATGCTCTAAAAACACGGCAAGTACCGAGGGCTGTATTAAAGCACTGTAAGCAGTATGTGGGCACACATGTGTGTGTGTGTGTGTTACTGGTGATGGTGCAGAGAAATACTGCTCTGTCTTCTTGTTCGAAGAAGATGCCGGCGCTCAGGAACCATCCCGTTCACCCTGAGCCTGCGGGAACAGGGCAGTCACGGTCCCTCTCCGCTGTCACCAGGCACCAGTTTGGAACAGGAAGGCCCTGCAGCAACCGTTCAAATTCCTTGTCCATAAATGAGAAGAGCCCTTGGCGCTTACAAAGCCACGATTACGTTATATCAGAAAAGGTTGACTTGAACCAGAGTCATCCTCAGCGGCACAGGCACTGAGGAACAAGACGTGGTTTTGGTCACGGTTACCCAAGAAGGCAAGCGCATGGGACTCCCATCTTTAAACAGGCTCTCTTTGCCAAACGCTCTTCTCATTTATGGACAAAGAATTTTCCACTGGAAACTCAAAGAAGTGTTTTCTTTTTAGTCATAGAGTTAATTTTAAAGAAAAAAAAGTTAAACTAGCCATATTTAAATTAAGCAGCTAATTTCCATCATTCAGCCTCGGAGCTTAAAATTCCACATAGTGTTGACATGAAAGATATTGCTCATCTATCAATAGCTATTACTAATTAAACATTCCTTATATGCACTCTTCTTTTACCATTTGCTAGGATGAATCCATCCTGCAGGGACTATTCATTTGGCTTAAGCTGGGAATTCGCAACTGAAAATAACAATGGAAAGCTCTCAAATGCCAAACTCTGCATCTCTGTTGACTTTCAGAAGAGATATACTAAAAGTGATTAACAGGAACAGCCCGTATGTCAGAGTTCAGCTCAGCACCACGACGGAAGCAGAACTCCTGCACCTGAGAGCATTAACCACGTCCAGGAGGAATTCCAGCGGGAATGCCAACGCAATGGGATTCCGTCTGTGCCTCTGGAGACGGCAGCGATTAACTGCCCAGACATACCTGCAGGGTGCAGAAGGGAGAGATGACGCAGACGCACAACCCCATCCGACCCTCCCCAATCCTCAACCCTACACATCTTACGAGCGCGAGCTCTATCACGCACGAAGGCAAAGGCCTTTCCCTCCCAGCTGTACCCTCCAGTCCCTGAGTCCATCCACCTCCATTTAGTGGAGAGGATCACTCATGGTAACCTAGAAGTAGCTATGGTTTTAAATGTTAGTGAAATTAGACATTAACAAAACCCCTTTATAAAAACACCACCTTTTTCTCTGCTGCAGTTCACAATTTTGTATTATTTAAATTCAATGCAAATGCTAAGGCTGAGGTTTGTGAAGTCTCTCAGTACAGTAATGCACTGCCAAGGGCAGCCCCACGCCGAACGAAAACACACAGGCTAACCGAGGAAAGTATTCGTACATGGATACACAGATGTCTTAAGAGTGCCGTGATACAAACTACTTTTTTCCTTTAAATTAAGATTTAAAGCAGCTATCTTCAATCAAACCCAAGGGAGCTGTTGCTCTTTGTATCCATCATACCTAACTCTTGTATGGGGGCCGTATCTCTGTTCTAGGTCAAGGAGAATTTGCCTCTCCCCATCCAATTCCGCCATTGTATGCCAGAGCACAGGATAACTGACTTGGCGTTTAGGTCGTTATGAGCCTCTGACGAACGACACTGGAGCAGCACGCACCTTAGGGACCGGTAAGACATGGAAGTGACACAGTAGCCCTTCTGCAGAGCACAAGGCTTGGCCACTGATGAACCAAGGATCCCGAGCCGGATGGACACCTTGTCCGATGCAGCGTATCATCCATCAGTCACCTTTGCTTCCCCGCTCCGGGCGCTTTGCTAGCTCACGGGCAGAGCAGCCTTGGTCCTGCAGGCCAGGTGGAGCCCTGCAGCTGCACACGTTGGGGACCAGACGGCCGTGGCCTTGACACGGAGTTCCCCCAACCAAGACCACCTCCCTGCGGCCTCAGCTAGCGGATGAACGGGTGAATAAAATTAACTCCTGATGGTCTGCAAAGCACTTCTCGATGGCGAGACCAGCCCGACAAAACAGCGTAAGGGTTTTTCTCCAAAAACTAACTGCATTAAATAAAGGTAAAAATACATTAAACACTTAAGGTTTCTTTCCCTAAAATTAATTGCTGCACTTGCCCAGAGACATTATTTGCTATAAAGAGCAGAAAAATATACACAGACAAGGCTGTGGAAGAAGGAAGGGCTCTTACCAATTTTTAAGATCTCCTTGTCAGACACAGCTGGCGCGCTGGCGCAGTTTGGGAAGAATTGCATTGCTTGCTTACTAATGAATTGTTGAGGTCTGGCTTGAAATAACCTGTCTATAGGCTGACAGAAAACTGGTAAGAAGTAATTCTTGAGATGTGGTAAATTATTTCAAGTATGATTATATAATGAATATAGAGAAAGAATGTTTAGGGGCTCGTCTAATTTACTATTCACTATTACCCCTCAAGCCTCTCGGGATTGCCTTGCATTTTCTCCACAGGGTGCTGTGCGCACTCCAGAGGATGGGTTCGACAGTGACTCCCCGCTGTGCCGCACCGCACGGGGACTCGGTTACGCCGCAGAAAAGCACACGGAGCGAGGGGCTGCGGAACTCGGGCAGCACGCTCGGCGGTCAGTAACACCACGATGCCCTCACTGCCCTGCGCCAGGAAGGAGCTGGACGGCAGCGAGCGCTCGCAGGCAACGACGGCGCCGGGGCACGCAGCAGAGGTGGGTGACAGCCCCGGGCACTCGCAGCCAAGGATCCGAAACCCGGCCGGGTTTGCAGGGTGCGTTCTGAGGCTGCAGAATGAAAACCAGAGTTGCATTCGTTTGTACTGTTTTACGTTTGCTTTGGCACAGACCGTTCTCTGCCTTAGATCAGGATTCTCCCTCCTGCAGTAAATAAAAACCTGAACTTGATTACCTATTGAATACAGAGGATGTTATCTCAAAGGATTTCCAAACGTCCTTGTAGCTTGTGATGGCAAAGTAAACTCTCTGTGGCAGCCTTCATCTCCTACCAAATATCCCACTGACAAAATAATTATATTTGAGTTGAAAGCACTTGAGGACAACGGAATTTTATTTTTACTTCCATAAATACTTTTATAATCCTAGCTCTATTTATAAGTATTCATCCACTTTATAGATAACCTTACAGATATCACTTTCTACTGTCCTTTTACTATATCCAGATTTTGTTCTATAATGAAATATCTCACATTTTCTGCCTTTCTTTTGCTGAATTTAAGATAGATAATATTAAGATAAATATTAGAAAAATTAACATTAAATTAAATGAGGAATTAATAATTTATTTTCCATGCAAATAAAAAATAATTTAAAAAAGGAAACTGAAAAAATGAGGAAGTTAATTACAATTTTTAGTAATCTAAAGCTTTGTAACTACCACTAAGCCAGAAAAGACCTTGGTCTCAGAAATCTATTCCAAGAAATAACTGATTAGAATCAATCTATCTAAAGACCCACCCTGCAAATACTATGCCCTTTGTCTTAACTGGGACTGTTCACATGATTTAGAGCTGCTTGTGTAAGTCTGGAGAGCGCTTAAATAAGCTGCTGTGTAACACTGGAGCCCGAGGCGGCTGCGGGGTACCAACTCCACACCGCCGCACCACCCGAGCGTCACACCACTCCAGCTAGGTCCCATCGGCACACCCCGGTGTCAGTGCCGCTACGTATCTCGTTACGGTTTTCACACTTATTGAGCATTTCAGAAATAAACTAATAACTAATTCTCAGTCAGTAACATTTTAAGTTGGCCAAAGAGACAGAGTCTGCACCCAGTACCAGCGCTGGTGACTCCTGAGGAGTCTCGAACCAATTTGCACCTCAAATGCCAATATAGAACGTGCACGAAACCCAACCAGTAACGTATCTGAGAAAACACACGCCTGCACGGGAACCACTCCACCGAAGAAGTGTGACATTTCACTAGAGCAAGGTAATCGTGTCCAAAACCATGCTGGTTAATGAGGTTCTGCTGGATTATGGGGAACTTGTGGAGGATGCAAGACACTCGAAGGGCTGGAAAGGGGAAATACAGCAGCTGGGACACAGAGGGGCACAAACCAGACCACAGCACTTGTTTTCCATAGAATCCCCCCAGCAGGGTCAGCTGGAGCGAGGTCTCAGCTGCACCACCAGAACAGTGCGTATATGGCACGGTGCTTTTCCCCCATCGTCCCCTCCTCCTCCAAAGGAGGCTAGAAAAGAAAAACACCTAGAACATGACATGAGCAGGGAACATGTCTTACAAGGGAAGGTTACAGAAACTGGCTTTGTTTCCTCTGAAAAGACTGAGGAGAAATGGAAATAGTCTTCCATTTGTCTCCTTACGAGTGTCACTCGCTCTTCGGCAAAGAAATAACCACCCTTTTAATGACGGCAATAGTTTAGCAAATTAACACCAGGAGACTGTGGAATCCTCCCCGCTGGACATCAACATGAACCCATTAAATACGACGCAGCAGCCCCTTTCCCACCATCGCAGGTACAGGATTTATGAAGACACCAGACAAATGACTGGATGTCTAATAATTTAACAAAGCCCATTTGAGTTCCAAACTCCATCTGACAGTATTTTCACTATAGCTACAAGGAATACAGATGACTGCACCTGCAAAACTTTAGAGAGAAAAAATATTTTCTTATTCATCTGACACCTCTGTGGGTTTGTCTTGACCTGAACTTGAGCGTCCCAGATGTCAGCTATCAGCTCCAGACAGGAACACACATATCCTGACAGTCTGGGAAAAACCACGTAGTGTTGCCAATCCCAACTATCCTAGAAAGCAAAGTGACATAGAAAATGAATTCCTTGTCTTCTCAAGTGAGTCTCCAGCTAGCTTTCCCCAGCTTTAGCAGTGGAGAAGGATGGCAGCACCTGCAGAGCTCCCTCCTTGGCAGGCAGCTCCACCCCCAAAGAACAGGGGGCCCTTCCAGGCAGCAGCGACTTTTGGAACCCCCTGACTCGAATCACTCTCCTCAAGTGTAAAGGGTAGAAGAGAAAATACAAAATTCACTAAAAAAAATCTCTTTTGATTACAAAATATGTAATCACATTCACAAAAATATGATTCAGAGATTTACATTTCTTCCCAAACATCACTAAGCAGACTGGTACTGTCATCTGCAGACACAAAAATGGGTTAAACAAGTGATTGTTGCCTGGAGGTTTTGTTTAATAAAGCAATTTCTGAAGGCAGGGCCCATGTCAGCATAATGCTCATCAAGCCATGAACCTGCAGTGTTCGGCATTTGTATAATCCTACATGCCAGCAGCACACGGAGCTACTCAATATATAGCTGCTTCCAGGAGCAGGTCGCATGTGATTCAAATTTTTATGCCTCACCTATGAACACTTACCTGCACAAAGATGCTTGCTCAGGATTGGAACTTAATTTACATCTGAAAGATTAAAACCTTACTCTGTTTCTGAACTTGAATTTAAAACCACTTGTCTGCCAATAAAAATAAAGTCGCCAACAGCACAGACTAACAAATAAGTGTGGTTCATGGGGAAAAACAGGCAATGATTAGGGTATATTCAACTCCGGGAACGGGAGGCAGAGACCACAGGAAAAAAACCTGGTTGAAATGGGTAAAGGACTTGGTTTGTGGAGCCAGCCAGGCTGCAGTGAACGCATTCTTCTGAAAGCAGTGAGCCAGCTGTCCCAACATGAGCCTGGTTAGTACACGGCATCTTGCTAATGGGGGACTGCTGCTTAAACAGTATCCAGAAAGTTAAGAGTTAAAGGTGATTTTGATTGAGTTAGGCATGTTCTTCGCCCAAAGAAAAAGGAAGACAACTATTTTAATAACTAACTACAGAAAAGCAAAGGAGCATTTAACTCTGAGCTGTCTTACAGTGGAATATTTTAAAAGCACGTGGAAAAACGTGTCTCCACTGCATGGCTGAAAAGACACACTGAAGTAGGACAAAACCGAACGCGTTCTGATCTTTGATATGCTTTCTGTATCAGAGAGCTTTCTTTTTAAGAACTAAGGCAGTATTCAGAAGTCTTCCAAGCTCTGCACAGCAGTTAGGCATTTCAGAAGGCCTGAGCACCTACAAGCGGAGGAACATGCTCGGTGGCACTCGGTACAGCTGCTGATCCCGGCACCGGGATGCTCCTGTGGGAGGGGAAGGCACCGGCTGCAGGGCTGCACGGCAAGGAGCCACCGCAGGGAGGTGCCCGGCGAGGGGGAAGGTCTGGGAGCCCCATGGCCTCTCCACGCACACCTCCCTGTGCGGTAAGGACAGGGCTGATCGCTGCAGAGGTGGTCCAGCACATTCAACTTTGGTTTACGTTCATTTTAATTAGGGTAAGAATATTTCTGTACTCTTAGACTTTGAGCCACTGGTCACACGGCACAGTGCCACCAATATTAAAAACGCAAAGCAAATGTACTTGACCTTCTAGAGAAACGTGCAAATGTTAGTACTTTGGTAAGTCAGATCCCTTCCCGTGTCTTGTGGTGCATTTTGTAACGATGAGGTTTGCTTGTCTAGGGACACACCACACAGTCATTCATCCCCATCTCCGGTCCAGTCAGGCACGGATACGTTGCAATGACATTTCTAGCACCCACCTCACCTCAGGGATGAGGTGAAATTGTTTCTCACAATATCAAGGTACACTTTGAGGTAGGCAGGGATCCTGAATTGCAATACTGCACAATTAATGACTGACTGGCCTCTTTTGAATTTAATTTTTCTCCACACAACAAAGTCACATAGGAAATATATCCACCAGCTATCACTTTTGGAATTTCATTGAAAGCTCTACAGAAAAGCCGCAACTGTATTTAGCAGTGAAACTGAGCTGTGACTGAATTGCAAAGTCACTCTAAAAGCCTTGCATCAAACCCCACATTAATTTTTAGACATTCAGACCTGATATTGCCCAAGGAACTGACCCAAACCTGCCGTCAAGTCGGCAGCACCACTGACCTGTTTGACATCCACATCAGAGAACCGCGAGACTTTCCATACGTGTTCACCAAGCGGTTATCGACAGCCTGAAATGCTGCTTCAACTCCATCAGACACAGAATAGTATGAACTTACATCATCCCAATAACATCACTCCACTGCAAGGGGATTTGTTACTTAACAGAAGATGAGAAAAGCAAGAAAAAAAATTCATTTTGCAAGCTCAGAGAACACTGAAATTATGCTTAAGCAAGTTTCAGGAAAGGAATGAAGTTTTGCTAAAAATATGCTCCAAACTGCCACTAAAATATCCCTGAACTGCTCCATTTGTGCACTTTTACAAACAAATAGCAAGGATGCCATATGCAAATATTTGGGTTTACTTCTGAGCACTAACTTCTAATCTCTGTGTGTCAAAACGAAACAATTAGTAGAAATGAAAGAAGACTCTAGGGAATTTATGTAATGTCTCAATTTACATTAAAAGCTTGACAAAACAGACAATTTATTCTAAATGCAGAATATGAATGTTTATTGCTCCTTTATTAGATCTGTCATGCAAATTAAAATGCTCAACAAATCACTGTTCCACTGAAAAAGGCACAATCTCCTGGTTCAGGACTTTGCCAGGACTTCACACAGAGCACGCACCAGTAGTTACACCTCCTCCCCATTTTTGTTTTCTGTTTGTTTTCGAGAATTTGCAAAATACAGCTACCCTTGCAAGAACAAATCACATAGGACACAGGATGAAGCAGAAATCTCATTTAGTTTAAGGCTAGCTTTACTGTTTTACATTCTGCCCGTTCCTAGCTTTGATGCCTACGCTTTTGTGTGGCAGAATGGTAATCACCTGATGTTCAAAAGTATATTCCAACACAAAGCCAAAAAATTGGAGCTTCTATATCACTTGGTTCTCTTGCAAATATCTGATTAACTCCTATAAAGTAAGCTAGATGATACCTTTCTGGCATAACTCAACTTTTATAAAATCTGGGCTGGTTATGAAGCTGGCCATCTGTCTGTTCTTTGGTTATGCTGGCCTGTGCCCTCCCATGGCAAGTTTGCCAAAGCAAAGCCCTCACTCACATCACCACCGTGCCACTCAGCACCCTGCAGGATACTGTTCTGCAGTGAACAGAAAGAGTAACTTTCATCAAAGTTGTACATCTGCTTTACTTAGTGTTCTTCTGCACTCGTCTACCTGGCCAAACTCTATTACCACTCAACTTAAACAAACCCACCAAGTGACTGAGAAGTTTCCTGGGTGAAGGAAATTATCAGAGGAACAAATAATTTCGCTATGGATACATATCATAACCAATGTTAACGTCCATTGCTGCTAGGTAGAAACACTCCATCAACAAACACCAGTACTGTTTTATTATTGACATTCCCATTTCTTCTTCCACTAAGCAACACGTTCTTCCAACTCATGCGAGAAGATGCCAAACCCTTAAGCCACAGCATATTATCTCCTGTGCTGCAGAAAACAGTTCTGCCAGTTGGCATCTCCAGAATGGAGTTCAGGGAGCACAAAAAAAGAATAGACAATAATTTGATTGTGCCATCACCAAAATGAATTGCAAGTCACTGTCACTGATAAAGAAACTACAGCCCACCATCTGCGAGTCTAGAGACGGCAGGCAGTCTCCAAAGATATGGCAAATACGACTGGGAAGGTGAAGACTGTTGGCCTTGCCATTCACTTTTACAAAATTTCTTAAAAATACTTTCAAACTGGATGTTTTTAACATGTATGGTAGACTAGCTACTACCTGCAAAATGAAAGCTAGAAGTAATAAATAGAAGCCATATACTCCAGACATTACATGGACAATTAAAACATCATCAGAAGCATGTTAAACACCCTCCTACAGGAAGCACGGAATCATCAAACCCTGTTTTCCCTCAATAAGAGGCTGCAATAAATTCTTATAGAAAATACTGAGGAAGTACACAGTTCCCTATGGTAATTAATTACAGTCCTCCCACCAAGTGCACGTTTGAATTAAAAATATTGTTACCGCACTTGTTACTGCTCTTCACGCTGGTGCTGTTGCAGAACAATTCACTCCGTGGCCGTTCCCTCCCAGCCTGCTCCTGAGCCCCCGCACAGCCAGGCCAGCCCCACAACACCCACAGGGTACCACTTCCAGCCCCATCCTGCACCACCACGCAGAGCAGTCACTTTTCATGCTCAAAAGCTGAACTGATCGGGTACGATTTTATGCCAATGTTTGCATCCTGGTAAAGGTCACTGCTTTTAAGAGCAAGAGCACACACGCTCATCACACCGCCCAACGTCAGACACCCTCGCATCTTCACTCTCATCAGGTGAAGTAATTCTAACAGGTACAGTTTGAAGAACTGGAAGCAGTTCCAACCAGAGGTTTTTAGGCTGCTGTGAAATCCTGGTTTGTCACAGATAAAGCAGGATGCTTGCTACGCCAGCCCCGGGAACGCAGACATTCGTGTGGAGCTCTGCCGCCAGCCCCAGGACCTGCCCCTCCACGCAGCCGACCACTGCGGGACAGCCAAGTTCTCCGTGCCAGGCTCCTTCTCCTAAGGCTAAGGCTAGCCAGCGGGCCTGTTCTGGCAGCGTGCGCCACAGGCCATTCTTCCACATAACCAGGCTGTCTTGGCTTCTCCACTCATGGCTTTCACTGCTCTCCAAACAGAGGAGGATGCACTCAAAGGGACAGACACCCATTTTCTCCATCTCTTGCTGTGCATTTTCATGCCTCAAGCACCTAATCGAGACAACACAGGGAGCTGCAGGCTGCTGGCTCTCTCACTCGTGAGCCCTCCAGCTCTGGGAGTCACAGGTCCACCTTTCCTGTTTTGATCACAATTCAGAGCCACAAATCCTTATGGACTGGCTTTCATTCAGGACCTCAATTCCTAGCAGTCCAACTCACTGAGAAATAGTCAGCTGAGATATAATACTTGGCAGGTAATTGATAATTACACAATGAGATGAGGTGGTTACCAAGGACTTCAGAGGATCCCTGGCCCCTGTTTATCAGGGTCAAACATAAATCTTGTAGCAGGTCTAAAACCATCTGCGAAGACAGCTGTGGCTAGTTACTCTGACACACGGCAGCAGCAGATCATCACCAGGGGACCGGAGAGGAGCATCTGCAACATGTGCCACCACGTATTTTGTACTGCGGTGCCCGTCTCAGTGAGTCACTGGCAGGTACTACAAATAAAGTGCATTTGTGAGCGTGCTTCCAGTAAACAGCACTCACCCGCCCAAAGCGATGCCTCTCTCTACCGGAAAGGCTTTACAATTACTTTCTCCAGTTTTGCACTGGTGTACCCTAACACTGACCTCTGGCCCCACTGTAACCAAGGCCTTATCAGGGCTTCCATTAAAGCTCCTTAAAATCCATTAGATTATCTAAACACACATTTTAAGAGAGTTTCAAATGTTACTTCTGTCATTAATCACGAATTTTAAGAGCTGTCACAATCTATTGACCACACACATATGTAATGGCCAATACAGAAAACTGTGTCATAAATACTCTTTAAAGAGCGGACTAAGAGAATGAAATGCAATATGGTTGTCATCACGCCCCTAAGATCAGCTACCAAAGTGGACGGGACATTTGAAGAGAGATCCCAGATCAAGCAGGTTTCAGCTCAAGGGTAGACTGCGCTACTTTCGCAGACCCCGCTGCTCTTCATTCCTGTTTCTTTGTATAACAACTACAAAGCTTTTCAGCTGATCTAACACTACACTATTCCACGTGTCACTACAACTGCACACCTTCAACGCCCCCATCGATCCCTGGATTTCCTCTCCATCTCCATGTATTTCATTGGGTTACCTCAAGAATCCAGGGATGGTTTCATAGTATTTCTTTGTACAACACCTTGCACAGCTAGACCCAAATTTTAAATGTTACCGCTGTATAACAGAAGAGGATTTGAGGCTTTAATAAATAAGATGTTAAGATTTTAAAAACAAGAAAATGCTCTTCTCTCCTCAAACAAAAGTCAAAAAAGATGCTGCAATTCCAGCATGTTCCACTTGACAGATATGTAGGTGAGACTTAGCACTATGTAACTTTAAATACAATAGAAGATCAGATTCTCTTAATTTTCCATAAAAATCAGTTCTTTCATTATTTTTTTCTTTTTTTAAATATATAGTCATACTCAAATATACCTTAGAACAACGATTTTCAACTGGTCATCTACAGATCCTTGGAGCACCCAGGTATTATTTTCCAAGGATCCAAACCCCCTGACCAAACTGTACCTCCCACAGCGGTGGGGATTCACCACAAACCTGACTTTTCAGAGACATTTGCCTCTCCTGCAGGAAGCGCACAGGATTCCACAAACTACTGACCTACATCAGCTGCAAGGACTTTTCCACCTATACATTCTACTTACTTGTCAGAGGATGCTGAACATGTCTCAGGCCCTTGCAGATCTCTCAAAATGTCTGAACTGGAGCTGAAGGGGAAAATAAGAGAGACGTAAATTATTTTAGCAAAACCTACAGCAAAGGAGGGCTCTACTTAGCAAAGGCAGTAGAGTCCGTAGATGAGACAGACCCCTCCACGCAGCACTGGCAACAAGTAACTTCAACCAAGGAGAAATAATTTCAACCAACAGGACAGTCCAGACAGTTCTGGCTCCGTATCACGTAGTTTTCAGAGTTATTGCTGGGTCTCGTTTTCATTCATACAAGACAATTCTCTCTGCTCACATCTGCTTGTTGGTCACTACAACACCTTTATACTCACAGACCCTAGACCATTTTCCTGGAGAGGATTTGTAAGACACTTTGATGGGTAAAATACAACATTTCAAAGAGTAAAGGTGCTCTCAACCTCAAAACTTGATGCTTAGGCATAAGCTCACATTTTGACCAGAACAAAAAAGATGAACCAACATCAAAGGAAAAAAACCTTAACCTGCTGGGCAGGTGAGAAGCTTCAATGTAAAGGATTTAAGATGGTAACTCAAAATAAATAAAGCAAGCAGAACAACAACCCTGCATCGTGAGTTTTATGGCAATAAGCTTAACTCTACCAACCTGGCTAACACGGGAATCAAGCAACTCCTGTCAGTGCTCAGCAAGCCTTCCAGCCGTCGCAGTAGTGAGAGCCCAAAACGTCACCCCGGGCTGCTTTTGTAAGGGCAAGCATATAGATGCATAAAGTCTTTATGGTTAATTTGTTTCTTTTAAACCCTTAGGCCTGTCTAAGATGTAAATGTGGTTTTAAGGCCCCTCTAGCAGCGAAGAGTTACCTAGTGTTCACAGCACCAGAGGCTAAAGCTGAAGAGCAGCTGCCTGAGCTCCTGCTCCCGCTGCAGAAAGCAGGAGCTTACCAGGCGTGCCCAAAACGGCGATGGAGCAGAGGTTTGCTCGCTCCATTTGTATGTACTTTGCAGTAGTCACAGAGGCTACTTAAATCAGGGCATTTTTAAATTCAGCTATCACTACTGCATCACCATTGGAAGAATCCAGGCATGTGTAGGGATATGCACACATATACATACACACATATTTAATTAACTACAAGCGTGAGCTCAGTGATGTCAGTCAGACCTCTTCCCATGCTCAAAGTTAAAAAAACTCACTACACAGACGTTTTCAGCCTGTATTTTAAATAAGAGGAAAACTTTGTCAAATTTCAATAAAATCTGAACAGGTTTAACATGGAAACAAAGTCACCCAAAATTAAAAGCAGTGACCGCACATATAGGGAAGAATGTTTTATCCCCACAGAAATTATTAGTATCACCGCTTACGATAACTGGAAGAGGAGCAGGGACAGCACCGAGCCCAGCCCCGTGCGCGAGGGCTGGGGTGGAGGCGAGGAAGCCCCGGGACACAGCGACCGGAGGAAGAGGGTCATGAATCTTCCCAACTGCTCCTCAAAGCATGAGCCACACAGGGCTACACCTTGGAAATGCAACTGTCTGCCGGACCCACTGCAATCACCCGCACACCTCCGTTACCCAGCCTGCCTCTTCCCATAGCCTGGGCTCACTCCGGCAACCGCTTACATTTCTTATTTCAGCACCAAATCTAATATGTTCAAATGAAAAACATGGTAGAGCATGCTGTAAAAACAACGGTGGGTGGGGAAAGTTTTGAAGTCCAGCATTTTATTTTTACTCTCAAGATTATAAGTCCATCAAAACCCCATTTTTGGTACACAAACTGGATGGCCAAGGAATGAGTTGTTATCATACTTTTAAGTCCTACCCCAATGTTCCAGTTCCATTAAAAAAAAAGGGGAGGGTGGGGGGAGGACGACACGGGGCTATTTGTGTGCTTTTAGTCCCCTAAAATAGGAAAAGACAGGTTTGATGCCTGAACACGATGTACTTCCTTGCCTTGAAAAATGTAGCCTTATTATCATTTATCACCAACTGTGTTTGTCACAAGCAAAACAATGAAAGTGAAAAAATTTGGCTAACGCTCAGAACAATAATGCAAGTTCATAATTTGCATCTGTAATTCACAGTCTGTGCCTACCAAATTCTTTTCAAACCGAGCACAAAACATCCTAGAGCAAGTGCCCACCTCAGCCATACGTGTGGACGCGACCGGGCTAGCAGCTCCAGAGCCATCAGTCCCCCAGCGACCCAAATCAACCCGATGCTGTAATTGCACTGAGACACCAAGGATTTACGTACGTAACGTACAAAACCAAGCTGCAGGGTTATAAACTTTCCAGCTGTAGCTAAAAAGCCCTTTGTTTCAGAATTTCCTCAGACGATCCATTGTTCCAAGCCAGTCACTCAATGAAATGGTTCTCTGCATCAGGTCTCTCTCAAACATCAAAGACTGAGCTTTTGCTTGATTTTGAGTTGAAGTAATTACATACCTTTTTTCTACATGCAGAGGAAAAAAAAGGTTACAAATTAAAAAAACTCCTTAAATATGCCAGACAGTTGAAAAAACTATCAAAAAACATTTTCAACTATGCAAAAGAAATTTTGACCGCCAACTGAATTCATATTTTAAAATAATTCTTTTGTTTCCCCCTGAAGAAAACTCCTAAGCACTTCTTATCATTGAATAAATTCGCCTAAACTGGAGAAAATTAATTAAATAAAAAAGAAACAGCTACGTCATTATGTATGTTTTTTCTATAAATTTTAGCCTAGGGGTCCCAAAGAAATCACAGAATTTAGAATAGTTTGGTTCATTTCTTCAGTGTTTTCTGCCTTTCCAACACCCCACAGACATCTACCTGCACTGGGGCCAGACAAAGGAAAACGCATCTTCAGGCGTCATTCAGACTCCAAACCCAAGACAATTTCCCACAACAGGTTTTCTGTCCTTGTCTTTAAGAAAGGTCATTATTCAATCCTAAGATTTTACGTATCTGTTCCAGATGAGTAAATTTTTATAGCAAAACCATTAACATTCTGAAACTTAACTCAAGGTGCAACATGCTGACTGACAAGGTGATGGGGCGTGAAGAGGTTCCGTTTCCTGGACTCATGTCTCCAGGCTGAGAAAAGTGTGGTGACCTGGGCAAATCCCCAGTTCTGCCTCACCGGTCCGCAAGGTTGGCTTCTTCTGAGCACTTACAGATAATCAACCAACAGTAAACTATTCCTTTAACCAAGAGTAAACTCTTCCTTTCTTGACCATCATTTGGATCTGACTCCCCCCCAGCCTTTTTTTTTTTTTTTTTTTTTTAAGATAAACACACCACCTCAAAAATAGCGAGAAAAAAGCTGACGCAAGTGTGAATAACATGTCTTGTTCTAAAAATGAAAGGAGCAAACGTCTCTTTGAATTTGTTTATGTTAAGGCAGATTAAGTTCCTTCTTGGCTTCATGGTGAACAGCCAGTGTCCTTAAATCAGTCCTTCTTGCCATGCATTATGTACTTAGCGCTGGCTCGTGTATTGTGCATATTTTTCCTCAGAGCTGGCATGAGAAGGGAGCTACAGGCTGTCTCATTTTACCAATGTCATTTGAAGGTGAATGCCTGGTCGCAAGAAGCAAGGGAAAACGTTGTTCTCCACCTTGTGATCCTGCTTTCGCTTTAACCTGCCTCTGATAAATAGTACCAGCTTGCTGCTGGAGTGGCCATAACTCTTGCGTAACATCTGAGCTAAACTGGTCACCACAAAGTCTTCTTGGCTTCTCAGTACCCCACTTCAAACCGCACAGTCCCGGCATGGCTTCATCGTCCTGTCTCTGGAGGACAGCAGGCTTGCCACCTTGGACCCTCCCCAGGACTCCCCAGGGAGGGCTCTCGTCTAAACTTTACACAGCTTCCGCTCTTCCACTGCTTTTCTTGTCTTTTTCCAGGCTTTCTTGGCTTGCAGTGGCCCCTCTGCAGCTCGAGAGCATGCCTTTGAGGCTCTGCCTTCCAAAGAGAGATCCAGCACATCTTTTCAACTGCTTTCCTTAGGAGTCTGGCATCAGTTGGGTCATCTAGGCTAAAGTACTGGAGAGCACTGGTGTACTATCACTCCTGTTTTCAGGGTCAAACATGTCCAAACCCCATGGCTCTAGACTAGGGACTGATGTCCTTCTGGATTCGTGCCATACGTAATCCCTTCCCCGCAAACACATCTTGGATCTTCAGCTGTTGCTGTTGGAAATGACTTCTCCAGGACTCTGTTCACCATGCCTCACAGTTCTTGCCCATCTGTTATGGCTCTCAGTTTTTGGAAGAAAGGTGTGAATCAACAACACAGCAGAGAAGTATCATCATCCTTCCACAACAAGCCTATATTTGAGGTCAAAAATCAAAGATAAAATGCTCCTGTCTAACACTGTAATAGACATCATCTCTAAGCCACAGTAGTTCAAGATTTATTAAGTCAAAAATGTACTAAATAATTGAAAAAGGCAGTTATTCCCCTGATCAACACATTTTCCTATACTTCTCTCATGTGACAGCAATGGCCAGCCTAGTGATCAGGACAGTGCTTTCTTTAAACTCAGACTGAACGAAGGGCCAGGGAAGAGCTCACACAGCTTTTTTGGCCATTCCGTCCTGTCTCTTTGACAAACCAAGAGGTTTTCAGAGGATCGCTGCCATCCCGTGAACTCTAGACCAACTGAAGCACAGCCCCCTGTTTCTACCTCTTCTTCAGCTGATGAACTGAAGCCCAAATTCTGCAAAGCACATAAATCCAAGAATAAACAACTAGCTAAATCCAGATCTTAGATCCTGATCAATAGCTCCCAAACTGAATGCCAAAAAGCCCCACTTACTGCAAATGAGGTCCCTTGCCTGGGCACCACTCTCACCTGGCAGACACAGCAGTCGCTCCGCCTATTCCAACGGCAGAGAGATTTACGCAAGCTGTGGATATAGCACTTTTCCACCAGGATTTCAAAATTAAGTCACTGCGTTTCAGAGTACACCTTAATATCTCAGACAAGGCCAACAATATACATTGTCTACTGTTGTGTCATCAAGAACTGACATTCCCTTCCAACACAAATTTTAAAGAGAAATAATTTGTTTAAAAAAACTGAGTATTATCCCCATTATATAAAATACTTTTAATAGAATATTTCCTCTACATAGTTCATTAACTGGCTTATCATTGTCCCACCTAGTTTCTTGTCCAATTTTCCTATTGTTGAAGTAGTTGCATAAAATTTGGCTTCAGTCCCAGAAAGTCAAAGAACGCAATGGGACTATTTATATGAAGCATTAAAGTTCTATGAAAGCTTTATGTATGACTTCATGGCTTTGAAAAAATATCCTTTAAAAGTCATGGCTTTGTTTGGTGTTTATCTGTTTTACAGATTTTGCTCCCTTGCTGGGATCACCAATTTATGAAAAGACCAACCGTGCTTGGGTCAATGCTATAACCTCCATGCATGACCTCTATCTTTCTTCCAGCAGGTGTAAAATTTTCATTTTCTCAATTAAAGTATCAACGTTTGAATAATATCAGTACCTCAGTGATTATTGTACAATGTATGAATTTCTAATATTGACCAACTGCTCCCTTAGCAAATACTGATACGAGATTGACAATGGGCAGAAAGCCTTATGAAGGAGAAAACATAAGAATCATTAATTTACTTGCAGCATCTTTTTACAGAGCAAACATTTCAACTCTCTGACTTCCCGATTGTTTTGTTATATTCTACATGCTGCTCAAAATCCTAGTATTATTTTAATCCATCATAACATCAGCCCTCCATTTAGAAGTGCTCTCTTCATAAAACCACAGCACACAGATTTGGACTTCCAAATATATTTCAAGTTTTGACATTTCAATGTGAAAAACATTTGCCCTTGTCAAAGGATATCCTCTTATTATCAGAAATAAAATGCAAGCCTCAGAAAATCATTACTTGGTACAATAGCACAATGCTACTTGAACCCTCAACGTCTAAATCATTCTGTTTTGATTTGTGCTCTATTTATTTCACTGCACTTAACAAAACATTAACTCCATGGTAACCAGAGAGTGACCAAAGACATCACTCTCTTCCATGCAGTTGATAGGACTACACCTACTTTTTACAGTCCCTGAAGTCTCGCCATCGTTCAGGTCCGGTTTGATTACGCACAAAGGCGTAAGCGGCACGCCGGGAGCAGGAGCCTCGTGCAGCCCCAAGCTGGTCTGCAGATGCGGCAGAGCCCGGCAACGGCCCGGCCACTGCAGTGGGACAGCAGATCCGCTGGTTTCGCACGGCGCCGACCAGGAACGGACCAGCCAAGACAAAAAGCACATTTAACTCTCTTTCATAAGAGTTCTCCCACGTTGGCATTTGGAGATGGCGTGATCCCTGTAACCTTTGTTTCCCAGAAAACACAGAAAAAAGCACCAGAGTGTTCTTCAAAAAGGTACGGTTTGGCACGAGGAATGTCACGTCAAACAAGAGGGGCCTTCCGTGCATCACAAGGCAGTGTGTCACTTTAGCTAAATGTTCACTGTATTATCACTGCTGCTTTCATCTCTTTTTGAGCAGAGTATAAACCCAGGGTTAGGATGTAAAGGATGAGAATCTACAAGGCATGCTGCAGAGCCCAACTGCCAATCAGCTGAATTTAATATAACAGGGAAAAAAACCCCCTAAAATAAAAACCCCCAACCCCCCCACCACTTTATTGACCTTCTTGGCCAGTGCAGTAGCTAGCTTTTAAGGTTAAGCAAACTGCCCTATATTTAAATAAAAATAAATAAAAAACACACCACAGACATAAGCCAGGCGATATGCACAAAGTAAGAAAGCAAAGAGGAAATCCCAGAGAGATTCTGAAAAAACAATTCTGTGCAGACTCTAGTAATTCTGTTCCTGTTCCACAGGAGCTGAATTTAAACCACAGGGAGCTATTAAGCATGTTTTTTTTTAAAAGAAGGTCCAAATATCTGCAATGCATAGCCACTGGTTTGTGCAACCAAGAGATTCTGTGCTTGATTCAAGAAGTCTATGGAAATATTTCATTTGGAGAGAGTGAATGCATAAAAAGAAGGAATAAACAACTCCGCCTTGAGCCAGACATAACACAAACAAATGCACGCTTTCCAACAAAATCTGCCAGCTTGGTTCATGAAAGCACATTCAGATCATTAGTAACTGCCACATGCAAGTACCCGTTAGCAAACTTTCTTGCAGTCTCAGACACACTTTCATCCAGACTTTAAGTTTATACACACAAGCCTGCAGACAGACAAAGGTAAAGAATAAACGTTTAACTTTGATGTTAAAGACTACGGGGAGAATCATTCATAATGTCATTCACACAGCAAACTGGCAGCAAAACAGAGATTTAATGATACCTTGGATGAGCTAATACAAGCCCTTTCTACCTCCCAAGAACTCACTCTGTAAGATTAAAATCCCAAATTTTCCAAGGTCTTTAGTGCCAAAAGGTTAATTTGCAATCAAAAAAATAAATTAAGCAAAATAGGGAAGAACAGGAACACCTCATTTAAATTCTGGATGAAGAGCCAAGCTGAAGGCATTTATTCTGTGGAACTGAAATATCAATCAGAGCTGTAGGGCAACCACAACAGCAGGTGGTTGAGGATGAAGCAGCTCCATCTATCACCTGCACACCTGTCAGACGTGACACCGTGTACAAATCGGTGAGAGCTGGCCTTGCCCTAGCCCTGGGGAGAGCTCCTGCCTGCGCTCCTGCCTGCACTCCTGCCGCCACCGCTACACAAACCAGACGCCAGGCTCCTGCTGCCGCGCGCTTCCCCAGGATTGCCTGACAGCCGCAGGGCAGCCGTCGCCCAAGCTGCAAACTGGGACGCTGAGGCTTCAGGCATGTAAAACCAGGCTCTGGAACAAAGCCACAGGGCCAGTTTCTTCCCTTCTAAGCGGTCCCTGTAGAGTTGTTTTCCCCAGCCCATTTCATCTTTCAGTACAGATCCTGGGTGGAGCAGCTTCAAGAAGAGACGGTCACAACCCAGAAGAGCACAAGCCTACAAGAGCCCTCCAGGAGGTGCATCTCCCCCTCCGGTTTCAGGCTTAGTTCTCGGTCCATTTCTAAAAGGCTTCGGCACTTAAAATCAGAGGGGCTCTGGCCACAATCACAAGGCAGCACTGCTGAGCCAGGCACTGCACGCTGCCAAGGGCGGACTTCAGAGACACTCTGACCTGCGGTGTCCACTAAGTCCGTGCAACTCGCCACTTGGCACGTGGCTTCACACAAAGCTAATTCTGAAACCTTAATTCTTCTTAACTCTTCATTCTTCTAAGATTTAAGAGGAGCAGCTGAGGGAGCTGGGACTGTTTAGCCTTCAGAAGAGAAGGCTCAAGGGAATCTTATCAACGTGTAGCAATGCTCAACGGGAGGGAGTGAAGACGACAGTCTATTCTCAGTGGTATCCAGGGACAGAACAAGAGACAACAGGCACAGCCTGAAACACAGGAAATTCCCTTGAAACGCAAGAAAAAGCCTTTGTACTGGCAGAGGGGGCGGGGAGCAAACATCGCAGCAGGCTGCCCCCATCCCCAGGGGTGCTAGAAGACAGTGGCCACCCTGAGCTGCCTGCGCCAGCGGGCCCTGCTCTGCGCAGGGCTGGACCAGATGATCTCCAGAGGATCACTCAGCCTCTGCGATTCAGTGTGTCCTACCAAGATCGCCAGATCCTGCTCTGAAGAACACAGACCTGAAAATAAGATACCCAAATATCGGGTATTACGACATGCAAGTCTTCATGAGTCATCTCCTATGAAGATGGAGATAGAGAGAGATATGTATATACATATATATATGCACACACATTGCTCAAGGTTACTGGCAAAGCTGGGGTTTTTTCCACAAATGTTTGGTCTCATCCGGCACAAACAAGGGAGACCAGACTCTTCTTCACTAACCTGCTTGTTGACCCAGATGACAGTGAGAACGCAGGAGAGACCGATCTCTGGCCTTCCGCCATGGGAGCAGATTCACTTCTGCCATCAGGAGTTTCTGTTTTGATTGTCTGGGCTTTTCCAAGGACGAGAGCTAAGCGATGCTCTTCTGTATGTTCTACCAAGAAGAAAGACACAGATTAGCAAGAATGACAAAGCAAAATACTATTGTTCAAATTTTTGCAGCTTGAAGACAGATTTTTAAGAAAAAAAAAGAAGTTTTAAAATATTTAAATACCAATGCCTCATTCACACTTATTTGCTTCCCGAAACCCTCACAGTTTCAAAGGTTTAATTTCTTTTCCTGCACAGTATAAAATAAAACTCCACCCTCTAAGAACCGGAGACTGAAAAAGGAACATTTTGTTGTTATGAGTTTCAAACACAAAGAAGGAGAGAAATAAAGGGTAAGGATATTTGCTACATTTCATAAGATGAAACTTTATTTCAGAAATTAGCAAACACTTAATGAGGCAGAGCTGTTCTCTGCTTCTTGCTACCAATTCACTTCATCCACTGCACGAGACAGCTGGAGAGGGGCTGGTGCCAAGGGCAGGGAGTGACAGGCCAAGGGGAATGGCCTGAAGCTGCAGGAGGGGAGATGGAGATGGGATGTGAGGCAGAAATCCTTCCCTGTGAGGGTGCTGAGGCCCTGGCACAGGGTGCCCAGAGAAGCTGTGGCTGCCCCTGGCTCCCTGGCAGGGTTCAAGGCCAGGTTGGATGGGGCTTTGGGCAAGCTGGGCTGGTGGAGGGTGTCCCTGCCCATGGCAAGGGTGGCACTGGATGGGCTGGGAGGTCCCTGCCCACCCAAACCGGGCTGGGGTTCTGTGATAGCTTTAAAGTTTTACAGATCAAGTTAATAGGTTTGTTTTCAGTAAGAGAAGCATTAAGAAAGACAATGTTAGTCTAGATAATTGACATTTCCATTTTTTTTAATAGGAAAAATCATTTTTAGACAACACACATCAGACACAAATTGTAAAACCATTCCATTATTTTTGTGTCAAATGTTTTTATCTATAAAAAATGAACAGTTCTCTGAAAAGATACCTTCTATCTCTCTGAAGAGAAAGCAAATACAGACTAGAAAGTATGGTATGTAAAGATAAACTACTCTTATGCCATAGCCACAAATATTTTCGAATGCGTTCTTTAACTAGAGAGCTGCACAGGACGTTAGAACCGTACTGAGACCGATCTCATTAATAACCCTTACCATGGCTGGTCTGTCCACCCGCGTGAGCCAAGCCCTCTTCCTGCTCAAACCACTTTGACTTTTCTACCCCTCCAGAAATGCGTTTGACAGAAACGGCCAAACAGAGCTGTCATTACAGTGGGGAAGAGCTATACAGTCGGGAAGAGCTATACAGTCCTTGAGTTTTGCTACAGTTTGCCCTTTCCCTTCTGCTTAATTGTCTAATTAAATACCAGGAGCATATTTTTGTCTGTTGAAAACAACCGGCAGATTACTGTGAGTCAGTTGTCCAGTTAATGAAACAGAACTCCAAAACAAACAGGTTAAAAATAGCAAAGGTCCTGTGCAATAACCATCCCAGAAGAGGTGCATCACAAATATTTATCAAACTCTTCTGGTGCTTCCCCTTGGGCAAAGCAAAAACCTATGTTTAAAAGTTATAAAACATAAAGACTGGAAATCAAACATTTTAAGGTTAAGGATGCAAAACAAGGTAATGTAAATCAGGAAGGGATGATTAAAACATCACCAAAACCAGAGTGATATTTCCAGAAAGGTTTATGTCACATCAACCAATACACAGAAGAGGGCGATGGGAGATATGAAGGGTTTAAAAAAATATAAATAAATAAATAAAAATTATGTTTTAATTCTGTGCAGTTCCACTACTTCCATGAGAATCCAAATAAAGCGGGTAAGGAATGCAAGGTAAGCCTTTGCTCTTCTCAGCAGTCACGCTTTCAAATGGCAAGTCATCGGACCACTGCTGGTTTTCTTCTGTTCACATATTATAATTTCCAGTTTAATAAAGAGGTAATTGCTGTTAATAAGGAACACTGAGGAAACAGGCTTTAGGCATTTGTTCCTTCACCCACAAGTCTGCTTTTCATTTTGTTTTCGTTGTTAATGGTTTTCAAACAGTTAACCAGGTGCAGATGTTTGGCATAAAACTAGAAACTGAAATTTCAAAGATCATTGAACTCTCAGTTCACAAAAACCATAATGAATATTTTGCAGATTTGTCAGAACCAGACAAGGTGGCATCGTGTACTTAAGTCAACATGACACAGGTTGATACACCTGATAGAAGTTATTTTCTACCTGAGCACTCTTTTGGAAAAATTATATGGCTTTACTTCAGCTTCTCAAAGTCTGCGGTTCAGCACACAAAGAAAAAGCTTACGTAGAAGACAGAAACCCAGTAATTCACAGTAGCCGATCTCATCACAGAGCGTAGCTAGAAATTAATATTTCAAAGTCTCTGATCCCATTATCTAATAACACATTGCTTCTGTCTCTGCTATAGAAGAGGAACATCCCAGTAAACTATGTCAAACAAGATAAACTTTATCCTTGAGTTTCCTTAATTTTTCCCCTTCACATGGAAAGGATTATGCATTGCATTAAAGTCTGCACGAAACGATAAGGATAAATTCATACTATTATATTGGTATTTTCATTTATTTTTATTCTTGAGAGCTCTGCTAGAGGAGACAGCGCAGGAGACAGTCAAAGATTAATTCCGTTCAACTGAGGAAGAGCAGGGATTTGTGAGAGCTGACGCCAAATAAACTGCCGTATTTTCCCAAGGATATGGACAACAGTGTATCCAATTCTGGGCAATGGAATTCTCTCCAAAATTCAGTATCCCAAATAGATTATAACTCCACAAGTTACATTAGGTTGAGGAACGCTCTTCTAAATCACACATTCAAAGACAAATATGCACTGCCAAAGCAGCCAGGAACATAAACCAAATGAGACTGAACCAGCCCAGAGGGAACGAGTTAAAAGCCTACCCGGGTATCTCCTTGATGCTGTGCGGAGTGAGGATAACAAACATATGCTGGATGTTGTTCCTAACTCATAAAGAACTGAGTAACTGCAGTTGTGCATAAGCGCTTTTCACTGCCTTGACGTATATAAACACAAAATGAAGCGAGTTACAAAAAGAGAGGCAACATACTGTATAAACAGTCTAAAAGAAGCCAAAGTATTTTATTGCTTCAACCTCAGGACAAACAAATAGTTGTTCCAATCCACACAAACGTCTTTGCAGCTCCCAGTGACCAACTCCTTATCACGTTAACGATACAGAGAACCAAAACCCAGCCAGCAATACCCACCATCCCCTTCGTTTCAAAGACACAGACTGCCACATGTCCACTCTCAGCAACCTCAGCAGATCTGGATTGGAACCAAAGATCCCATTTCAACCAGCTAATTAAAACATGTACCTAAATAAAGCACATCTAGACACAATCCCACTAAAATCAAACAAATCATATGTTCATTACGGGTTGTGCTTATGTATCACACTAAAATCAATGGCAGTCAATCTTTTTAGGGTCTGTTTGATTTTTATGGGGTTTTTTTTCCTCCTTCAGGACTGTAGGAGAAGAACAATAGGAAGAAAGAAGATTTCTTTGGGAACCCCTCCCGCCTTAGTAGTGTGGATTGAAGAGGGGATTATATTAAATACCACCACTAACCTGTGGCCACTGGCAATTCTTTGACAGTGACGTCGTCTTTGTTTTGAGCACTTTCTGTTTTCCTCTTCCCATTTTTCTTCCACCGAGAATTTACTTGATCCACCAAAAACTGAAATTCAGTTCTGTGCTTGTTTCCTGAAACATAACAGTGCATTACTGATCGTTGCCGCAGGACCCTTAAGGTATACCGTAAAAAGGATGTGAACAGAAATACACACAAAATACTGAATTAAAAACATTTTTGTTACAGCAAACAAAACCCAACTCATCGCTGCAATATGTCCATATTCTATTAACGATCCAAATCTGTGTCTATGCTTTTACAGTTACCCAGTAGTCAGGAACACTTGCACAGATGAAAACTTAATTTTTGCACACAACAACTGTTGTTTGTTTCTTCTTTATATTATCTGTCTGTCTTTCCCCCTGTACTTGCTAACTATTGCAGTTACCACTGTGAGAACATTTAATATTGTAGTCACGTCACCAAGCCTGTCAGAGCTCAAGGAGCACCTGGACAATGCTCTTAGTCGCACGGTTTACTTCTAGGTAGTCCTGCGAGGAGCACTCTGCTAGAGAAAACAAGTAAAATCTCCTGACTACTCTGCAAAGTGCTTTAGAGTGGCTTTGGGTCTTTCCCCCATTTCTGCACTAAAGCGACGTCGAAAGCCTTTGTGTCATGCTTGCTATACTGTTTTGATTCAGATCCTCTAAATCACAGTTAATTCTTCTCTGGCATACTCTTTGCGCTTTCAATCACTTAGTATGTTTTAAGCAATCCTCTGGTACTCAGTCAAAGCAATGCTGGTTTTTAATCTAGATACTTCAAATTCTTTACTGGGAAATTCTGGCTGGGAAAACACCCGGGTTCCTCAGGCAGACAACGCGGATTACCTAACCCTCGCTGGGCACGAATGGAACACGTTATTTTCCCTGCAGAACGCACCAACTTCTACTGAAACAGCATATTTGAGGGTAGGTACCCACAGCTAGTACAGCACGAAAGCCCACCCGTCCATATGCATGGCTTTATATTGCCACCTTACCGCGAAGGCAGCAAATATGGATTTCCTTTCTTTGGAGGGGCTTCCAACAAAAAGTAACTCTGAGAAACAGATTTGTCCTTTTGAGACAAATAAAGCATTTCAGCTAAAACCTTTGGCCTAGTTTTTAGCCTACGGAAAAAACATTCAAAATGCTTTCCATGTCCGAGGCAGGAAGGCCCGATGTACATCCGAAACGTCCTTGGGGCAAAGCCGCTGTCTGTGACGGCATGGGACGGTGAAGCACTCAGTACCCTTCCTCTGGCTCCGAACTGCCCTCCCAGCGGTGCCTGGAGACCTCGGAGTGCCGACGCGCAGTAAACCCCCGCTCCCAGGCAGAGCGTTTGCGGATCCATCCTTGCAGGGAGCAGGACTGCGCAGCGGCAGGGACCCCCGGGCTCCCCCCTGCCGACAGAAGGCTGGCGGCACGCACGCTGTCTGCAAGGACGGCTTCCCGGTGATCGCCACACAGCGAGGCACTAAATAACACAGCTCCCGAGACGAGAGTACACCTTGCCTCGTACACCACTGCGCACACACAGTCTGTCGTTTCTTTGCACACGCAGAACTGATTGCTGTTTAAAGCCTCTGCTCTGTACAAGCCACACACGCACTGCCCGAGTTACACTTCCAGAGATAAACCCCTGCAGAGGGGACGGGCAGAAAAGTGAACGGGCATCCTCAGGACACAGGACACCGAGGGCTAGCCATGGGCAAACTGGGCCACCCACTGCCCAGCCTGCTGGCGCTGCAGGCCTGGCCCGTCCCACCGCATGTGGCCGGCTTGCCCGGGCACCCCCGTGCACACACAACTTCACACACGAGTGCCGAGAGCAGTGTCTAACTCATGGCAGCAAAGCAAACGTCCTGGTGAATCAGGGTACTTGGAAATCAACTTCGAGCCCAGCTGCAACAAAGAACTCCCTCATAAGCGTTCCATTTTGTTTGTTTGCTTTGGTTTTTCCTTTTTCACATCAGCACCACAGGGCAGGGAGAGGCAGGAACAACCCCGACCCTCCCCACAGCTGCAGCGCGGGCGCTCCGCGGGTTTCCAACCCACATCTCCCCATCACCCCGCGCTCCTCTGCGTGTGCCGGCAGTTCTCCACCTTCTTCCCTTCCTGCTCCCCACGCTCCCCCATCCCTCCCGGTGGGGTCTGGCTTCCCCCGCGAACAGCCCTGACCTGCTCCTTGACCACGACATCTTCTCACAGCACCGCCTGGCCTCAGCATCCTGCTCGGCACGGCCAGGGCGCCCGACGCCGGCCCAGGGCGCGTGCGGAGACGGGGTGGTCAGCGCCTCAAGGAGCGGATCGGTACGGCAGGTTTAAATAATGGCTGCACCTAACCCAGATCTACGTCCTGCTGCAGTGACAGGAGGGGGAAAAGCCAAGGTAAGATCGTACCAAGTTCTGCCCCCCAGATTTAAAACCGACTCCCTCTCACTGCGTAGCTGAAAACGCCACATAAGGTCAACAACTCCTTTCGTAAAAAGAAAGTTCTTCTCCCAGATACTTGTGTTTGAGCCGCTGCACATTCATTACGTAATTGCTTTGGCGCTTCGGTTTTTCCAGTATTACTATTTTTTGTTGTTTTGTTTTATGGCGTAACTACAAAGCTTTTCAAGTGAAAAAGAAATGTCCTGGCAAAGCAAGGCGCTACTCAGATACACTGTAAATCACCACTGTGCTGAAAGGACATACCACGCACATTTCATAAAACGACAGGCATTTCAATAATAAAACAACCGCAGATATAATTACAAATATTTAAAACACAAAAGATAAATCAGTAAGCCTCTGAATAACGTTGCAAATTAAAAGATTTACAAAAGAGCAACAGAGTAATTTTTTCTGAGCCAATGTTTTTTTTTTCCCCCTGCAGATTTTTAACTCTTTGATAGCAGCCTGCCCACGACACAGCAGAACGAGGGTGTCGCTGAGCTCCCAAGGAGCCCAGGCTGCAGGGGCAGCGGAGTCGACTGGACCTTCCAGGCACAGACGCTGGCGGCTGCTCAAGCAGAGCTTCCAGCTAACAAATAAACCATGCTCAGGTTCATCCAGCCAAAATATTCATTGCTATTGCAAAAGCACTTCACGCACAAAAAAAAGCAAAAAATACTAACAGTGTAATTTACAATTTGCCAAGAGCCTGAGAAATTGCAAAGGAGAGAAGAAGAAATAAAAGGGGGTTATCACAGCTGGTTTATCTCGCTTTTCAACAAGGCTGTTACATAGCTCCACTGTGCCGCGTGTTTCACATGGAAATACAGAACGAAGAGTAAATGGTTGGGGATTTTTATTCAGAACTTATGCCAGAGTTAATTCATTCATTAACTCAGCTGTGAATTGGGGACCTAGGGTGCAAATGTTGTAAATTAAAAGGGGAAAAAACCTTCATTGTGTAATAAAGCTTTTTAAAGTCCATCTGTGCTACAGTGAAAAAAAAGGCATTTGATAAAAGTTCTTTTAATCTCTGTCCTCTACAATTCTTTTTTGATGCTTATGATTTCTTCTCTATTGCTTTTATGAGAAATAATTTGCTGACACTAGTTAACATCGACCTCTTTGGTCAACACTTTTTATTAATTTTACAACCATGTGTTCCCATTAAAATATTCTTCTATCTTCTCTTTTTTCCTCTTTTTTTTTTTTTAATAGACTTTTAAATGTTCAGTTAAGCTGCCTGAGGCTAATTTATTCATTTGGAGATCCTTTTAACAGTGTAAACTAAATTAAATACCTGGTTTTGGAAAATTGAGATGGCACTTAATATCTAGTGTTCTAAAACGTGTACAACAGCCCCAGACAATAAAAGGAAGGACGGGCAGCGGCAGTGCCCTGCAGCCCCTGCCAGCAGCGTCCGGTGCCGAGCGGGCCCCCGCTTCACCCCCCAAGGCAGCACAGCTGCCCGCAGGGCTGCGACGTGGCCCCGGCCAGCGACCCGGCTCGACAAGGAACTTGTGGCCAGCCAAAACCCACAGAAAGCAAGCTCAGCGGTTCCTTGCACCGCATCGGTTGTCTGGTGAGAGGGCCGTGCGGGCACGGCTCCTGCGCTGCTGGCTCACTGCACGCCAGCCCCAACGTGCCCCGTCCGCAGGGACAGGGGCCGGGGGAACGTGCTCACCACCGGCTGAATCCAGGTACCTTCCTCGGACGGCGTTTGTTCGGAGTCGCCTTCACGTGCAGCAGAAGGCTATCGAGCGCAGCACTAACGCTCGTTACCAGGCCTGTGCTCTGCTCCGGGACCCTCCCGCAGTCACTGAACTTTGGATTTCATCTTTACAAGCCTTGGGGGGGGGGGGGGGGCAATTACCCAATTCGGGAACTAATCAGTTTTATGTTATTTTACTTTTTGGGTTGTTTGTTGGCTTGGGTTTTTTTTTAATTTTATTGCTAGAGATTTCTGCATGGCAAGAGAGTAATTATTAACTAGTTACTTGGAATTAGGAGAGAATGCTTAAGATTCAAAACCACAAAGAGTGCATGTGCACTTAAAAAAAAAAATACATTCTCAGGAACAGCAACAAAAAGCAAGGGAAAAATTTGGTAAAGATTTAGGGCCTTATTTAGCCTTCACAGAAACCCAACTAAAATCAACAAGGCTAAATCTAGCTGCATTATGGAATAATTTATATGCCTGAAGCAACACAAGGAAATTCAGGAAATAGAACCATATTGCAGATTTAAATACACCCTTAAGTATCATCAGAACAAGTTGTCCCTTCATGGCTTTGCTCCGCTGTGGCTGAATGCAGAGAAGTTTAACGTTCACTGAATGCTGTTTTAGCATTACGTGGCTAACTACCACGTTTGAGTGTGCAAGCAGCGCACAGGTGAAGCGAAATGACTGGGAGACAACAGGGAAGAGTTGTGAATAAGAAAACGCTGCTAGGGACCTAAGTACGAAGTAAGGCTTTCTGTGCACAAACACACAAAGAAGGGTCAGGAAACCATCTGTAAAAATCACTTTACATTAGCCATTTCTCTACTCAGTTACTACAACAGGATGCTAGTCCTGCAATCTTTAACTCTCACAGGAACGTTTGCTTCTACACTAACTGTAAAGATGGTTAGATGGTTCCACAGAGAGAGAAAACACTGTTCTCAAGTTTAAGCACACAGTATGCTGTGCTTTCCCAGGGTCAAGTTAAGCAGGAATCAGTTCTCTGTTGAAAACAAAACAAAAGAAACCCCAATAAATTCCCCCCGTCCCCAGAAAACCCACCAGAAATTTGTATTCTGGAACTATAGGTCTCCCTGTGATATTTTTCTTATTTTTTGTCTCTTCATTTCCTTAACTGTTTATTCCAGTTACACTTCCCGAAACAACTGCTGTCGCTCTGTCGGGGCAGAAGCAGGTTAATAACCAACACAGGCACGGGTCTCTTGCACAACCTGAGGGGCCTCTGTGCACAAGTGAAACACCACCACCAACATCACCTGGTTTGCACTGAATCCCAGTTGCCTGCACAGATGGAGGGGAAGAGTCAACCCAACAAGCAGAGTATTCTTTCAAAAGATTGCTTCAAAATCACAGGGCTGGCCAGGAGGGGAACGTAGAAAAGGATGCAGGGAGGAGGCAGGAACACGTGAGTGCTTGTGGAGAGGGGTATGAAGGAAAGGAGCGGATGTGAGGAGCACTGGGAAACCCTGGATGATTTGAGAATCACAGTATTGAAACAAAATATGGAAAAAGCATTTTTGGCTCAGTTAAAACATGCTTTTTTAGCAGTAAGGGCCACTTTGACAGCTGTAGATGTGTAAAAAACCCACACGGTTGAGGAAACACGCAGCCATAAAGTATTTTAGAAATGCCATATTAAATATTAACTGACAAGCAATGTAGCCACAGTAGTTTATGTCACTCTGCACTGGACAGCAAACCTAGAAAACTAAGGAATAGAAAGAGTAAATTTATACAAACTTAATCTGCTACAGGATGAGTTAGAGGACTTGGGAAGACCGACCACCACTCAGGCGCATTTTAAATAAAGCCAATGTCTGAACATTAATTGCGTAGGGGAGGAGGGAGTATCCTGAGTAATGGGAAAACCCATTATCAGTGTTACTGGGTGTACTGGTGAGTGCAGGGCCAAGAGAGCCAGCATTCACCCCGTCTTGCCAGCTCAGCACACTCCTTGTCGGCAGAGATGCCTCCCTGCGGAGTGGCCCAGCTTGCCTGAGGCTGGAGGGCTCACAGCCAGCAGAACTGCCCGCAGAGAAGTCATACAGGGCCTGGAACCTCAAAAAAGGGAGAAAACTGTATCAAACCTCAAGCTGAGGAAATTCTGTATGTATAAAAGCCCTCAGGAGTGCATGCCATTGTTCACAGCGACACAGCAGTACAATCAGCAAGTGACTTAATACACACAGGTTCATATGTTGCAAGCCCAAGTTCTAACAAAGTATAGAACTGGCAAAATAATTAACCAATTTACATGAATCTTTGAGTAATTCAGATTATTCTCTGACCATGTGCCAAAAAATCTCGGGCAAGGAAGGGTGAAATCTCACATGCAAAGCACAATCAGCTTTCCCTGCACTCACAACTGCTCCTCTGTTCTTCAAAACCAGCATCATGAGAATTGCACGGAGAGCCTTGCGCAGAGCAGGACGCTGAAGCAGAGCCCCCCTCCACGCGACAGCCAGCAGCCCAGGCAGCTCGAGGGGATTCGGCCGGCACAGCGCCCAGCACTGCTGGGTCTCGGGAGTCCTTTCAGAGCAGTTCTGCTCCGTATCCCTGCCTGAGGGCTCCCGGTGAAACCACACAGTTATGCGTCACACATCCAGTGCGGGAGACAGAAAATCTCTACTTCGCTGCTCTATGTCCGACAAGCGTAGGAGGACTGAAGAAGGGAAGCAGAAATAAACGGAGAGGTGCTAAGGAAGCAATCAGCTTCCATCTCAATCTTATCCAGCCCTGGCAGTGAGTTTTGTCAAATGTCAGTACTTAACAGAGACAGAGTTCCAAAGAGGAAGTTTCAGCCCAAACAGAGAACTTCCCGCTTTGATTTATTAAATGGGGTGTGGGGGAAGCATACACACATGAAAAGCATCACTTTTGTTGGTATATTTTAGTACAAAGGAAAAGGAGGTGAATTTAAAAGCAAAATAAAGTGAAACTTGTGTATTACTTACGATAATCAGTGTGGATCTCATCTATTTCTTCCTCTGTCTGGTTCTTTGTGAAGGTCAAGCTCTACAGAAATCAAACAAATGTTTATTTACAGAAACACAAAGATGATAAAGCTGCATACTTTAAAACTAGACACTTTAAACTGGAAGAAGGATGAACTGTCTGTTTTTTCCCCCACCAGCTCTCACCACCTCACCTGCAGACAGCAGTATATATTTAAAGTACGCATACATGGCTGGCTGCTTTCACAGAGTCAACAGGACTAAGCCAAGCCATCCCATCTCACACCCAGCATGTGTGACCATGAAATACTTCCTAACACTGTGCAACAAACATGCTCTAAAAGTCACAAAAGTATCATATGTCATGGGAAAAGACAAGCGCTACTGCTGATACGGAAGCAAGGAATTTGCTAGCTAAATCCTAGAGAATTCTAGGAAGCAAAATGTTCCCCACACTGCCATGGAGGGTCAAAATCCTCCAATATGACCAAGGGGAACATTTCTCAAGAATTTTTATTGCAATCAAAACAATGCTCCTACTTAAATGGCTTGGGCATAGAAACATCAACAGTACACAAAGAATTGCCCACGACAAATGAGCGGTATGAGAAAATAATGTTGATTTTAAGATAATATATGTGAATTCCAACGTGCAACCCAGGAATCTGGGAATTCCCATAATAAAATGATAGGCAAACATGTTCAGTGCCCACTCTGCAACTTCTCCTCTTTGAGAATAAAGATAATTAGCTTACATTTTCACCGGATTTATTAAATTCAAGCTGAACCCGAATCTTCTCATTCTTTTCCAACTCTTTAACAACCTCTGCAACTGTTTGAAAAGACAAGAAAGGGATCACTGAAACAGGACCTGTTAAATAAAAAGATGTAACAGCACTGAATGAAACTACCATGAATTTAAATCAGAAGGAGACGAAGCAGCAGTAGCTCTCCAAGAGCAAAAACCCGCACTCCAGTGACAGGCAGACCCAAACACCACGGTTTTACACACTGCTCGGCGGGCGTTTGCTCACGCAGAGGAACCGCTCCCAGCCGCGACGGCTGAGCAGCAGAGGCAGTGCCCGGGACCCAGGACCCGGCGGCAAGGCTGGGAGCCGTGGCCTTGGCCGAGGTGCGCTGCAGAAGCCCCGTGGCACTTGCCGGCAGCTGGCACCCGGCCGCCTCCTGCTCTCATTTGCTTTGTATTAAATCCACGGGAAAACACAGTCTTTTCAAATCATATTTGAATCTTACTCTAGCATGCTATAGCGTTTCTGTGGTGCACAGCCATGCCTTTTATAAAAAGTTTCCATTTCATAATGTATCTTTCAATGAAAGATAAAATAACGACATCTCCTGTTTATCTTACTTTTACCTCCAAGGACTGCCTTCCGAGGCAACACAAAACTGTCTGCAGGCTTGTGTCCAAAACCCATAGTCCAAAGATGAATTACAACCTACTCGAAAGATTAAGCCATACACCTCAAAAGCATATAAACACACATAGCTGTGGTTGCTTACATTTCGACTAAAACCACAGCTATGCAGGACCCTGCATGGTTTATTTTGACATTTACTTTTACAAATCTGTTTCTACACTTAATCATTTTCACAGAGCTACTAGGTAGCTATGGGTATTTATTAAAACAAACGCTTTCACTAGACAGTAAAGTAGCCAGAGGACAAAAGTTTATTAAGCTGTGAAGGAATAAAACCTGTTGAAAACTGGGTTAAGCAAAATCCAGGAGTTTGGCACCTGTGCTTCCTCAGAAGCTCAGCTATTTGTATTATATAGCGACCTTCGGTTCACTGTTACCACTGACAATCCCTGCCTGCATCTTAGTGCGAGTTTAATAATTCACCCTTTATAAATCGGTATGGAGCCAGAACTCAGCAGGAGTTTTGCATTATTTAGGGCAGACCACCTAAAGGACATTGTAACACACAGCGAAACCCTTCACTGAGCTAGCCTGCATGAACGACGCCGACAGAGACCTGGCGCTACTTCATCACCAGCATCACGTGAGGAATCGCCCCAAGAGCCGAGTCCCTCCAGCACGTTCCAGGCCTGACAGAGAACCGCCTGTTCTGCACAGCGTCGATTCTCGCACGCCTTGAGCGGGCACGAGGCTCCAGTTGAGCCAGCCTCCACTTCTCCCGCCGACCTTGCTGCGGCACGACGGCAGCGGCGCAACCCCACGACCCTTCCTTTCCCCTCACCCCGAGCTGCGCAGCTCCCGACCGGCCCGCTCCGCACGTTACTGCGGAACTGCTCCGCTCCTGTTCAGCCATCGGGCACGAGCGTACCTCCACGGCCTACGGCAGCTGTACGTCTGCTCCCGCGGCTGGGGGAACTCGGACAGGGGCTCTGAGAGTGCTTAATTAAATTTCCAAGATTAACACAAATCATAGTGTGATTGAAATTCTGACACAAGTGCTATTCTCACAGACTTAAACAAACTTCCTAAACTTCCACCGATGCTGAAGTCAAATACAATCTTAACTGTGTGTGCTGGTTCTCATCCCAGAGACTTCCTGAAGTCCTAGGAAACAATTTTTGAAAGCATTTATGTTTATTTTCTGAAGTGCTTAGACACAAACTTCTCAGTGACACTTGGCCCCTAAATCACTTAGGCACTTAACCTTCTTAGTCAGGTTCTTAAAATGGTTAAAGGAGCAAAATGAAAAACCAGATAGTCTTGGTTGCAAACTCGCTTTTCTCATACACTTGCTCCCACAATCCAAGCCAAGAGCTGGCAAGTGAAATCCAGATTTCAAAAAGCAGGAGCCTAAAGTCTGGCTGCTAAATTCCTATTTATAGCCCTCACTGACTGACTTTACTTTTCACAAAGCACATATGGTGGTACTGCCTCTTTATGAAAGAGTGGAACACCAAAACCATACTCTATTTTTGAAACACCACAGGAGCAGTGTGGATATTCAGCATTTCCAACCGTCTGATCACATATAAGGCCACGTGTGCATGGAGTTAACATCTGAACTTTTAATTTTCACTAGAAATAAAAGCTCCCCTATACTGTCAAAGCTGTTAAATGACAACTGATAAATGAAGTGGGTTTTACTCTGGTTAAATTTGGCAGCCTTCTCCAAGGGTACCTCTCACCCTGGCCCCAAGTTATTCCCATTACAGATAAGCAACAAATAGCAAACGTAAAATTTACCTGCACACCGCACTGGCACGCTGCCTGACCCACGGAGATGCGGAACCCAGCTCTGCACGAGCAGCTGCCCTGCCTGCGCTGCCCTGCCTTGCGCTGCCCTGCCTGCTCATTCAGTTCCCAACAGTCCCACTGCCAGCGAGACCAAAAATTTATCTGCTCCAAATAGTTTCTGAGCCCTTCAGTACACACAAAACCATTCAGAATCATTAACAACATCTGGAAGAAATGGTGAACTTGTGTTTCAGGACTTAAGTTTCTCTGTAAACATGAAAATTAAAGACATCAAACCACGCATGAGGAACAGTATTTCTCACCTTTCTGCCTTTGAAGTAACAGAGGCCAGCTCTTGCCAGCAGCAGGACCGACCTACGCTACAGTCCTAGCAGATAGCAAGCTGCATCCTGCAACCAGTGCAGAAAATGAAATACCAGCTATATGAGAATTTCCAGGACACTAACGGCTGTGCAGCTCCCAGGAGAGTAATATCAGAACATGATCGTGTTGGAAATTCCTTTAAAAGGACTGTTTGCCATAAGCTTCTAAGCAAATAAAAAAATAATGTAACTATAAATCTGATGTCTCTCTCTCACCCGCACATGCCAGTGTATTTGTGCTGTTACTTGCATCACTTGCAGAGCTGAATTGAGACATGACAAATGACACATCTTTAAAAAAGATGTATGCTTTCATCTTGTAGAAAATAGAATATAACAAGATGAGCTGGGACAATTCTCCCTCTAGCTCATACGTGCTATCAAAAATTTTAAATGTGGCCACACTGCCTACAAAACCAGGCAGCACAAATACCGTCTCGGATCTCATCCTCCCTCTTCCAGGAATTTTCTAAGCCTTAAGCCTGAGCACATGCAAAAAACAGACTGCTGTTTAAAGGAAGTTTATATTGCACTCACATGAGAGACTAAAACACGTTCTCCTTATCCCATACAGCTGTTTAATGCTAAATATAGTCTGAGTTTAATTGTATTAAATTGCTGCCAAACACCTAAATTGATATAAACTCCAGCAACATTAACACATTCTTATTAATTCATTCTAGCCTTTCCTATCATCTCCAAAAAGAAATCTCATTTTGAAATTAAATCCAACAAAAATATAGAAGTCTCAGTGTATAGAAGGCAGAGAACAAAGTCAGAACGAAAGATAAATTAATAATCCATTCACTCCTAAGAACCTCAGGTATTTCCAATATTTTTCACTAAAAGCCTCGGAGTCTAATTTGGAGGCACTCATTAAAATGAGCTCCAGTTTTCCCAAGTTTTCAAACCAGTCTTATTCCTATCCATGAATGAAGAGGAGAAATACATACAAATAGTTGGCGATCGTAACAACTTTCCTAGAATTTCTAACTTACCTGATTTGGGATTTAGAGAATCACACTGAGCATTATACATGTGCACAAATTCTTGGTGTCTCTTAATGAGCTGTTGTCGGGTGCCATGGGTAGACAGACCATGCTCCTTTAGTTTCTTCTTCAAATCACGTTCCGAGAGCAAGTTGTAAACAACTTTAGACATAGGCTTCCTTTTGTGAGTAGAACTGCAAAAGGAAAAGGAAACAAACTTTTTTTAATTAATACTCCTATGAAAAGCAAAATACTGGCTTACATTTTTACAGGGTATTTCACCCACGCTGGGTAAGAAACACCGGAAAGAATCATTTCAGCCATGACAGACTCACAACCAATTACACAGTGTATCGCAGATGCAACAGCAACAGCTCCTGGAAGCCAGAACACTTCTTCCATCTACCACAAAGGAAATTTCAACCGTGCAGAAAGCAATAGGTCTAGTCTGGTTTTCTTTAGGACACGATGCAAACACTACTCATGTAACAAGTACTGCGGCTGAGGTTCTAATATCTACAGCAAAAGCTTTGGAATCACATCAGCAAACACAGTATGGTTCATCTTCATTGGGATCAAGCCTTACACTCGCTCGGAATTCAAAAGGAAGTGCACTGCATTCAGACTGCTGAAACACGGGGTTTCCACCCACGTACTGGCCAGGTCTTACCTGAACCAGTTGGTGAAGTTTTAAAAGCATTAAAACTGCAAGCCAAAACCTGAATTAGGAAATTTTTCTGCGAAAATGACTTTGAGAAAGATAGTCATGTACCTGAAAGCAAATCTGTAGTTCCCACCTAACAGAAGGGCAGTTTGGTAATACAGAAAGTGACAGTAAAGAGAATTAATAGTGCTGCTCTCAGATGAACAGCATTGAAACCCAGAATTTACTCCTTCACACCAGAAGAGCTCAACGTTCCTGGCATAGCTAGGGAAAACATCTTAGTTACAGGAAACTGCCATAGAAAATTCAAGTCCTACTACAGCTTTTGTCATCTAAAATTAGCAGAACAGTTTCCTTCTGCACAAGTTAGCTCAGTCTTCCCTACACCTCCTGGTGAAACACACTCAAAACTACCCAACAAAGGTACTGAAATACATCTACTGCCTCGCTCATCTCCTTCAACTTTAATAATTTATTAGTTACAGAACAACACCATTTAGTTAGAAATTTTTCTTACTGCAGCAAAATAAAGTTCAGCTGCAGTGCTTTGAATCAAAGAGAAGTTAACAACTTTCCACTGTGAAAGCAAGAGACTTATTTGAAAACTGTATTCAGCACTTTCAACTTATGTTGAAAATAAAATCAAAGGGGAGAAAAAAAAAAGGCTTATGCAAAAATTGTCATTAATTCATTTACTCATACAGCCCCTGAGCATAGCTGGCAACAAGAAGATGCATTACCACAACACACTCTTCAGGAAAAGACTTTTTTCAGATTCTTTTGGGAAATACAAAATAATTTCATTGAATGATTACACCTTTTGAAAGTCGTAAAAAAGCTCTGTCTGTATTATAAATCACCAGCAGTGTGACCTAGAAGAGAGACGACAGCTTTGCGAGCAGACAGCTACCTAAAAAACAGTTCACAACAGTTTTGAATCTTAATGTTGGTGGTATTTTCCCATCCTTGAGAAACGCAGTGTTCTTTGTGAACATGCACTTACCTGTGGTAATTACTCCTGGGCAGGTTTGAGGGACTAAATTACCAATTCTGCTGAAATACCGCTCAACTGCTAACAGAGCATGCCATGTGCTCCTAGTTTGAGAATAAACAGAGCTAAAATTCCACAGAGAAGAACTAGAGATGTGCTGTTACTGAAACCCGACCACCACTGCCATAAACCAAATACATTGCCAAAAAGACAGCATTTAACACACAACAGCCAGCCCCTAAGGAGAAGTATCTTGCCTGATACTTCCTTAAGATCCAAGCAGTCTAGATAAAATAAGCAAAATTTTAAATTCTGTTAGGGATATGGGCTTGACACCAAAGAAAGAGCTGGCCTTTATTTTCATTCATTAAGAACAGAGAAAACACTAAAAACATCCCAAATGAGAATTTAAATGTAACATCAGATTTCAATATTAATTTACCATTTATTCATCTTCAAAGTCCTTTAGCTTACTGATTGCATTCCAAGCATCACTGGGCAAAATAAGAGCTTTAACATAAAATTACTTTCTCATTCAGGGTTCAGAGGAATTGGAAATACAAGCATGCAGTAAAAGCACAGGCAGTAAGAGTCCCTCACAGTTCTTCAGTCTGGTCACTTAGAAATAATAATGGCCTGAATTTATGCTAGTAAGTAAAACAAACCGAAGTCTACACTTCTGATGTGAACGTGGCAGCTGTGACAAATCCTAGGGTGGAGGCATAAAGTCAAAGGCATGCATTAATCTTATGGAAATTGAGATCTTAAAGAAACGACCTTGACTGGGGCAACTTGAAAAGAACCACAATGAGCAGACTGAGGTGCAATTTTTATTTTTTAACTTAACAGCTAGTGAGGCAATTGTCTTTGGGCCCACCTGAGTTGAGGGAAGCAATTCATTCACCAAGTGAAAAAAGGGAATAAGTGTTACCTGATTAGAATTTTAATGCTAGTGAGCAGAAATGTGACGAGAATAACGTGCACACTAAGTTTTACTCCCTGTGTTGAATTCTTTAAAACATTATCCAGTGTTTTCTTGTCACTAAAAGCCAAAAAGTAATTCTGCTGGCAATCCACAGACTTTCTTGAGAGGGGGAAATCACCACTATCAGATTTATATAGGGATTTTAGAGCATTCTATACAGCAGGTAACCAAGAAAGAAACACAATCCACTGTATTATAACCCATCAACTAATATTTCGTATTTCAGCAGTGCAGAAACATGGCTACACGCATATAAAATTTCTTAAAGTTGTTTCTTACCTTCTGAGGCTGTCCTTCTTCTCCTCTCGTGTCAAGCAGCTATCCAGATGTTTGTTTATATACTGCTCTGGAATAGTAACCTCACAAACAGGACATTCCACTGAAAGCAAGGGAGAAGCAATTCACTAGCGTGTATATTACAGCAAAGAGCAAATGTTTTTGTCTGAGAAACTAACTGTTGATTGAAGAAAATGAAAATCCAGAACTTCAGACTTCTTTTTTTAAGAGATCTGGCACGTCTATCCAGAATATTCATTGTTCACTCTCATTTTCATTCCATAACACTTATTTCCCTCTCTACATAATATCACAATGGCTCTCATCTTCCCTGCAGTCAGACAGAATGAAATCTTTAATAAAAATCCAGAATAGCATACATACTACACAGAAATCTAGGGGCTAACATAAACATAAGCATATTTCCATGTAATGTCTTTCACTTTTGCAGTATTCCGCTCCCAAAGAAAGGAAGCTGCTTCGTTTTGATAAAAGTGTAGCACAGGCTTTATTCCCATCAACATGATGCTCCCAGCCCATGGCTCTCACCAGGACTGTCAGCGCCCGAGTTAACTCATCCTCACAGGAACCGTGCCACCCAACCATGCCTTGCACTCAGTTCTTAGGACAGATAACTAGATTTTGTGACTTGGGCTCAGGGGCTCGCAAACGCCCCATAGCACAGTCCCACCCAACTCGGAATTCTTCTTGCATCATGTTTTCAAGAAGCACCCATAAATATTACCTGCAAAGACAGTCAAAAACCACAGACTTAAAATATTTGTCTTTAGCAAGCACATTATGTCAAGAACAAAAGGCTAACTTTAACTGCACGGTATGAGAAAGAGATCCTTTAACTGACATCCTCTGTAATAGTACGAGGGAAGTCGGGTTTGATTTAAAAGACAAAACAAAAAACAACCTATGAAAAACATTGTGAAATGTTGTGGGAACTGAGAGAGTTATCTGGTAACACTGCTTTGCAATTCCTCACTCCCATGACATCATATTCTAGCCAAAGGTTAAAAAAAAAAAAAGAAAAAAAGAAAAAAAAAGTTGAGACAGTAACATTAACACCATAGCTCTGAGCAGTCTGTTAGCGTAGTGGAAGTTAACATTTCAATTCGTACCACAGGAACAAAGAATACTTACTGAAACCATCTCAGTGTTGCCTCATTTCAAGTCTTTCATTTATATTGTTTGACCAGCTACTTTGCATTTGTGGAAATAATCTCCATGTAATGCAAGCTTGAGGATTTAATAAGGTCATAAAATGGTAAGCAAGTAAAAATTTCAGTTGCTCAAGAATAAATGAGAGGTAAAATTTAAATTACTAACTCAAGCAAGCCTGATGCATAAAACTGGAAAACATAACTTCTGGCTAAGTTGACGCCATTTTCACATGGCTATGTTTCAGCTGTATTACATCTTTAAGCAGTATTTACCCAGCTAATGAATAAATATGATCTTCATAGTTCCAACAGAATAAATTCTTAAACAGAAGAACAGGTAAATATGAACTAATAAGAATCAGTGGTTTACTCCTACATGGTCCTTTATTTTAAATCAGGCTTTCAATTGGGTCAATAGGATGCCTTCCATTATGTCAAAACTAAGGATTCTATCATTTGATTGTAGCTGATTTGTATAAATGGGCAATTTCGTGCTTCAAAATAAATTAATCTTACAACTGTAGAATTACAGAAAAATAAAGCAGATTACTTTCTTCTGGAGAGTGTATGAACAGGAATATTAACAAAACTGAAACCACGGTCATTTTGATTGTGGGTGCACCCCTCAAATAACAAACACATTATAAAATACCTTGCTTCTGGTTACCTAAGGATACGACAGCAGAATGAATGTCGATGTTGTCTGTCTAGTCATTAAGGGGAAGGAGAAAATTACTTCATTTTTTACTGAGTATGTCTATTGTGCAACCATTGTTTTTTAGAGTTGTTACTCAAAGCAAAGGAATCTGTAAGCGTTGAACTCCATTTAATCACTTGGCATGAGACCAAACTTCCTCATCAAGAATATGCTTGCGGCAGAGCCGTCCCACATAAGCAGTAACCTGGATGAAGCACAGTCTAGTTAAACGGGAAGCATCTGAACGTGCCAACGCAGATCAGAACAATGCAGAGAAATGAGATGATGCCACCTACTGAAGGTACTCTATCACATATAGCCAACCACCACCACGGACTTGGGGAAGAGAACAAGACAAAAAAACAGAAATTAAGCATCTCACCTTTCTTGACTACTTTTACCACAGATGTAGAAGGCTTTTCATGACTTTTGGTGCAGTCAGGACTCTCTTGTGATCCCCCTTCACTGTCTTTACCATCAACCTCTGCAGAACTGCTGTAAAAGTTATGGTCTTCCTCAGTTTTGAAAATCTTCTGATCTGTTCCTGCCAGGCCATCTGCCTTTGTCGAGGTGCAAACTTTTTCCTTTCTCAAGAAACTGTCAATCACTGGCACCTCTTCTTTTAAAACTGGCCAAGAAACAGGACTCGTAACGTGGCTTTTGCCAGCTGAATACCTGCTACAGGCCAATGGCGATGAAATCAGTGGAGCATCCAAGACCAACCGGAACAGCTGTTGTCTAGAAGCATCCAGAAGACAACGTGCAGTTAGCTGCATTGGACAGTATTAGCTTTTTCTTTCAGAAGAAACCAGAAGGAAAACAGATGGAGCTTCTCCTCCATTCCTTCCTTCTTTCCTCCGTCTCCCCCTTGCTCACACGCAGCACTTTGAATTGGCTAGCCCACACAAACCAGGAGCAGGAGCACGCCAGCTGAGCCTCACCATGCTCAACAGAATCCAAGCGTTATCTTCCCAGTTTTCAAACAAAACAAATTACATTTTGCAAATGTAATAAAATGCCTCTCAAAACATCACAGCGAACACAGTAAAGAACAAAAAAGTTTTCCCCGTTACTTGAAGATGGTAGATGACCATTTTCAAGTCAGAGTACTTCAAGCACTGTGTCACATAGCTGTGACAGGGGGTCCTGAAACCAGAGAGCTTGGTCGAAAGCGCTGCCATATTCCTTCTGTCCCCCCATGCTGTGCATCTCCTTAGCACAGCTGCTCAGTGCCAGTCCAGCTGAACAGAACCCCACCAAGAGATAACAGCATGCGTGTCAGCTCTTGAGAGGTACTGTCAGGTAACCCGAACTATTTCGGTCACATTTCATTGCTGATCAGCCAAAGAGCACAAACTCTCCATTCTTTTCTCGTATAAAATAAGGGGAAACCATAGCTGCTGTCAAGAACAGCCCACTTCAGTCTCCACCAGAACACCTACCATCCATCTATGCATGCTTTACTCCCCACTTGTACTCCCTCCCCTCCTCAGGGCTAGCAAATGTCAAGATGCAAGTTAAAGTCTCTTTTCAAAGAAATAAATTTTATCGGCAGGAACACGGTAGTAGCAGAAGGCTCATCCTCCTGTCTGTCTCATTAGTACTTCTAGCTTTGAGCTAATATGAAGAATTATAAAGTCACAGTTGTTCTACTCAGGCAATTGCATAAGATCTTAAAGACATGTTCTATTCCTACCCCCGCCCCAGGGGTTTCTGCAGAATCCTGTTTATTTTACCATGTATTTTATACAGATCGATCTAAAATAAATTAAGCTAGAGAGTGCATTCTTGGCAGGGAAACGGCGTAGCAATGCAGCTGTCTAGCCTGCCCGCATACCTCGTGGTTCACTTTCGCTCCTGTATTTGCACAGGTAGAGGGAAGGCTTTCCCAACTAACATCACCGATGCACAAACCACACGTCCCGCTCTTGCCCACCACTACTTTGGCAAGAGTCCTCCACGTCCTGAGGGTCACAACAAAGCTCCTAACACCCAAAAGCAGCCGGAAGAGCACATGCAGTCATTAACCTTTAATGCACTGCCTCTCCAGCATCCCGTGGCCGCCTGCACGCCATTCCCTGCCGAGCTCCCCAGAGCGCAAAGCCAGCACAGCTGCCCAGGGGCTGCTTAGCTTTCTGCCCGACTCGCTGCCATGCTCACAACCACCTGCCGAGCCCCAGCCTGCTGCATCGTCACAAGTCCTACCCAAAAAATAAGGAAAATGCAAAAAATTTTTTTTACCATCTACAAGCTCTGAGAAACTGGGACAAGTTACAAAAAATGGAAAATCTTAAAGGAAGGGCAGCATCTCTCTAACAACGAATGGAGGAGATGGGTTCACCTCAAAATGATTCTCTGTCCCCACTTGCTAAGTGGGGCAGGGAGGACCTTCCTCTCACCTCTCTTTATGGCAGGATGACACAAGCGGGATGGACAGGAACAGCTTTTGAGGATGCTGAGGAGTCTCAGAGCCTCTACACGGAAGGGCACGCTGCACCTCCCAGGCCCCGGTGCCTCCTCCTCTCCGATCCACACTGCACTACTCGCCGCTGCTGCAGCCACCGCGGAGCCGCAGGCCCAGAGCTCTGCGCTCGGGGCACAGCACAACAAGGATGGCGTTAGCTTCTGCCAGGAGACGAGCCCCGTGCACTAATTACAGCTGCACAAGATGCTCCGTACCCCTCGGACAGGAATGCACGGCCCCAAAAGACTACAAACAATCTGTAATACCCGAGAGTCCTCCTCCTTCCCATCTGTAACACATTAACTTTTTCAAGCGCTAGGATTTTTACTGCTGCCATTGCTCAGCAAGTGCATGCTCTTTACTGAAATGCCACGGCTTTACAGCTTTGATTGTGACACAGTTCACTGCACCTGAGGTGACAAAGCCTGTGAAAGCTTGTGGGTCCTCAACATGCAAAGTTTTTAACTCAAGAAGAATAAATAACAGTTGAAATAATTTGAATTTCTATTCCTTTTCTGTAAAAAAAGTTAAATAAAAAAATTATTTCTTACAGCACTTTCAAGAAGACACAAGGCCCAGAAGAAGTCTGAAATGCAGCTATGCTCTCAGATTTTAGAGTTGAAGACATTTCAGTATCAGCGAAGTACTTAGAAAACTTTTCAGTCTTTTAAGGTAAAGATTTTTCATATCTAAGAGAACAACTAAATAAGAACTGTCTGTACATATATAATTTAAAAAAAGTTCATCCAAGTTACCAGGTAGCCCCACAATTATACCAGTTTAAGAGAAGTTCCTGGTGAACCACCACCAGCTCAGCACACCCAACGCTCTGCTGCGGTTGTATTCAAGGCAGATTCAGAAGCCCGATTTGGAGTTTCAGTTTCCCAGATTACCGGGTGTAACAGCCACATCTGCCCGTGGCGACTCACATCTGTCCCAAAACGCTGACCTTCTGCAGTGCAAACAAGTGCAATTAAGCGTGGCAGCAAAACTATGTTTTTCTGTCTGCTCATGCCTAGATATGGACTGGAAGTTTTGAAGGAGGTTAATTCCCCGCTGACACAGAGCGGTCTAGCTACTGTTGGTGCAGGATCAACTCCACGGGGAGCTCAGGAGCTACTGAATGGGAACACACCGAGTGCCCTCACGCAGCCCCAGCCCGCTCCTGCTTCACCTTCGCTGGTTACACGGGGTATTTTTCATTCAGAAGTATCAGCGTATCGCTGCTCAACACCGCCATCAGCAGCAATAATTGGCAGATAAAGTATCTCAATTTACTGCAGATAAATGCACAGTATTCTTCAACTTCAAACTATCGCCTCAGAGACTTGTCACATCACAGATGGTTATATTCTACGATCAGGTTCCAAAGCAAACAAATTAGTTGCCTTTTATTCCTAACATACTCAGGCAAAGTTTAATCCTCAAAAGGATGCAGCTGGGTGTTCTACCAAAGACGTACTTTTTTTATTTATTTATTTTTCTCCCTTTTTCAAACAAGGTATTTATCTTTTGGTTATGCAAAAACCATCTGTTTCTTCAGACTCCCCCAGGTTTTCATAGAGGCAGCCTCCCATTAACGTAGCTAATCAAAGTCAACACACTTCTTATCACAGTTTTCTTTTGGCTGTTAAGCGACCATTTTTACACAAAAGCCCAGCATCCTATGCTATAGCAAGCTAAATTCTGCATGGTTCAGATAACACAAAATGGAGCCATAAACACAATCATTCGGCATCGCATCACAATTTAGTTTCCCCGTGAAATAAAGAACAATACAGCCCCAAAAGGCAAAAATATCTGAACAATTAGCCAGCTGCCTACATTCATTGCCTTCATCTAGAGAACACAACTCATCTCCCTCATCTTATCCGTGTATTTTCTATTGCTTTTGAGAGCTCCTCCTCTTGCCAAAGTAACACATTCTACTATTTGTAAACACCAACTATGTCTGTTTATTTTTCCTAACATGTATTCACCAGCTAAAATGTATTTCCCAATGTGTTCACGCTACCTGACAACACTTCTAAAATTCAAACATCCCATCAGTTTATCTTTTCACCAGGCTTCAGACCGATTCATGTGTCTTTTTCTCAGCATTTCCTTCTCAGGAAATATCATAATAGTACAGCTTATAGTACCTCGAATTCTGCGGAGCAGAGACTTTAGCGGTCTGATCCGTCCCTCGGGAAGGCCAGAGCTCCTGGCTGGAGCTGGGCCCGGACCCGAGTGGGCTGCAGCCCCCAGCGGGGCCATTCCGACGACGGCTGGAGGGAGGAAGGCAGCTCCGTGGCCAGCAGAAGCGGGCGGCAGACACACAGCAAAAGGCTCAGAGTGCAAAGTGCAGCATTTTGGCAATGTGTCCTGTACGAAAGGATAGGCTTCTGAACTCAGTAAAATATGATCTGGTATAAAACCAAGAGAGAGAAAGAGACTGGGGAAAAAAAAAAAATACAAAATCTATCCTAACGATAATTTGATAATAAAGGTTGCTGTAATTAAACCATTGGTCTACAAATAAACACACGGTGGTTTTCCTCATATTGAGGGATAAAGACTTAGGAATAGACTTTCTGAAGGGATCTGATTTTGGCACAGAATCAATGGAAAGAAGACTAGGATGAGAATATGAAAACTTGTTTGCCAGAACACACGTGAAATCTCTGTATACTTTTTTTTTTGGTGGGAAAATACAGAAAATGCTAGTAGAAAATTCAAAAGAGGAAAGCAAAGTCCCAGGCTGTTTTTCCCCGACGGCAGTATTTTGGGCATGCTGACCAGCTTCACTGGCCATGCAATGACATCTAGTGGCCCTGCCGGACCCGCGCCCCAAGCCCCAGCACCCCAAACCCCGGCACCCCAGGGATGGAAGAGCCAAGGAGCACCGTGGGCACTCCTCGCACCGCCCACGGCTCTCCAATAGCACCTTTATCAGCTGCCATTCCCCTCCCTCAACGCCAGAGCTAATTACTCAAATTTCTCGTTATTCACAGAAATTCTGATAGTTGTTACTGCAGTGATCCGGACAAGCATGACTAGACTGGAAGACTCATCCATCATTCAGAGACGGACAGCGGAGTCGAGAGAAAGCATGCCGTTGATGGAGAAGTCCAGCCCCTACTGCCCACTACCAGCTACCCCCTACCTACTGCCCGGCTCACCTACAAACCGAGTGATTCTCCTGGTAAACCTCAGGACAACACCATTTTCAAAAAGCTCTGCGTTTTGCACGCAGCTTTCAACATTATCTATTATACTCTTACAAACTGAACTCAGACTACTATCAGTTCTGAAAGGTTTTAGCAGATACAATTTTACCTTCCTGGCACACAAGCAGTAAATGCGTCACAGCTAACAAACCTCTGCTGAGGAGCACAGCCCGTTAAACACTGAAAGATCAATCAACAAGATGCTAGTGAGTCCTAACTGGCACTGTTATAGCCACCACCCAAATCCTCCCCTGAGACCCATCCGCTTTAATCGCTGGTGAGGGTTAGGATGGGGAGTTATGCCTCTCGGTTTTACTAAAAACAGACGGTCATCTTAATGCGCTGTATTCAGCATACTCTCTGCCAGGCATGCTTTAACAACAGCATAAACATCTTGCAAATTTTTTTTTTTTCTTCAGATCTGCAAGACCCGCAAAAAAAAAAAAAATTCAGGGTCGTCCTCCATCAAGATCCTGGTTCCCATTTTATGGTCCATTTACTTCTCCCTTGCCAAAGCAGCTATGAAGCAGAGAAAGTAGGTGGGAAATCTAGTGCTTCCACAGAAATAAATTCCGGGCAAGAGATGGGGTTGTGAATCTTCCTAGGAACAGCTCACACAGGACAGTGCTAACTGTACTAGAGGACAGTTTCTCTCCTTGAAATTCCTTCTGCACTCCTCCTGGAAGTTTAATCAGTGTATTAGAAATGACAGTACCTGCTCTCTCAAGCACTCAGAGTGGATGTGTTTATTCCTCTGACTCACTAGCTGTCAAGTAACCCTGATTAGGAAAGTAAGATATAAACTTGAAAGCAAAAACGTATTTTTCTTTCCTATGTATGAAAAAAAGCACAGATCATTTTCAGCAAGGACTAGTTTTCTACTTATGCAAGTATATTTCCAATTTCTGTTGCTGAATATTCGAACTAGGTGATGCAGAAACTGACTGTTTTCATCAAAAAAATCTCTTTATTAGAGGACAACGAAATTAATGTCTAAACAAGGCCAAGTTGGATGGGGCTTTAGACAACCTGGGCTAGCGGAGGGTGTCCCTACCCATGGCAGGGGGGTTGGAACTAGATGGGCTTTAAGGTCCCTTCCAATCCAAACCAGTCTGGGACTGGAAGCGAACCCCAAAACTTTACACTTACTATTTTTGAAGACACTAGCCTCACTGCAACTGATATAAATATTGTTCATAAAGGAAGGGTGGCACACACAGCTCTCCTGGCCTGGCCAGTGATGAATTCTGCCCGCCAAGCACAGCACAAGCAGCAGAGAGCAAGCTGAGCAAGGGTTGCTCTCGCCCTGACAGCAGCCTGTGGCGTAGCGGATCAGAGCAATGCACTCCCTTACTCACTCGCTGCTCAGGGTCTTTGTGTGCACCTGAACACCAGGGCAGGCAACGTGAATTCACACCTATTAAAGGCTCCTCAAGCTCCTCTACCCTTTCACACAGAATATAACGCTAACGAGCCATAATGAATGACACATCTTCACTTTTACTGGGAAACATCAGTCCACCGCTTCTGCAGGGAGGAAGCAGGACTCCCAAGACGACACTCACCGAGCACAAATGCTCACAAAGGCTCTAATTCTGCAAACACTTGTGCACAAGCTAAATGTTGAGCAGAAGTATAAATGGGATCAGCACTCAGGTCTATTTAGAATGATTTCCATTCCATGCACACACTGACCTTGGAGTGCAGCTTTTACTTTGCTAAGTACTACCAACATTAACATTTTCTTTCCCTACAGGCCTGACTTAAGAAATGTGTTTGCATTTTGTGAAATACTGAAAAGATTTAAGGCCTAATTTTCATAAGCGCTAAACTACCTGAGGCTCAAAGTCAAGTCAGGATGGACTTGAAGAGCTCAGCATATTTCAAAAATCAACGCCTGGTCTTCGAATTTGTTTTGGGGAGGGCCAAAAGGAAACAAAGCAGATGGGGAAGGAGGGGAGGAGAGAGATTTGTCCTGTACCAACATCGCCAGCGCAGAAACCAACAACGCTCTTATGATTTCACGATACTTGTATCACATAACACTCTCCAAGCAAGTAGTGTTCCCCTCGAACTCAGGACCAACTGCAGAGCAAATGCAATCCCAGGCTGAGAGAAGCACGAACGCGGGGTGCCCAGCATCTGAAGCAATATGCTTCAGATTTATTCAAAATCTATATTCCTATTACGAGTCTGTCTTATTAAAGCAGTTATCTTAGCAAGCCATTTGTTGTTGGGCCATTCTTATCAGATCCAGAAAGAATCCTGCACTGGCTCCCTCCCACTGCACCCCGTGGCTGGTGCAGAGCAGGGGACTACATTTTTTGTCTTATTGATCTAACTTTATATTGAGAAATTGATTGAACTCCAAGTCACAAAAGGAAAAATTATTAAACTATTCTGACTGGCAAGATTTATACCGATCCATTAAAGTAGTCAAAAAAATTAACATTTAAGATCAATATCATAATGGATCCAGGTCAGCACTACTTGTTCCCTAAAAAATTAGGCATTACCAAAAAAAAAAAAAAAAAAGTAATCCATTTATCACTAGGAAACACCAAAGACAGAGTTCAAGCTATAATAATGGAACTGTAGAATTTCAATTCTTCAAATAATCCATTCAATCTAACAGTGGACATACAGAAGATTAGATCTTCATCACAGAGAAACTCTCTCAAGAAACAAAGCCATAAACTGAACTATGCTTCCTATCACTTATGAAGCCAAGTTCTCATTGACTTCAAGCTCCAAGTTCATTTCAGAGAAAAAGATGATAGTGTGTTTGTCTCCTAGAGACATCGGAATACCTACAAAATACCTAGAAATCACTGAACTAGTTCAAATCAAAAGAAAACAGAAAGATAATACAAGAAGTCTCATATATCTACTGTGGTAAGTGTTTACCAAGTCATGCTTATTCTGTTGTTCCTGTCTTTCACAGGGGTGAAGAGATCAACAAAAAAAAATATTAAAACCAAAAAGTCAGTAAGAAATCCAGGTGAAAGCACAACACTCCACTACTACTCTTATCTAGGAAAACTCATATTTGCAGCCCCTCAATACCTACATTTTTCCCATCTAATGACTTCACCAAGAGAATTCTCTTGCAAGTTAACCATTACCACTGGACAAAGTCTTTCTGTTCAGAATTTCCCCTACACACATAGAAAAGATCTTAGAAGAAAATCTTTATTACCATTATTCTCCCTGTAGAATCCTGACACATCTGCTTGACTTCCTACACATTGGAAGAGACTCTAACCTGCACGGCAGCTAACCAGAAGCAAAACCAGAATAAGCTTACACAACCTCCACACATCACCTGAGCAGACAGTAACCTTCAGCCAAAAAAACCTGTAGGATTCCTCCAAAAGCATAAACATTCATCTTTGACAACATTTCTGCAACACCACAATTTTTTCACTCAGTCCTCACACTGCTCCTCACTCTGCTCCTCTACAAGGACCCCTAGTCTGGTCACACAACGTAAGTCACACCCGCCTTTCCGGCTGCCAAACCAGAGAGAGTAGTCATAAAATTACAGAATACCTTGCAGAATTAAAGCTCTTCACTAGTTCATCTAATGTCCGGTTATTTTTCAGGTCAGATTCTGAGACTGCCTATTAAAAAAAGAAAGAAAGAAAAGGGAAAAAAAAAAACCAACAAACATTCAAATGCAGTGAAAACAACAAGTACCTGGAAAATGTTGAAGTGATCAATAATTTGTTTCTTGGATCAATGCCTCAACTACCCCCCGCTAAATTGCTATGTGAATGAAGATGCATAACGTGTTAACATTTATTTCCTGAAAAATATCTCAAACGAAAATAGCTGCCTGAGAACTGTAAGTCTGGAAAATGACAGGTAATAGGTAAAAATGAAGCATAAAGTTAAAGCAACAAAATCCAGTGTACCCAGTCTCCAACAATGCTTTGTTGTAGCCCAGTTCTAATTATTTTGAAAACCAAACCAAGGATCCCATGAATGTGATAAGAACCTTAAGCAACAAGGCATGAAAACAGATGAAGGGAAGTGTTAATCTTCTGATTATGAAATGAAAAATATGAATTATGATATGGCTTTGTGCATTCAATTAATTCTTTTTAAACGATTTCTGATTTTCTCTCTCTGGCTGTCTGTCTCCGCTCTTCTTTTTTTACAAAACTTTTATTAATCTTGCTCATATTGATACCTGTGATTTTCAAGGTGGTAGTAAAGTATACCCCACCAAGTAGCCTGCACTTTTTGAATGTTTAAAAACTGGCAAAGCTACAAATAGATCTGTTTTCCAGACTTGAAAAGTTGAGTCTGGTTCATGCTTTAGAAATACAGAAGAAAATTACTTCTATTTTGCCAATATTCCTGAAGCGCCATTCGTTGTTTTTAGGCAGCCTACCATTTTTAGGAGTTCAATAAAGTCCAATTGGCTTAAGATGAAAAGTTAGATTAAGGCCTAGCATAAATTGCATTCTGTGTTCTTTAATCAAAAAAGGCCTTCAAGTCAGATCATAATAATCACCCACCTGCAGAGCAGGCTGAACCTGCCTCTAGTGCTTTTCACATTTAACCTAATTCTCATGGCAAACGCCTCCTCTCCCTGGTGCCTAACATAGTCCTCTCATCCCCGGAAAGGCTACACAGCCAAGTCAGCGAGGTTTAGGTCTAGGTGCTCTGTAGACACTTCTAAAAAGTCCTCAAAAGATGGACTGAGGCCACTCAATCACAGAAAATTTAAGCGCTTCAATTTCAGCACTCATATTTTAAATGACAGTGTATTTTAACAAATTAGGAGACAACATGAAATGTTTCACGACAGATTGCATACACAGATGTGAGCCAAAACCCAGGTTTGATGTTCCATCTACTTCTGCCTATGTTGGCAGAAGAGTAGCTCTGAAACAGGAGAATTCCACTTCGAAAAGCACCACACGTTGCCCACAGAGCTGCTCACCTAAAGGAAAGGTGGTAATACATGGCCATGATTAATTACTTAGCATAGTCCAAAGGGAAAAGCTCCAGAGATTTGCCAAACAATAAACAAAAAACAAGCTGAGGAAAACTAAAACACTTACCACACAGCATGCTGGACACTGAGTTTTGTAGGACAAAAACTTGCGTATACAAAGGGAACAATCTGGAGAAAGGAAATACATAGTTTGTAAACAGGCATTCTTCCAAATCCAGTTCAGCATCCTTACTAGTATATTTTCTTTTTGTACAATATATGCAAACTATTCCATGATACACCAATATTGAAAATGCACAATGTTTCCACAGAATTAAGATTACCATTGTAGCAAAAAATACATATTTTATGCAAGCATCTTTCAACATTCAATCTGAGTCCCTCTGTCAAAAGCAGATGTTTACTTTTGTTTCTTTAACACAAGACAAGGAAACTTTAGTCTGCTACCATCACTAAAAGCAGTGTCTGCACTGCTTACTCCTCCATCACCACTTTATTATTTTTTTTACATGACTAATGTTGGATTACATTCATCCTCCTGCAGAGCCCCAGACAAACTCTCTATCCTCTCTTTTTCCCAGCTGTTTCTTCTTCTTTCCAAAACAATACCAAGCTGTTGTTGAGGGGAAAGGCTAAAAAGGATGGGAAACAGCACTGGAACGCTGAGAGACGGCATAAATGTTTCCCAGGAAAAGCAAGTCGTATCATCATCACAGGATGTGTCAATAGACTGGAGAAATATGGTGTAAGCTTCATTTTGTTGCAGTAAATTCCTGAAATTATTCTACTTTCTCTACTTATCTATGAGCTTTCACAGCCACTTCAGGATGTAAAAAGTTTCATTACTCTCCAGTGAAACAGACGTTCACTTACTGGATCACTGCTGGTCGGAGTCTCAGCACCGTGCAACACTTAGCGACAGCTACCTAAGCAGATGTATTCAGACCCTCTCAGAAGGAGTCTGAAAAGCAGCAGGAGCATTAATGCACTAATTCAACACTTAAAACCGCAAATCCATCTAAACACTCCAAAATTACATTATATGCTAAGATGTGATATGGGGGGAGGAATCCATATAAAAAAGAAATAAACTTTAGCCGAATGGATATGAGTCAGCTCATAGATCTAGCCTGCCAACATCCCACAACCAGTGACCTCCAGCGAGCAATGGGACTGACCTGCTGCAACCATCACCGCTCACAGCCGGGGAGCTGAGCATGTCTGAGGACAGCAAACGACATAAACTCTTAGTCTTAACATCTGTGCCTAGGGCTGGCTCTGGGTACGTGCACAGAAGACAACAGCCTCACAATTCTTTGTGCCCAGTCCCTTCTCTCCCGCTCACCTCCTCTTCCTACGGGAGAAATAGCCACGGCCCAGGTCTCAGCCTGCCACTCCTGGGGTAACAAAGCAGGTCCCTGTCTACTGTACGTGGCACATACACCAAGAATTAAATGGTGCCACAACGGTCACTTCCATCTGCACTGACAGACCAAACCTGCCTGTAAAACCACATCTACCAAACTCATTATAAGATTCAGCCACAGCACTGTATTTCAGCATACAGAGGAGAATCCTAATGTATGAATTTAATCTGACAACCATCACGGGACACTTAACGGCAATGACAGAGTGGAATTATGCAAGTTACTGCCAGCAAAAACCAGTCTCCAAGTTTAAACTGGAAGTAGCGAGGTTGTGAGAAAAAAGCGGAATAAAACAAGCCTGGCAGGAGAAGAGTCAGTAATGCCACAATTTACACACCACACATCGAAGACCATAGGTGTTTTTTAAGTGAGCAAGCAATTCTGAAGCCTGCTTAGCTGGAAGTACAGTAGTAATTTCAATACAAATTTAAAGAAAGGAAAATACTGGATTAAAAGAAAGAGCTCCCTCCAACAGCTTATAGCCACTTCTAAGTGAAGAAGTCAAGCAGACACGGGTTTCCCTGCCCACCTTCCAAGCTACGCTGGCCCCAGGCCAGGGCTGCACGGCCACACTGCCGCCGAGCTCTGCTGGGGATAAAGGCTCCGACTTCGGCACGCTGCCGATTCACTGGGGCCGGTGGCTGGTCCCAGCACCAGCTCCATCCCTTGCTGGGGGGCAGCACCCTGACGTGGCAGAACGCAGAGCTGAGAAACCCTCAACCACCACCAGCCCCTGGCTGGTTCCAGCCGCCCGGGCTCCCCAGGAGAGCAGCACGTTCTAACAACCCGGTGCCAGTGCTCACACCCGCTGGGCAGCAAGAAACGGCGCTGGCAGCGATAACCTCTTACACCACCTCGGCTTGAATGGACTCAGTTGGTCATCTTGGACTGAAAGAGTAAGAAATCTCAGGGGCACAATTTACTCTGCCCTTGGTGAGATGCCAATATTACAGGAGACGTGCCATTCATATTTCTTTCACATAATAAAAGTGTCTGAAGATGGACATCTATTCTGTCACTAAAGATACAATCCAAAGCACTGCGGAAGTTGAACAACTACTGTCAAGAGAGCTACTGAATGCTCTCAAGTCACCCGAGAACAAGCAGAGGAGGAATTTTAAGTGGCTATAGGTGCAAACAGATTATAGAGATGACTAGAAGCCCTGTAATAGATCATTAAGAAAAAGAGAAACAAAACAATTTTGTAAGCAAATGTATTTCATCTATTCACAAACAACTACTCAAAGAAGCAGAGGGCTTTTTGCTCCAATTATACAATCTCAGTGGACCGAAGAGATTACATAGAGACAACTGAGAAGAAAACACTTCAGGGAATCTTGATTTATTGTAGAAAACTTAGGCTTGCTGCAATTTACAGGGGGAAATTCGATGTGTAATCTGTGAAAAAAGAAGGGAGACAGATTCTTGTCGACGTTAAGGGCCTCTGAACCCAGCTGTGTCACAGGCAGGCTGTAACACCAGCTACCGTAGAGAATTTCCAGTGCTCCCACCATACACATGCTGTTCTCAATGGTGAGAGGTTTGCCAAGCTAAACTGAATTTAATTGCTAAACTACAACCTCCTTCTTCATGTAAGGAAGAAGAAGTGCTACAGTTTCTGAACAAAACAATTATAAGCATTTATTTTAACGTGATAAAAGGCAATGAACTTTCCCCTAATCTGACTTTCAGCAAATCACTTTGCTGCCCTGTTCCAGCAGATACCAGCCTGAGGCAGACAGAGCAGCACAGAAAATTTTAGCTCATAAGACTTAATGCTCTCTGCCATACAGTTTTGCACTTGATCCACCCTCAAGATGTTATGAAAAATATTTAAATGAAGAATTGTAGTAATAGGTGGTGTTTAAGTGCATTAATCCAGATGACATGTGTTCGCGTGGTCGGAAGGTTACAACCATAACTGCACAAGGAAAGGCTGCTGGCTGCTTCACAGCTTTCATCCAAAAGAGCTCCTCAGAGGTAAACGTCCTTGCTGGCTAAGCCACAAGTAGAAGAGCTACATGTTTTCTAAAGGACATAAAGGATCAGTAATCTTTGCTCTACATGCCAGTAAATAATAAATACTCTAATGATGACTTGTGTCTGAAGCTCTAAAGGAGAAAACTCTTTTTTGAGGACATTTGTAACAGTTTTCTGTCACTCAGCTGAGGTGCAAGAGGATTTTGCAAGCCCATAGGGCCCATTCTCCAGTCCTGCATTTCGCAGGAAAGATGTATGAAGCCCAAACCATTCACTCAAAATTTGAGTGCCCCTTCTTCGGCCATACCTGTCTGCCTTAGTCTGTCAACTGAACAGCAAGTCAGGCTTAAAGAGAGTCACAGGGCCAAGACACGCTCCCATCAAGCCACCCCGGTACTCTCTGGAAGGTATGGCAAGGTGCACTTACATGAAATATGTCAACTCTAAATTCCACAAAACCACAGGACAGATGGAAGAACGACCTCACACCCTTTTGCTGACTTGGCACAAATGCCCCATTTACCTTGGCTCCTACTCACTCAAGCAATTGTTATTAAAACTGCTGTTTCTGTGCGATTTTTAATAAAACTCAAGTAAATTTAAACTGCAACCACCAAGTCAATAGTGATGTATTAATTGATCCTCCATAAAATACGTTCCTCACAGGACAGGAGGCACAGATTTACGATGAAAAGGAAGTAACAGTTTTGTGTTGACCCATACGAACTTAGTTAGTTCTCATGCCGTTAGCACACGGGACAGTAGGACGGGATGAGTCCCGCAAGAGCAAGAAATTCACACGCCGCACTTTCAGTGCGAGGAGTAACCGCGCTCCTACACTGTACTTACAGTTATGCGAACACTGTGGAATGATCATCGCAATGCTGAAGTAATCGAAGCATATCCCGCACCGCAACAAGTCATCCACTGCCTGCAATGAAAAGTCGAGGTCACTGAACAGCTCGCGGTCGGACGTCGTACATGAACGTGGCCTCCAGCCACGTAGTCTTTTGCTGTACGTTCTCACACAACGCGGGTTAAGGTAAATCGCCTGCATCAGGCCGGGATTCCGCGTCAGGGCGTTACGGCCCTCGGCTGGGCCGCGCTGAGCCCGGGACCGCGGACAGCCGGTGCCCGGCCCCGCACGGGGACACGCCGAGGCCCGGAGGAGCGGAGCGGAGCGGGCCCCTGCCCCGCCGCCGGGCAGAGCCACGGAGAGCGGCTCCCGCCCTGCTGCCGCTCGCCAGCCGCGCACCTCGCGGTGCAGAGCGGGGCGCGGTGCCGGCACGGCTCCGCCTGAGGCCGGGCCACCCGCGGGACGCTCCCCGGCCAGCCCCGCTGACGCCCCAGCCGCCATCTCGCCCGCCCGCCCGCCGCGCCGGCAGCAGGCCCGGCCGCGCCTCACGCACCTTCAGCGGGGACAGGCTCGGCGGCCACGGCGGCTCTAGCACCGGCAGCGCCAGGGCCATGGCGGCACGGCCCGGCCCTCGCCTCACGCCCTCCGGGGCCGGCCGGCAGCGAGTCCAAATCCCCCGCGCTGAGCCCTGCGCGCCGCCACCGGGCCGCGCTTCCGGCGGCGCCGCGGCTGCTGGGAGCTGTAGTCCGGGCGGCGGGGACCGGCACCGCCCTGCCTCCCTGTTTGCCTCCCTGCCTGCCTGCCTCCCTGCCTGCCTGCCTGCCTCCCTCCCTCCCTCCCTCCCTCCCTGCCGCCCGACGGGGCCGGGGCCGCCAAGGCAGAACGCGGGCGTGCGGACACGGAACCTGCTCCGGGCACCAGCGGGGCCGGTGCCGCTGCCAGCCGTGGCTGAGCCCGTGTCCCTGCCCGCACCGCTGGCACGGCAGGACGCGTACCGAGCCGCCGAGCAGCCTTTCAAACCTTAAACTGCTCGTGCCCCAGCTAGAAGGGATTCCATTTTTAATTAAACACCTACTTGGGAAATTTTGAAATCCTATGGATGACTATTAACTGCAGTAATTTTTCAGCACCAAATGCATCACGTACTGGGCATTCTCGGTACCTTCCTCTCCCTGTCGTAATGCGCCTGCAGAAGTTACGTGGTAACAGACACCCCAGAGGAGCTGAAGTAACAGCACTGATTTCTCTGCGTTCGTCACGTTCATTGAACTCCCACGGACACCTTAGGGATGCAATATAATTCTCAACCGCTGTGATAAGTTGTTTACTTATGACAAAGGAGATGTGTCATTGAGTGGTCCCATGAGCAAAATGTGAGAGTCTTCACCTGTGTCTTCCAGGAGACGTTCCTTTAAAAAACATCTCAGGCACTGTGTCAATGACATTCGGAAAAATGGTCCCCTACCTAACCTCCCTTCAGCAGCTAACCTGCTCCACCGCCTCGCCATCCATCCCACTTTCTGTTGACGTTTCTCCATACAGGTGTACGTCAGCCCTTTGCCATGGGAACGACCTCCTGCACAGGGCTGTGCTGCGTTGCCATGGAAACGGGCATCGGCACCATCACCTCTGGCCCCGGCACGGCCAGATCTGGCTTTTTGATTTCCACAGAGGGGACATCGCAAAACCCAGGCTAAAAATACATGGCCTTATGGATGAAAAACAAAAATATAGCAGGTAGCGATGACCGTGGCTGAGTACTGCAGATGTGGTTTCAGAAGGTTTAATAATTGCCCGGGAGTTCGGGGGAACTCAGCACATTGCCAGAGTCACGTAGGAAAACACTGCAAAGCAAATTGCACCATCTCGGTGCAGTTCAAATCTCGGAAGCCAGCCATGCACCGAGCCTCTGCCGGCGCTGCTCACGTACTGCCCATCGCACATGGTGCTCACTGAAGGGAATGACGTCAGCCGTAGCATCCCAGCATCCCAGCCCGGTTTGGGTGGGAAGGGACCTCCCAGCCCACCCAGTGCCACCCCTGCCATGGGCAGGGACACCCTCCACTAGCCCAGCTTGCCCAAAGCCCTATCCAACCTGGCCTTGAACCCTGCCAGGGAGCCAGGGGCAGCCACAGCTTCTCTGGGCACCCTGTGCCTGGGCCTCAGCACCCTCACAGGGAAAATATTTTTCCTACTTCACTGCACACTGTTAGGGATTTTCCTGTGGATTAAACTTCTTGTAGCAGAGGTTTTTTACACACAATGCATATTTAACTATTTTATATATTAGCCTGCATAACAATAACACCTCACTTTGCTTCCTTCATTTCACAGGTTTGTTTCAAGCACTTCATTTTTGTAGCCGCTAGTGAATCAAATGTGCTGTTGTCCATAAACCGTGCACACGCATGCCTGATTTTTCTTACAAGATGAGGTTTTGTAGCAGTGTAATTTCCATGGTCTTACTCCTGATTTGTGCTAGTCTGATTTTTGAATCAGATAAAGTCAAGCTCCATGAACCAGCACTCAATAATTCTTATACGTAGATATAAAAGGTACTCCATGACCCACATGGAGGAGGTCAGAACAAACCATCATAATGGTCTCTGCTGGCCTTACACGTTATGAATCTCTGAATTTATATATTTGAATGGATCTCATTACTGTCTGACACCAGCCAAAAGTGCTAGAATTTACAGAATAATTTTATTGCCATTCCAGTGCCCATTCTTTTCACCCTAAGGAATCCATTTCTTCTGCTTTCTCTGTGAGCTGTGAAAAATTAATGTATCAATCTCCTACAGTTCTTTTTCAATTTTCTGTTCTTTCTCTTCCCTCACACACTCTGCGGATCTCATTCCAGGTTCACACCCTTTCTTACATGAGCTTATTGGCTGGCAATTAACTCATCCTCCCCAGGAACGGACACAAGGGTTTCATCACTCAGCAACATGTTTATTTTGTACTTTGGTCAACTGATGAATAGCAAAGGGCAATGAGTTTATAGCCAAGCGCCTTCCACAGAGGCTGCTGCTGAATAAAACGCAACTTACACTATTCTGTGGTAAAAGCACTACATGAAAAAACCCTGGAAAAACCTGTGCTTTCACCTGAATCCTGTAGACTCAGAAGTTGGAGAGCATCCGCCTCGTTAGGCAGCGTGGCCAAGTCATCCCCTTAGCCGGCAGGGAGGGGCTGAGCTCGGGGCTGGGGGCTGCTCCGTCTGACGGGCAGCGTTTCGCAGAGCCATCCCGCAGCGCCGCTGGCTCCCGGTGCCTCTGTGCTGGGGGATCTGGGGAGACACGAGCGGGGCGGCAGGGACGGAGCCGGGTGCCATGATCAGCCGGGGGGTCTCGCCCCGTGGAGGGGCAGTTGTTGTTTAGATGCTTGCAGAAGTTTGCGGAAGCTTGCTCTGTCCGGCGGAGCTGTGGATGCCCACCCAGCCTTGGCAGCTAGAAGAACGTTATTTGGGAGCATTTTCCCGCAGGGTGCAGCCTGCGGGCTCCCTGCACAGCTCTCCCACCGCAGGGAGAGGCGCTGGGAAATCTCTCACCCCCTCCAGCCGTACCGGACTGCCCGGAGAATGCGGTCAGGCAAAACGCTCCTGCCTGCTCGGGTGGAGCCTGCCCGGGCACGACGGGTCCCAGGGAGCAGATTTAAACCCAAGGACTCCTGCCGAGCGAGGACAGTTTTCCTTCTCTGTAGGAGTGCTTCCCGCTGGTTTATTGGCACTTTGGTGTAGCAGTACTAAACTGGTTCATTTTGCTCAACTACTGAGTTACAAATTGTTATTATACACAGAACACCAAAACAGTGAACATATACCCTCCTCCCAACCCCCTGAAATATTCATTTAAGTTAAAATACCAGTAGGTATCAGTCTGCACTTCTGTCAGCTTATTGCTCTGTTCGGTTAGCAGAGAGGCATGTATGGAAAAGCTTAGTAGGAGGTGGAGCAGCCTGACACAAAACAAATCTCCAAAAGCTACTTAGTTTCATACGAACTGCTGAGACAAAGAAAAATATTTAAGTGGAGTTTTACATAGTTCCCAGCTCGTTGTGCACAACTTAATAATGTAAAAAGATCTTGTTCCCAAACGGTGCTCCAGCGCCGCTCACAGAACTGCTGCTTTTCCTGTGCTCCGACAGACAAGCGGCTGGTCTTCAGCTAGACTGTTCTTCAAACTAACACTCCACCAAGGTCTGCCTCATATGCGTGTGTCACTGGACACTTCGTGATTGATAGAAATACACACGCGCCATGGAAACAAGCCTCTGGGGCACAAGCATGGAGATTGGATGAAAATCTACAGAAGAACATCCTGTACTTCAAAAAATAAAAATACCGAAACCCAAACCATAGAACATTTTGAATTGATTCTTACTAAATAGTTTCAGAGATTCCTTAACATTTAAAGCAGTGGAAAGTTTCTCATCATGTCATTCCCAGCTAAAGGGAAGAGCCTGAATACCATGAGTAAGATTGTTCAAAAACATTTAACATTGACCTAGCTCTGCCCTTATGCTAAAGTTGGCGGTAATTTATTGATTTCTACCCAACTAAATTTAGTCTGATGTTGAGAATTTTAGAACAGAAAAATACCACCATGAAGTACTAACTCTTGAGCTGGGACTGCACAAAGTCCCTGTCCAAGCAATCCTTTCAATAGCGATCAGAATTAAATACGCCAACCAAAACAACAGCCTTCCGACCCACCATCGGCCAGCGCAGAACGGCCCGTCACACCAACGCAAGTTAACCAAGACGAGGTTTGGCCCAGGACTAGAGCTACGGCCCAGCTCTCGTCCAAAGAGCTTTACTCATTCCCTCCTGGACTGAGCCTAACGCGCAGCGCCAATCAAAAGCCTGGGGCGACGCGGCAAAGGCAGCCCGTAACAGCCTTCGGGCAAGTCGTGGGCGTGCGAGAAGGCTTAGCACTGCAGCGTGAGCTTAGTGCTTAGCGTCAAAGGTTACTTACGTGATAGCTAGCACACCCACTGGCATCATCTTTTTGTAATAAATAAATAGTTGTAGGTAAAAGCCAATACCACCTGAACGTACCAGTAATTTATGTTTTGTCTTGTTTCTACTTCCAAAGTTTTGCAAGTAGTCAAGATTATGACCTACAAATATATACGTATATATTTTAGTCAATACATGCGACCATTGTCGTTTAGCAAGTCACAAAGGTTCAAACACGGGGGGTAAATAGAGTCATTGCTGGAGGCAGAGGGGGTATTTCCAGTGTCCAGTGAGACGTTTCTACCCCAGTTTTATGCTTCAAGTGAAACGTAATCTAGCCATGACATTTATTGCTCTAGTAACTGGTAGCGCTAAACACCTTTTTTTTCCCTTCAGGAATCTGTTCACAGCCTGTTTCCCTCTGAATCAGACCTTTCAGGATGACAGAAGTGAACGAAATCGCACCGTTTCCCCCTCCTCCATCACCTGCTCCGTGCAGCCTTTCCAAGCAAGCCGCCGAGAGCCTGCTGAGGTGGGGTCCGGGTGGGAAGCGGGGTCCGTCCCCCCGACCCGCAGGAAAGCTCCCAGGAGCAAGCTCAGGGTGAGCCAAGCACGAGAGGGACTCGCTGCTCATCCTCTCGGTTTGGATGATATCTGATGATGATACAGCATCAGAGGCAGGAGGAGTTAGCAGGTAGCTCTGGCTGAGAGCCGCAGTGGAGTTTCAGACCCCCCTCTCCCGAAGCACGCTACCAGTGATTCTTAAAAGGTGTACTGTTGGAGTTTTATGTGGTAAGAAGTACGTAAAGCTGGGATCAAAAGTCTCTCTAGAGTGCACTCAATTTGGCTGCCTTAATCTTCTACCAATAGCCGCTATTACCCAGATTGTCATTTAAGAACTTCTGTTGACTACTAGAAAAAAACGCAGACAGACTTCTCGGGCACGAAGCTGAAGAGCACAGTTTAAATGAGACATATAAATTACTTGACTGAGAAGTTCACTCTGGAAGTATGGTATTACTTTACAGAACTAAATCTCTCTCTCCTGTCACATACCACAGCAGGGTGCACAGCAGGGTGCTCAGCAGCAGGACTGGCCTGGGACAGGGTAAGATCGCAGCTCCCACAGGCGCGGCCACGCTTGGTTCTTCCTTCGCACGTCCCCGAGGGGTACAAACGCTCTTCTGTGACCTTCCCAGGACCTGGTGCAGACCACAGCGCATTAACACCTTGCAAGACCAGGATGTAAATATTTGAAGTACTGCGCAAATATCACCGTATTTATCCTCTTAATATTCCTACAACAGAGACAGCATTTTCCGTTTTCACAGAGAGGAAAACTGGGACATTCCGATGCTCACTGTCAGCATCTAATTCCTAGCAAATGTCTAGCACTTGTGCCAAAGTTCTCTTTTCTGAGACAGAAAGAGCTATCAGAAGCAGGAAATGTTATCCTTTTTCCCCTTCTTACTTCAAGGCACAATCTGAAATGGTTCCTTAAAAATAATAGCATGACTCTAAAAGATTATGCAGAACTGTTTTCTCTCCTATCCTTCAGTGCCTCCTGTCTCTGAAAAGAAATTTAACATTTCTGCTTCAAGGATTTTTCACGGCAGCGAGACGATGCAGTTTTAGTACTTGGACCAGACGTTGTCAGTCAACCGGCGATGCTAAGCTCCGCTCGGCCGTTAGCGGCTCGCAGGATCAAAGAACAGAACCCACCTGAAACGGGTCAGGGTGGGCGGGCAGGCACCGCCGCAGCTCGCCAGCACCGTAAGAACAGGGCTCGCTGTCCAGTGCGCATGCCGTTTAATCGTCAAGGGGTTTAGCTGAGAACAGCACGTAGTGAAGAGCAGCATGGACTAAAATGTGCCTATGATGGTATAAAAGACCCTGCTCAATCTTTTTAAATTATAGAGAGCAAAGGCAAAAACAAAAAGTAAGAAATACATAAATAGCAAAACAGAGGTGGCTGTACATTACTGGGAATTTGAGGTGCTTTGTCCTTAGCAAACGGGAGAGGAGCTCACGTGGTGCTGCTCACCCGGGAAAGAGCTCCGGTTTGTAGCAGGACGGGGGCACAAGCAGCCAAATCCGGGACCGACTGAGCGGCGAGCGGGAGCTGGACCTGTGGCGGTGGAATTTCATCCCAGAAGAGCCAGTTGTGCCGGAGAGGAGAGAGCCAGGAACATTCCCCATTAACAGCACTTCTGGCAGCCCAGCAAAGGGCAAGGCAACGAACCGCACGAAACAGAGAGGGCTCCAGCTCCGCAGGCATTTATTTCTCAAACGTGGACCTCCTGTTTTTTAAACAAGCAGTATATGAAATTAATAGATGACCTGTAGTGAGATAATATATTAGACCAAAAATTGCAAGCCTTTTCACTAGATGTTTACAGCCTCTAACCTTTGATTAAATAGTTTAGTTCTTCCTACACCACCTGCTTGGCAAAGGGGCATTGACCAAACAAGCTATTTAGTGCGGCAGACAGAGAGGGGCTGTTCTGCTGGGTAAGCTAATGCTGCCGTCTGCTCCTACCGTCAATCTGATGTCCTCTAAATAGCGCAATTACGCTTGGAAGTAATGGGGCAGAATGGAAAGTTAAACTTTGTGAATACTACTTATTTGTTTCCTTGCAGCGGCTGTCAGGAAGTACTTCTGCCCGACGTCTTTGATGCTGTTTGGTTCAGTATGCTAACCTGACCAAAAAGTCCCTGTGTTCCCTTGCTTCACCCTCGGAGAGTCACACAGGCAGAGCTGGGCACTCCTGGCACCGGGGCATTTGTTCTGTGTTCCCATCATTTCCTCGGAGAGCTGTGAACTCGGCGAGTTAGCCCATCGCAAACAGAATCACCCGATAGCAGTGACCCACACCTCTGTCTGAAGCACACAGTGTCCAGGGTGTTTTGCACAATAAGGCACTTTATAAAAAGGAGATGGCGTTGTGTGGCAAGATAGTTTATGGCTGCTTTTACAGAATCCAATTTAAACCGCAATTCATCTTTAGTGGCAGTTTACAAATCGATGATCGGCATTTCCAGCTGACACGGGGGCCCTACAAGACACTCACGCACTTCACAGCCTCTTTCCCTCCCTCCGGGCTTCTGCGCAGCGCTCGGCAGCAACAACGTCCTCTGCCACGCCAGCTGCAGACGGCGCAGCGACCGTGGTGCCGGTGCACAGGCACCTCCTGGCCCTCCCCAGCGGCACGGGGCACCCTGCGCACGCACCGGCACGGCTCTGTCCGCCAACGCCAGCACCTCCCGCTTCCCACCGATGCTCAGCCCGAAGCACACACCCCATCGGCTGCCGCTGAAGCATCGCTGCTGTTCGGTGCTCAGCTCCTGGTTCCTCAGCAGGCGCTGGCTCTGTTCAGCAGCGGCTCTCTGGAGAGTTTGGGTCTATTCCCAGCTCTAAAACCCACTCGTGTAACTTCAGAGAAGGGTCACCCCTGTGCCTCGCTTGCCTTATCAGTTAGGCTGATCGGGGACGTCCCAGGACTGCTGGAAAGCTTTTAACATCTGCAGCTGAACGACTGCTTCAGCATTTACAATTTGTATTGCCATTTTTGCCATGCCTGGACACACAACCAGAACAAAACCATTGCATTATACAGTATTTCATACATTGCCCTCCCACGAGAAGTTCTCCTGATATGTATTTTTCAATTTCGAAAGGAATAAAATTTGTTGTACTGCTCTAACATCTCTTTGAGAGGTCAAAAATAAGATCTTTAAAGTTGAGGCAAGGAGCCAGTCGTATATTTGGATTATGATCTATCTCATAGGCTACTCACGCCAATCGCAAATCAATGAATCCCTTCTCTGCATAGGACACAAAGGCTCAAAATCTAGCCAAGTTCTTTGTAATTATACCTCACCTTTTCTTTGCAGGACAATTTAAATCATAATGCGGTGACAAATTCTCTCTTTTCCAGCCCACGCCGAGCAGGAACAGGCAGCGTGTTCGGGCTGCCCTCACCGTGCTAGCTTGGGAGATGGGGGGGAGCAGCCGTCTGCAGCAGGGCTTTGAAAGGGCCAGGAGCTGCAGCGATCCGCACACCTCGCCAGGCTCACTCCTCCTTCCACGGCTGCTCTTCCTTTAGCTGCCGCGGGGAATGGATCTGCCCACAGCAGAACTCAGGCAGGCTGCTCGGCTGCCGTAAACACCCACAGGATCTTCCCTCAAGCAAACGCACTGCTGAGAACGTCCCTTGCACACGGGAGAAGCGCGTGCAGCGGCTTAGACATGGGTGCCAGCAGCCACGTCCCCGACAGCCCGTGTTTGCACCCGGGGCTCTCCCGCCGGCAGTGCCCCCCGGCTCCCGCCTCGCTCAGCAGAGCCTCGACCCCCACCAGACCCTCCGGCTCATTCCTCCAACCAGGTGATCACATCCTGCTCAGCACAGCACCACACCTCCCTGAGCTCCATCAGGCCAAGCATCCATTACCAAATGGGATTTAAATGCACTGTTAATTAGGCTCTGGTGTTTGTTAATTAGGCTCTGGTTCACCTGTGCTTTGATGAAACAGGGAAGCCTGGGTCTGCGGAACAGGGCAACCAGGAACTATTTGAAGAGCCGTTACAAAAGTAGACCTCATCAGCCATGAAAGAAGCTTTCATGAGGCAAAACACACCTTCTGCTCAAAGCCTGGGCTTAACTTTTATGTCTTAATCAATCTCTGCAATTAGACTCCTGGCGCCATCGGGGACGATGCAGATGCGCTCAGCAGCGGGGCTGCGGAGGAGAGGGGAGCAGCACCCGGGGTGGGAGACGCTGCGCGGGCAGAACGAGCTGGAGCCTCGGCTCTCCTCCCGCCTGCTACTGCCGCTCCTCTGCCAGGGAAAAATCCGGCTCCGGATCCGAGCAGCCAGAGGAGGATTTCACAGGGGCGGAGTATCGGGGTGTCTGTAGGGGGGTGCAGGGTCAGCCCTGCAACGTCTGCGGGGCCGTTTGGACGTGCGTAAATCACCGTGAGGTTCAAAGACAACAGCCGGCACAGGCTGGTTCCGAGGGGCTGTTTTTCTCCCCTTGTCATTAGTCGTTGGCTACAAGCCTCCAGTTTAATCGCAGTCCCACCACCCCACCGCCGTTTTCTTGGCCAGCGCAGTGCAGCAGCAGCCAGCGATACCCAGAGCTTCGCCTGCTGCCTTCCAAGCACAAGCGGCCACAGAGAAATGCTAATAACCGTTCATTAGTCAAAATGTTCACAGCCCGTGTGCTGAAACGTATTTCCCACCGCCGGCCGAGGTTCTGCCGGCAGGTAACGCTGTGCCGAGCTGCACTCGGCTCCCTTCTGCCGCTGCTCATCTGTGCCGCAGGCCCGTGAGTGTCTGACTTTCACGCAGAAATGCCTTGAAAGCACAAACCAAATCCTTTCTTCTTTTAGTCCACTTCAACGTTTTTAGGCCAATGTAAATCAGTGGAAAAAAAATTACAGTTTTACAGAGCAGCATGGAAACTTCCATGAAAAAGCTGTCAGAGTTAGCGGCTGAAGGAGCCAGAAATAATATTTAAACTTTCTCTTGAACTGTTTTGCGACAGACACGATGAATAAAATCACTCTGGGCATTTCATAATAAACCGATGCCGAGCGAGTTGGAGCTGGCCGCAGGGCAGCCTGAAATGCCAGCGAGCGCTTGACTGGCAGCTCGGGCAGAGGAGGCAGCAGACCAACCCGCCGCAGCCCCAGCTCCGGGCAGGGACACAAATTCAGATCCTGAGCCATCGGTGAATTAGGCTTTGCTGATTTTGGTCTTCCGCCACAGCAGATGCTTGTTGATGCTAGAGAGCCATTGTTGTAGCACATGCAGATACCTCCCATTTGGGCACTGATGCTGATCCAATAAATGTTATGAAAATCATGAGTAATCTCACTAGCTCTGAGTTATTCCAATATAAAAACTATCAAACTGATAAGCTGTGCACAGTTAGACGCATTGGTAGGTCTGTAATATTTTCCATTCTATTTGATCATCTCCAACAGCTTACTCTTTTGCCAGCTTTTTGGTTTAGAGTCTCTGTTTGGCTGCTTGGTTCTCAGCCTGGGTGCAATTCCTTTTCTTTTTCCCAAAAAAAAGCTGAACAAAATTAATTCAGCTACTTAGAGAAAATCAAGGATGCTGCATGCTTTTGAGAAACAGCACCAGCAAAAAGACCCCATAATTAGCGTCCAAGCACCAGGAAAGGCAGCGCTCAGCCCCTTTGTTTCTCAGCATGAGATTACTTTACTTTCCAGTGCTAAATTTCTGTTAGTGATTTCCCGTGCAGTTACTCGGCGTCTCTGGGTGTGCGCAACATTCCGTGCTCTGCACTGGCCCCAGCGGGAGCGGCAGTTAAGGTAACAGACAGAAGCTGTCAAGTAGGAAACAACATTTTGCATTCCCACGCAGAGCAAAAATGGGTAAAATAGGTGAACTACAAAGGCAAAAATGTCAATACGTGAATTGAAGGGTTTCTCGGGCGGTATTTCAGCTCTCCTGCACAGATTTAGCCTTTTTCAGCTGAAGGGCTTGAGAGCAGAGTTTGGATACAAATTGTCCCCGGCCTCTTGTGCCACACAGCTGCTGATTTGCCACCAAAATGCTCATCACTGGGACTTTTTGCTTTTGCTAAAGATTATGTCTGGTTTATTCTGCTGCTGTATTTATCGTTTCATTGACACCTTCCCCGTTGCTGACTATTAAGCGGTTGTCAGCCGTTGCAGTGCTGGGGTAGCCCAGCTCCCTCTGCTCCATCCCCAGTGCCGGGGGGCTGCTCCCCGGCCAGGGCAGGGGTCCCCGCGCGGATGCCAAGGGCAGCACCGGGCAGGAGCCGGCAACAACGGCAGCGGTGCATTACGGTGTGACCGGGAGGGGAGCACTGTGCCCAGTGATACCTGTAAATCCCTAAGGTAAGATCCGTGGAAATCCATCTCCACCATGCAGCTTTAAATACTGCAACCACGAGAACATCCCCTCTGCCTGGGAAACACGGCGCGTCTTGTACCAGAGCAGAGCAGCATTTCACCCAGCTCAGTCTTACGGTAGCCAAAATCAGAAAGACGCTCTGGAGGCAGAGAAGACAATGTCTAAAATGCTGTATTGGGTGAACATACCAGAGGGGGAGAGAATCTTATTTCCTGCACTTGACCTCAGCAAGAGCTGGGATTTCTGCTCCACAGAAGGTGCCGGCTGTAGCCAGGACGGGCTTTGGCTAATTCTGTGCGGAGCTGAAGGGAGAAGCCAAAGGGCTGCGGAGCTCACGCCCGGGGATGCAGGTGCAGCAGCATCACCAGCGCCTGCTGAAAAAAGAGCTTATCTAGGAAGAAAGAACAATTTGGATAATTGAAAATGCACTCGATTAGCACACAGAGGGGTAAGGTGGGTGCCTGCACTGGGACTGCAGAGCCTCGGCTGGGCTCTTGCCTTCCCACCACCCCCTTTTTCATGAGCCAAAACTACTGAAGGCTCACGGGACCCCACGCTTCAGCGACGCAGCCAGGACACGCTCAGCACGGAAACCACCCCTGAGCCACCGCGCCGGGAGCAAGGCTGCATTGCTCCTGGGATGCAGAACTGGAGAGGGGCTTGGGGCGAGGCTCCTTTTCGTTTCACTGACTCGCTGAGGGTCGTGAGTTGTGTGTCTGTGGCCGTCCTAGGAAGTGCGAGAGGGGGTGAGTATCTTTTCACTGGGCTCTGGTCCCCTCAAGCACTTTCCAACTTTGGTTTCTTCAGGAATACAATTTTTGCCACCAAGCCCTCCAGCCGATTATGGCCGTTCTGCCGGGAGCTCCCCCGCCCACGGCCAGCGGGACCCCTGCCCCAGCCAGGCCGCTTGTTCGGCACCGCCGGCGGTGCCCAGCGCTTCCAGCATCGTCTCGCCAAGATGCTGACGAGGCTCCAGCAGCCGCCGAAGATACATTTCCCTGAACCACGGCTTTGCTCGCTGTGCCGCAGCAAAGGCTCTCGCTGCTCCTCGTGCTGCTGTAGCTGTCACCTACGATGCATTTCTCTCTTCATTTTGCTGGGTTAACTGCTGCTCATCAGATAAACGGGTTGTAGAATAGCTAGAACAAGAGAACTATGAACAGGCAGTTTTGGCTCCCCGTCAACTTAGCCTTTTTATGCCTGGATTTATGTATTAGCAGTGAAACTAAACAGGGAAAGAAAGAGCAATTTATAACCAGAGCACCTGCAGAACAAACAGCTCCAGCCACTTTGTGGTACTTGCAGTGCAGACGCCAGGCTGCTTTCTGGATGGTGATAAATAGATATCAATAACTCACCCTGCAAAGAAAACTCTTTTCCTGCCTAGGGTGAAGCTGAGATTCCAAGACTGTTTCCAGACCCAGATTCAGTGGGACTGAAATGTACAACTAGGGGGAAAAAAATCTACAATTTTTAAAAACGTTTGGTTCGGATTAACCAGACATTGCCACGATAATTTAAAGCACTTCTACTATTGCTGCTTCTGGTTTGGCTTTTTCCCTTCCTGTAATTCAGTCTTCCAAGTACTGACTCTTGCGAGAAAAAGTGAGGACATTTCATTTTGATATATTCAAAATAAAGTGGTTTTCTAATTTGGTGTCCAGTGAGAGTGAGTCCCCTTCCCATAAAACACAATAGATGTTTAATACTCGCTTCCCCACCAAAAACATCACTGAAAATTTTCAGTCAGCCTTATCTGCAAAATCAGGATACATGAACTTCTATGATATTTGCCCTTCTTTAATTTGCAATTTAATCAGACATCCCTGCTCATTAATCATCTATGAATGAACAAGCAGCAGCAAATGTATTCATACACTAACATATGAGCTAATTGCGCAGTGCTATAATTGACGTCGATGTCCCCTGGCTTTTACGTGCTGCTTTGTGGGGAACCCCTCTTCCCTGCGTCGTTGGAGCGATTAGCCAGAGGCCCTGGGTGCCCCTGCTATTTCTGCCCTGCCCTGGCAAGGGCACCCATGCCCGGGTCCCGCTGGCCCTCCTGGGAGAAAGAGGGTTAAAAAAAAAAAGAAAAGAGCAATTGTAGGAAGTTTCCATTTCTGAGCCTCAGAAGTGTTATGAACAGAGAAGGGGAATGGAACAAACCCGATTTTTACGTAGTCTTTACAGCAGCTGCTGCAGGGGCAGCTACAGCGGGTGGCGTGGAAACGGTGACCCTGCCGTGCGGATGCGCAGAGGGCTGCGATCTCCTCCGTCACACCTCCCGTCGCACGCCCCGACATGCCGCCTTCCATGCCCTTTCCCAGCACACGGACAGACGTGTGACACAGACAGACCCGTGCGACACAGACAGACCCATGCGACACAGACCCGTGTGACACAGACAGACCCATAGGACACAGACCCGTGCGACACAGACAGACCCGTGCGACACAGACCCGTGTGACACAGACAGACCCGTGCGACACAGACAGACCCGTGCGACACAGACAGACCCGTGTGACACAGACCCGTGTGACACAGACAGACCCATAGGACACAGACCCGTGCGACACAGACAGACCCGTGCGACACAGACAGACCCATGTGACACAGACCCGTGTGACACAGACAGACAGACCCGTGCGATACAGACAGACCCGTGCGACACAGACAGACCCGTGTGACACAGACCCGTGTGACACAGACAGACCCATAGGACACAGACCCGTGCGACACAGACAGACCCGTGCGACACAGACAGACCCATGTGACACAGACCCGTGTGACACAGACAGACAGACCCGTGCGACACAGACAGACCCGTGTGAGGTGGGACGCGGCACACCGTGGGTGTCTGGCATTGACACGGCTGTACAGGGTCAAAACGTCGCTGTCCTTGGAAGCTGCTCCTCAGACCCGCTTCCCGTCCCAGCCCTCTGCGTGACACCCGTCCCGTCGGAGGCACAAGCCGGGAGAATTGCATCGTCCCTCGGCGGCGTTGCCAAAGAGACTGTAAACTGTGAACGGCACCATGAACAGGCGCTCGCTCCCTGCTTATTTGTGCATCTGCTGGGCTGCTGGATGAGCAAGAGCCTTTGTCACCACTTTTCCCACCCGAACCCGAGCCAGCCCCTCTGTGAAATGAAGTCTCCAGCACAATTCCCATACAGGCCCAGAATCGTCTGGTTTTCTCCTCTGGTCTCATGTTGTCTGGGACTCCCAGAAATCATTTAACAGGCAAAAAGAGCTTGTCGTCGTCGCTGCCAGCCGTTAAGCACAGCTAACTCTTGCATTATTTCTTTCTCATTATTACCCTTCTGCATTATTACCTCTCCCATCTGTAAACCGCACAGTCGTTCCCCACCCCAGAGCTGTCCTCGCGGGGCTGCGCAGCCCCTCCCGCTGCCGTGGCACTCGGCAATACTCGCTGCCAGCTGATGCTCTGCTTGTAATTACTGGGGAAAAAAGAGAGAAAATAATGGTATTAATTAAAAGCCTATTGGAAGCATAAATCAGCTGAAGGTCAGCGTGGCAGATGGTCACAGATGTCGTGCCCAAGTTTTCTTGTTCGTTAAATAATTTCACCATAAATTTGCACCTGCTAAACTGTGTTTCCTTCTCTGCACGAATAGGGGTAAGAAAAATTGCATGTTTTACTTAAGCCAGTTTTCTCCACATTGCTCAGAGCTTCTCACTAAAAGGAAAAGCTGTTCCTGTGGTTGCTCCACTGCACCAGCCTCCAAGAAACCATTCGGTTCCTTCCTGCAGAGCAGACCTGAAGGCACGTAACCCCTGCGTTGTTACTGCTGGATATCGTTTGTATAGAGGCTTCCTTGCCGAATTTAACTGGATATGGAAACTTTATATAGGAGTCATCCTTCTCCCGGCTCCGCAATTCAGCTGATCTGGGGAGAAACAGAGTAACTGCTTAAAAACGGCGTACGGGTATTTCATAGCTTGGGGTGCGCGGGAAGAGAGGCGACGACTGGGATTCACAAAGCTCCTCTCTGGTCAACTGCCAACCGCCGCACACACGAAAAGCAGCGAGAGGCACCGAGCTGCCTTAAAGCAGGAGTGGGAAAAGGTTCGGGGGGGTTGCTCGGCTGTGCACAAACCAACCGGCACCCAGAGGATGCAGCAGCCCTGGGGCAGGGCGTCAGCGCATCAGCAGAGACCATCCCCACAGACCGTTCCATAATTTTTTCCCCAACCGATGCCGTCTGGGTCATTTGAAATGAATTCACAAGTAATTTGAGGTTGATAAAAGCTGTTTCTGAGCGAAGCTGTTATTTTCTGAAAAGACCCGAGCCCAGAAAACCCACGTGTATGTTTTCCTAACGCTTCTTCAGTGAGAACTTGAAACTCTGGTTCTAAACATACCAGGGTCACTGCAGATGCCGGAGTCCACAGAAGTGAGGACAAATCCGGTGGTTTCAGCCAGTCCATTCGCCCCAGCTCTAGAGGAGAGGAATTATCGTCTCAATATGGAAAATTCCTGCGTCGCCTTTTGCAGCAAACCCGTTCGTGCTGCCGTCGGCCCCTGGCTCAGCCCGGCTCTGCAGAGGGCTGGCTGCGCTCGGAGGGGTGCAGACCCGAGCCCCGCGCCGCCGCCTGTCACAAGCCTGAATTGCCCATTGGGAAGGTAAGACCGTCTTCAAGTACAAATCCCCAGCCCGTGACATCTCTTATAATGAAATGGGCCCTGCTTTCGTATTTGCAACGAGAGGTAAACAGCTCGCGTTTCCGACAGCTTGGCCTTTCATCGTGGCTAATTTGCACATTTGTATTTTGAATAAACCGGCGCCCGGCCGCTCTCCCCCGCTCAGTAATGAGATTTTTCCGCCCGTCAGACATCCTGCACGCTCAGTGGCTGACGTGTTGTCTAGATTGCATAATTTATTGGAGCTAATCAGCCTCACTACTGGCGCTTCTTTTTTCATACATCAGCTCACTGGTAGTAATCGGAAAATGTTCTTTGCTATAAAACACTTTGTTATCGTACTGAAAGCCTCTTCTGGAGAAGCGAGCTACTAAGACAAAAGAAATGGGAAAGCAGGTTCCTCCTCCTTAGCAATGCTTACCGATGTTTTCTTTGTCCATAGCACTTCAAGGAAGAAACGGTGCATTTGACCGATGTCGTGGAAACCTCATCTCTTAAAGCTGTTCCACAAAATGCTGCAAGTCTCCTTCCTGTCCCACTCCCAACATCGGGGAAAGGTTCCCCCCCACTACACTACCGCGATTTAAGCCCCTCGGCTCAGCAAGGACCAGCACGTGCCGGGGAAGCGGGGCGGTGGGGACCTGGGGTGGGGGAACATCAGCGAACGCTTCGGATCGTCCTGCCAACGCTGCCAATTCACGGGGGTTTCCTTAGCTTAACAGTATGCAGCGAGATCTGCCCACACCTACAGTGAACAGCTCAGTGAAGAAATGCAGGTGAATAAATGCGAAATCGAGTAAAAGCCACATTACCTGCAGCCTGGCGAGCAATATCGCTCACTGTCCCGCTTTCAAAGGGAAAACCAGTGAGAGGAACTCTATTCTTTTTACTACTAAAATTTCGTTGGGAGTAAATCACGATTCTCTGGCAAACGTCTAATGGGATACAGGCAGAGGGATGGCAGGCAGCAGCTGCTGTAAAAAATGGAAGGAGTCTTGCTATTTGCACTTAGGAGGTGGGGGAAGGAGGAGCCCCTTCCATACGGACGGATTTACGCTGCTGGACGGCAGGATATCCCCCGGGCCCCTTTTCTGACGCGGGAGGGCTCTGAGAATCGCATCGCCTACACACGGGCTGATGCTTCCTGCCCTGCCATCTGTGTGCCTCCTGGTTTCCACAGGCACGCAAGTCGAGCGGAGACATTTTAGTAACATCCCGCACGCTTCAGCTTGTAGCGATGCATCTCAAGAGCCCATTCTGGTAAGAAACAGAGAAAACAGGACAGTATGACTTTTATTCATTGACATCTTACTGAGCAAAGGGACCTATTTCTCCAGGGTCCCACCTCGCAGCCCGTGCCAACCAAACGCAGCGTGATTTTCCCGCGGGCACAGCGCAAACGCCGCTCCCTGCCCTGAAACGCCGCCTGGCTCCCCTCCGCGGGCAGCAGCACAGCCGGGGCACAGACATCGCCGCAGCCCCCCAGCCCGACCCCGCTGCCAACCAGCACCCGCAGCAAACGGGACCCTGCTGCCGCCCCGCGCCGAGCCGCTGCCCCTTCTGCCGGCGGTGCCCACCGCGACCGCAAAGGCTTCGCTCTTCTTCTCCTTCCCCAGAAGGAAAATGCTGCTGAAGGCAATCAAAGCTCTATGACCCAGCCATTTGATAGCGCTTTGTGCACGGACTGTATGCTGTCATTTGAAAACATTTTCGCGATTATCTTCAGTCTTCCAACCCCCCCTTCAAGTGTTATTCCCGTAAAATTACATTTATTTCATTCTCCAGAAAAATTGAAGATTACTCTAGAGCTTTCACGAAATAATTATAAAAATTAAGACCCTCAAAAAACTCAAGCCTTCTAGTTCATCTGTATTTGTCAGCTAATGTAATAAAAACAATTTAAAAATCTGATTACACGGTAACTTAGAAATAATCCCAGAACATAAAGCAGACAAAAAAAGATCAAAACATCACATTTGCAGAAATATGTAGAGCAGAAATAAATTATAAAAAGAAAACGATGGATGTCATTTTAAGGCTCTGCTTCCAAAGGAGAAAGGCTTTCTGGGGCACTCACCTGGGATTCACAAGATAACACTTTCTGTCCCCAGCTCCGCTACATCTCGGGTAACTCTGTGCCAAGGACGTCGTCTTGCCGTGACACCCCTCTCTCTGTAGGATGACGGTACCTGACTGCACCACAGGGATGCTGCAAAGGTAAACTAATCAGACCTATCTCAATTAAACAGAGCAACATGAGTTCTCAGGTCTCCACGATCCAAACTTTTTCCAGTGAAGCTGCTTTGCAACGGAAAAGCTATACATTAAACCACAGAAACACTGTCATGTTCTGATGAGCAATGTCCCCAAAGATCACTATTCAAGGACATGGAACAGACGGCTGGAGACAGATAATGGAAAATTATATTTGGACCAAACTGTTGGGGGGGGGGGGGGGGGAGGAGAGAGAGAGGAAAAAAAGGCAGATGTCATTCCTCACAAAAAAAAATTCAGTGATTCAGTGAGACATGTTTTCAGTACACACACTCTGGCTGAAATCAGGGGAATTCATGCAAAGCTCTAGGAAAACATGACATGCCGGTTTGATGCCGGCAGTAAAAACCAAAATGCCTCATATGTTGACAACTGAAACACCAGGTAATTACTTAATTGACCCCATGATTCCTACCTTGGTAGAGAAGCCTGCAGCACTCAGGCTAAAAGCAGCAGTCCATCAGTAATGCTAGCAGCGGTTTACTTCCCAGACCACAGGAAAGCAGAAACCGGGAGCGCGCCCCGTGGCAATGCAGTATTTGGAAACCAGAGAGACATGCTGCGTCCATTCAGCTGCTTCAGCCACGGCCGAGGGAAGATGAGCGCTGGGGAAAGGCATCGGCTGCAGGAGACAAGCCAACCCCGTTGTCCAGCCCTGCCCGTGCCTGGCCGCAGCGGGGTCCCCGCTCCAGCCCCCCAGGACAGCTGGAGCTCCGGGCGCTCAGGCACCAGCTCCTTCGTGGCCCATGGCACTGGTGTGCCTCATGCTGGGGTCAGATGGAAAGGTCGGATCATAGAAGCATCATAGCATCCCAGCATCCCAGCCCGGTTTGGGTGGGCAGGGACCTCCCAGCCCACCCAGTGCCACCCCTGCCATGGGCAGGGACACCCTCCACCAGCCCAGCTTGCCCAAAGCCCCATCCAACCTGGCCTTGAACCCTGCCAGGGAGCCAGGGGCAGCCACAGCTTCTCTGGGCACCCTGTGCCAGGGCCTCAGCACCCTCACAGGGAAGGATTTCTGCCTCACATCCCATCTCCATCTCCCCTCCTGCAGCTTAAACCCATTACCCCTTGTCCCGTCACTCCATGCCAAAAAGCTTGTTTTCAGAAAAGACCCTGAAATCCTCAGGCTGAGCAATCCCTGCTGGCACCTCCAGCCTTTCTGCTGCGGCCACGTGAACTCACACTAGTCTAAACAGAGCTACAGACCCAAAATGTCCAGAATTGAGAGATCCATGCAGGAAAACAAGAACAAAATTCAAGCAAGATATATCATTAAAAATTGAGCGGAAAAGTGATTCAGCCCAGCTCCCCGCCGGGTGGTCCTGGGCAGACCGGCAGCAGCAGCAGTGCTCCGCTGGGATGCAGGAGGGAACGGAGGGAGGGAGCCTGGCAGGTGACTTTGGCAGGACAAAGCCATGCTCTCAGCATCGCAAAGTGGTGCCCAGCTGGGCCGGGAACAAGAGGTTTGGGCTTTGTTGTCACCGGCTCATTCCAGAAATGCGGCACGGCAGCAGAGCGCCTTCGTCAGCTGGATCCAAAGCTGTTAGTAAACGCTGCGAGGTAATGGACTGCTGAACGCGAGGTTTGTCCCCAGAAGCCCTATGAACAATGTATAACTTTTGACAGGAAACAATCATTTATATGATTGCCGTGAACTTCTGTTGCCACGCCAGAGGAGGAGGGAGAAGGCTGGCCCATTAAGTCATGCGCTAGCAGATGTTTTGACTTATGTAAGATTTTTTTTTTTCTTTCTTTTAAAAAAAAAAAGGCTGCATCTCACCCTTGAGGCTTCCTGAGACCCCCTCACCCTCGGTCATTCCAGTGGTGGGGCAGTCAGGAGGGCTCGGGATTGCACAGAAAGCTGCTGAGCTGGGGCTCTGCTCCTGCAAGGAGTAATTCCGTTCCCTTTGCCGGGTAGCACAGGAGCGGCCTCAGAGGGAAGGTGCAGAGCTTTCTGAACCACAGCTGCGGAATTCCAGCCCGCGTTTCAGTGACCGAGCGCACTTGGCTCCGGGGCCCCGCGTGAGCCTCTCCCCGCCGCGGCGCGCTTTGCAGAGATGCCCGCCCTGGTTTGGGTGCGGGAGGTGATGGGCGCGTTCAGAGGCACAGGGCACCCCGACGGGGCTCCCCACAAGTGTGCCCCAGCCTCGTTGCACAAAACGTTCTCGTTTCAAAGTGGTGATGAGAGCAAAAAGGAGGCGCCTGCCACCCTGGCACCCCCCCCCCCCCCGTGCCTCTCTCCTGACCGCGCAGGACCGCCTGGCGCAGCACCCTGCCACCCGCAGAGCACCTGAAAGCCAAGCAATAAACCAGAGGGTGTCGAGCCCACCAGCAGTGCCTCTGCAGCCCTTTGGTCTCGTTGGGGTGTCCCCGGCCTGCAGCCGTGCCGCTCCCCCGGACAGGCCCCCCGATGCAGCCGCAGGCTGTGCGGGGTTCGGCCGCTGCCCCGCTCCAGAGCCGCTCTTGGTCCTGCTCAGCGCGTCCCCAGCTCTGCGCAGGGCTCCGGCGGGCTTCAGCGCTTCTTGGGTCATCATTACAAATGTCACTTTTAGAAAGCTTTCATGATGATGAAAAAGATGCGATGAAAAAAGAACCAAATGGATATGACAACAGTCTGAAGACAGAAATTCATCCCAAGTTTCATGTCTTCACCGGCAGCACGTGAGGGGACGGTTAAAGCTGCTCTGTCAAGAACATTTATTGCTTGCCGGCTCAGACACCTCAGGGTGGGAAATGAGGACGTTTGCTCCGAGCCAGCGTAGGCAGGCTGGGGCTGGTGGCCAGCGGGACCCTCTGCCTCAGGGAGCCTCCCGGGTAGCACAGGGCCCTTGCAAGAGCTGCAGAACCACATCCCACCACGGTCGTCAGAGGCTGCTCAAGGCTTCTGGAAGAGCAGCCAAAGCATCTGCGCCAAGCTCTCACTGTGCAGCTCCTGCTCATCTGATTTTCAAAATCCCCCAGGCAGTTGGGTATCTTAATTAAGATATTTATCTTTGTTAAATAGCACCGGACACATTTGCATATCCACAGAGACATGTCTTATTCATACTGATGGCCACTCGGGGTGGAATTAGGAGCTGTCAGGGGGTGTCTGGCCTTTGGATGCTGACAACACGCATGATTAGATTTAAAGGGCTGGGATAAGTTTTGCTCCAGTGCTGGAGCTTCATTTCCAAGACACAAACCTCCATTGATTTTGTAGCATCAAATACTCCAAGCCTAAGTCTCAGGAAGATTTCTGGGGAGGGAAGAAGTGTCTGAACAGTATAGAGCAATATCGGCTTACCTGCAACACTTACTCTGATCTCAGTGCGTGCGATGTATTCAAAATTCAGCAAATTCCATTTCCTGCACTTTGCTTTCCTGAAACACTTAAACCAGAACGCTTCTGCCACAGCTGTTGCCTTCCACCCGGCTGACAAGCGAAGTGATCCTGAAGTGCAGCGCTGTTTTTCAGCCGAGATGCAATCATAAAAAGGTTTCTGACTCCACACAGCTCTGCAGTATTTACAGAAGATGGATAATGCTGCAATCCCTAAGGCCTGCTGAAATCTGGTTTCTATAGAGAGTGAGTCTGTAGGTATATATTAAGGAGGGGAAAAAAGTTAACAAAACTTGGGGAAATACTCTTATTTTTCCCTCTGCTGCAGCGGCCAGCTTAGGCACGGGGTACAATACAACTCCCCCGTGGAGCAGGCGAGCCCAGCCCTGGCCGCGAGAGCTTCAGCAGAGGCACCCCAGCCACTCCAGCAGTGTCCGGTAGGCACCTGGGGCGCAGGGGCTCTGCCAAACCCCCTCCTGCCTCGCAGATGTCCCCAGGGAGGAGGGTTTCATGGCTGCCAGAGATGCATTGCTCCACCCGGGAGGGTGGACAGCTAACCCACCTGAGTGGGCATCGCATCGCTGGCCCTGCACCGCTGCCGCGTCCTGCTGGAGCCCAGCCGGTGGGCAGGGAGGGTGGAGGCGGCCGGGGGAGGCTCTGCCGGCAGCACCAGGAGCACCGCCGTGCCGATGGGCTCCCCAGCGCAACCTGCGAGATGCAGCCGCCGCACGTCAGCACTGGAGAGCCGAGGGGAGGGCTGCAGCGCCGGGGAGATGGGGGATATTGTCCTGGTTACGTGCTGGAGCAGGGAGGGAGACATTCAAAGAAAAAGATTACAATTAAAACTACAACCAGAATGCGCTGACACCCAGCACGTACCGCAGCGGTGCTAACTGGTGCCAGTTGCCCCACACTGGCTAGCTGTGGCCAGGCAGAGCCAGGGGAGTTTGCTTTTTAAAAACTGCTTTACCAGTTTCAGGAGCGGATCTCATCTGGCAAATCCTTTCTCCTCTCCACGGGAAATTAAAGAGATGCTCGCAGGGAATGCCTCCAAAACACGTGCACGTCCACTCAGGAAAACCTCCAGCGTGACGCGGGCCGTGTTCGCCCCTGCTGCCCGGAGGCCAGAGCTGCTGGGCAGCGCTGAGCGTGCCACGCACGGAGGGCATCGGGGAAGAAACAACCGCACTGCAGGGCCCAAGGTGGATGTGGTCCAACCAGAAATGACGAGGGCGTAATTAACACGGTCCCTTATCAACAAAGCCGTAATTAACATGGTCCCTTATCAACAAAGCCAAGGCAGCGGAGCAGCTGCCAGCTGCAGGCGGGTCAGGGCAGCGCCGGGCAGGTCGGAGCAGCAACCAGCAGCGACCAGCAGCGACCAGCAGCGACCAGCAGCTCTCCGCTGCCCGCCGGGACCCGCAGCGTGCCCGAGCTGTCGGCAGCAGCAGGGTCTGTAAAACCCCTCCGAGCTGGGATGTCCGGGGTGAGCCCCCCCACCCCAGCAGCCCCAGACCATCCCACCGAGCGCTGGCTCACGGGTGGGGGGATGCTCCTCTCGCCGAGGGACAGGCGCCCACCCCGATCTCTCACAGCGTGGCCCGTGGCTCCGTTTCAGGGCGGTCGGACTGCCGGGCGCTACAGGAGAGGCGGCGGGGGGGGACGGGGGGCGGGACGGCCACGTGCGGCCCCACGCCACGACCTGGCTGCAGGCTTTGGGCACGCCGTGGCTCCGTTTTTGTTTTAAGCACGGATGGAAAATCTTGACCTCATTTGCTAAAAGCACTTTAATGTCTTTACACAGGGAAAAAAAAAATGTATTACTAATTTGTGTTATTTAATTCAGTCAGCAAGACTGAAAGCACTTGCTGCACTTCAAGTCCAGGTTCAAAGCATTAATAACTCTAAATTCTGCCACCATTCCCTTTCCATTTCATTTCTGTGTCATTTTTTTCATTCATTAGCTATGAGCACGACAAGCGACAGACTGCCCTTAGGTGCATCTTTAAAGCGCGTACAGCGACTGGTTGTTGGATCCACCCAAGTATTGAATTACTGGATCCCCCTAAATAAAAGGCAAATTACCCCCGAGCATTTCTTGACAATTAATTACCCAAAAGATGATTGGCGGAGGCCAAGGTTTCATTTCAGCACTTCAGAGCTGTCTCATGTTGAACTTCCAGGTCCTCGGTGAGGCTGAGACACAAAGTCGGGCGCTGCCGCGCTCTCAGCACCAGCAGGATCTTTCCAGAAGCGTTCGCAAAGTTAAAAATAAGCGCTGTGCTATTTCTCTTTACCAGTGAAGAACAGGGCCGGTTGGTTCAGTGTTTTCCGCCCAGTCCTCTCTTTGGCTTCTTCTGGGTTTGCAGTTAAACCAGTTTCCATTAGAAGAAATCGTTAAAAGCGGGACGGAGATGGAGGGGCCCGTTCACCATCAGGCCGAGATGCGGCTGCGATGCCGCCGGGGCCTCTGCCCTGTGCATCACCCCAGCACCCCCCCCCCCCGGTGCCGGGCCCTGCCGAGGCGCATCGCTCGGTGAGAGCCAAGCCTGGGACCCGGCAGCGTTCCCGCGGGGTTCAGAGGAACGAGCCGTGGAGATCGGCCCCCCCCCTCCAGCCTGGCCGCCACACCAGGGCAAGGCATGAGCGTGAACAGCGGGTAAAGCATCAGCGGCAGGAGAAGACGCTGCTGAAGGCAGGTCGTGACATCCAGCTGTACATCACCAGCGCTGACATCCAGCCGCGCTGATCGGGGTGTCGCAGCGGGCAGGGACGGGCAGTGTGTGCCCTGGACCGCACCGAGCAGCCGCAGCCACGGGACCTGCTCCAAGAGAGCTCTGCCCACCCCCCCAGCACCTCCGCTGAGCTGCTGCGGCTCCCTGCCCAGCAGAGAAACTCCTTTTATCATACTGGGGGGTGCTGGGGGGTGCTGGACCACGGGGCTCCGAACAGCACCACAGCCAGCACAAGAAAACAAAGCAACAGAGAAAGGTGGGGCGCAGGGAGGGGAAGGAATGGGGGGTGGGTTTGGGCACTGAACAAGAGGTCAAGCCCAAAGCAGCCCCAGAAGGTGAAAAACAGATTTTTATCTTGGTTTTCCCAAAGAAAAGATTGGCTCAGAAATAACGGCAGAAAGCAGCCCAGAGGATTACCACAGAGCTGATGGGAAGAGGGGGGGTCACACAGCCCCCCCCCACCCAAAGACTTTAAATGCAGCGAGGACCCCGAGTTTTGGAGTTTGAGGGGCTCAGCAAGCAGCTGCGGATGCTGTGAGCCCCCGCCCCGCTGTAGACCTGACTGCTTCATAGGCGAGACATTATGCACAGCCCCCCCAAATTACTCTCGCCCTATTATTGCAGGGGTGCTGTTAATTCAGCGCGACACGCACTGGTTTTCCCCCCAGCAGTCGGTAATTTGTCTCGCAGGCTAACCACGCTGTGCCAGAGGGTGCTGGGGGCTGTGCCAGAGCCTGTGTCTAAATGCCTGATGGTAACGAGAAATGCCCCTCGGCACCGGTACAGGAGCTGCTGCTGCTGCGCTCTGGGGCTGGGGCGCAGGGAGCCCCGGCAGCCCGGGGGCTCCGCAGCACAGAGGGGAGCGGGGGCAGCACGGGGGGTGACAATGCCGGACCCCCCCGCTGGCCCCTGGCCTGCGGAGCCGGCACTACGGCCGTGTACCGCTTCTCTCAGCTGCAAACACCCGAATTCATCCTGCGATTTGCCACCTCGGGCAGGTCTCTTTTAGCTCGGAAAAGTTGGTGCTTTACAAGGAACCACCATTTGTTGAAAAGAAGAAAACAAAGGAGTCCTCGAGGAGGAATCGATGGGAGCTGTTTTCCCAGTCAATATTGTCTAAAAAAAAAATGGGTCCCGCTGCAAATCAAAGGTGCTGCCACATGTGCTCCATGAAATACTGCATTTGTTCCTGCTCAGCCACGCAAGAATCCCCGGCCCCTCTTTACATTATCACTCAAGAGTAATGTTGTCATCAAATTTTCTATGAAAAAAAAAAAAATCACAGCAGAGATGATATGCTATGATGCACATATTTCACAAAGGACAAGCTACTTCAGTTAGAGCAGCCTATTTAAAAAAGAAAAAAATATATTAAGTTCCCCTCCCAGATTACAGATCAGCATCATTCCTCCGTTGGCACCATTGTTTGAGTTAGTTCCACTGAAAAACGCACCAAATTTCCCACCCTGGGGACAAGGACAGCAAGTTTCAGCTGTAATAACTGTCTTGGATAAGATTTAGAGTCAAGCTTGAGGAAAAATTATTTAGAAATCATTTGTTCACTATCATGCTCTTTGTCTCTTCTTTGCTGATTTTCCCTTCTCATCAAAGACCCGAATTTCAGTATTAAGAAATGCTGAGAGAAAAGTTCTGGAGAAAGTTTAGCTCTTGTGCAATGCAATAGCTGCCCCTGGCATCAGGATGAAAACACACTGCAAACCACTCGGAAATAGCCAAACTAGATACTGTTTTAAAACAAAATTATTTTATCTGCAAAGTCTCAGGCAGGTGCAGCAACAAGGCAGGGCCCTGCCCCGGGGCACGGCGGCACGGCCCCCCCAGCGCGCCCCGCAGCACCAGGCACCAGCACCAAAGTGTGGCTGCCTGCCCGCGACGTGGGGAGTGTCCGAGCTGCTCGGTGGTCTCGGGGCAGGTACTCGGCCCGGTGTGTTCCTCACCCCGGGGCGGTCACAGCCGAGCCCCCCCCCCGCCTCTGCGCCCCCCCCCCAGCAGCAGACCGAGCCCCGAGGGGCTCCGGAGCAGCGCAGCAAAGAGCCACGATTGCTCCCTGCCCCCGGCAGCCAGGGCGCTGTTCGGTTACTGGGTCACATCCACCTGCGTGTCCAGCAGTTTGCAGCCAGAAACAGAACTGGGTACGTGCATGCAAATCAGCATGCAAATCGCCTCTCCTTTGATTTGCATATGCTGTTAGATTCATGAGGCAGTGCTCAAGTGGACCTGGCAGATAATTACGGTGCAATGCATAGGCCATAAATACACATTTTAATGTCCTTTTTGGTAACTAGCAAGGTAGTAAACCAAGTTAAAGGCACAACGTGACTCTAAATACCAAGAGTCCAGTGGTGTTTAACGCCCAAGTGGTGAGTTTGTCTCCAGTTTCCTCCCCGCTTTTCTTTTCCGGCGGAAATCTTGGTGGAAAAATATCCCTTATAACACATCTGTACAGATCTCAGTAATGGGAATTTCTGAATGGTTCTACAATATAGCGCAGACAAAATTACCCATCTTTCAAAAACCAGCTTTGAAAACCTTTGAAACCTTTACCTAAAGCCTTGCCTCTCTCAGAAAAGCATCACCAGCTTCAGTCAAGAACAAGCTTGAAGGATGCATTCCCAAAAATACAGTGAATTCTTCCTTAATGGTCCCTGCTGATTCGACTGCCTTCAAGTCTGGAAATACTATCTGAAAATAACGCGGTGGTTTCCAAGGGATAAACTCCCACCCGTACAAATCCGCGCAGGTGACGCCGCAGCAGCAGCCGTGTGCCCACAGCCGCGGCTCTCGCGCGGCTCTCAGGGACGGCACACATCCCGCGGGAACGGGCTTGGGCCGACAGCCACATCCAAATACTTCCCCTGACCTCGGCCACTGAGCTTTAATAAATCTTTCCTGGGGCTAATTTAACCTTCAGCCAGAACTCTGGGGCGTGCAGGGAGCTTTCCTCCGGCACAGCCAGGACGGAGCAGCCCTGGCCCACCCGTTCCCATCGCCGGCCCCCACCTCTGGCACCGCTGAGGGTGCGCAACCCCTTCCCTGGCTCAGCCGGGCCGCAGAGACCGGGCGAGCGAACCTGCCCCGAGGCTCGGCACGGAGATGGGCACGGGGAAGCCCACCAGCCAGCCCCTGCCATCACCACGCAGCTGGCTGTGCACACGCACACACGCGCACACGCGTATCCCTTTGCCGAGCTCCCCCTGCGCCCAGACCACCCTGCAAGAGGGAGGAACCGCGGCCGGGGAGGCAGCCCCAGGCCTGGCACGCTCCCGCGGGGTGAGGAACGTGGCGGCTCCGTGCAGTATCTCTCTGATACACCAGGCTGGGGAGTACTTACACATAGTTCTCTGGATTTTTAACTTCAGAGGGAAATCTACACACATGTGAGTGTGCAGTACTGTGGAAAGTCAATTTAAATGCAAATGCTGCATTTGCCCCATAGAAATTAAGTAATACACTCAATTTATTGTCGATGCTTGAAGTTAATGATTATTACTGCTTCAGCCAGGTGACTAAACCTGTTGGAGAGAAACGATTCAGGTCTCAATTTTCTGCTAAGCAGAAATGTGCTCAGGCCCTTCAGACGGGCATCTAACGCTTAAACCCGGGGCAGGCGTCTGAGGGGCCCACGCAAACACCCCGTCAGCACGTCGCGCCCAGCCACGCGTGCACCCACTGGCTGTGGGCGAGCAACGCCCGGGTCTCCTCCGACGGCCTCCGTCAGCCCTCCTGCCGCACACCGAGCGCCGGCCTGGGGCTCATCAGGTGCTCCCAAACCCACGCGGCCCTGACACAGGGCCCCACGCCGCAGCCGGACAGAAGGTGCCTGTTAACCAGGAAAGAGCCCGTTCCCGCAGCGGAGCAGCACGTCACCCCACGCGTGCGGTGCTGCGCAGAACGGCCGCAGAGGAGGACACAAACCTGCGCGCCCAGGAGCAGCGCCCAGGTAGCGCTTACACGGATGTCTGCAGCTACGGACCGCTCCGGGGCTGCTCCGCACCTCTCAGTTACCGCCCCCGCCCCCGCAGCACCCTCCCTGAGCCGACGCGTACTGCGCGCGGGGGGCCGCGCGGGAGGGCGCGCCGCATGCCCACGCGTGCCGGTGGGCAGAAGAGGGGAAGGGGGGGGGGGTGTGGGTCGCACCGCGGGTTCCCCGCCCACGCGGCAGCCGCGCGCTCCCCGGGGCCGGACTCGCGGGGGGCTGTTGCCACCTGCCGGCAGCGGGGCGCGCGGACGCGCCAGCCCACGGCACGCGGGGGCCGCTCTGGGCGCGGGGCGAACCCCAAAGAAGCAAGGCAGCAGCGGCAGGGTGGTCTGGGTCTCGCGTGTGCATTCGGGCACGGCCGACCCTGCCTTGCACGCGTTGCACCTTTACACGCGCTCTTGCTGCAGGGCCCGGTGCACGCAGCGGCCGGCGGCTCTCCTCCCGGGGCGGGTGCCCCGAGCCTTCCCCGGCACACCGTGCCCTCGGGTGGGGCGAGGGTGGGACTGTCCCGGCGCTGGAACCAGCCGCTTCCTGGTGGGTGGGCGAGGGTGGGTGGGCAGGGTAACGCTGGGGCTGTGCCCAAAGCCACGCTGCGTGACTGCGAGGACCCCGGGGGTCTCTGCCCTCCGGAGGTGCCGGGCGAGTCCCACCCGTGGCTGAGCCAGCCCTCTCCCCGTTAAGGTCCCGGGGAAACCAGTCCTAAAGCATCGCCCGCTCGGTTTCAGCAGCTGCCACACTGGAGAAATGGGGGAGGTCTCTGCCCCTGTGCACTGCCAGGACAGGGAGGAAAGTGAAGCCACAAACCAGCGGCAGAAAAAACAATGGAGAGAAATATAATACAGCCTCTGAATAAAGTGCCGGCCGCAGCCTCTCGTCAGCTCGGGTGTGAAGTGCACTCTGACTTCGCTGGAGCTGTTTGTTTAGATATGGAGCTTTTCATCCACTCAGCAGCTAGAAACACTACCCAGAGCCTCGGCTCTCCCAGGGCAGGAGACAGTGTTTGTTACTGCACGGGACAGGGAAGGGTGCTCTGGCCACGCAGGAGCGTTTTGCACCTCAGCAGTCTGTGCCGGGAGCCCAGGAGGGGCTGTGGGGAGGGCAGAGTCTGGTGGCAGGGGCCAAGGGTCCCCCGTCTCCCCAGGCTGCAGCATCACCTGCTTCGGGGTGACTCTTCCCCACCTTCCAGCTCCCCCAGCCAGGCAGCGGGACGGTCTCTGTCTCCCAGAGGTCGCTGATGAAGGCTGAAACGTAATGTCTGCATCACCATGCGATGCAGCGGTCAGCAAAGTGGCAATCAATCAGGAAGAATTATAACAAGGACTGAATTAAGAATGTACACGGATGGGAAGGGATGAAATTAAACATTAATAGCCACTCATCACTCAAGCTCATCTCTCTTCAGCGGCATGATTGAGTGAGGCCACACAAGCATAAGTGCAAGGCAATCCCCTGGCTAAATAAACGACTCCCGGCTCTCCCCATCGCGGTGTAATGCCGTCACAGCCGGGTGCTCCTCACAACAGCACGCGGCTGAGGGATCGCGGCCGGGCCGATGGCTGCTGAGCAGCACCAGCTGCTGCCCGACCTCGCAGGAACTGCACCAGGAGGCAGCCCCGAGAGAGAGTGGCCCCCGGGGGGGGACCCCAGCTGCCAGCGCTGCACCAGCAGCTCTGGGTAGCTCAGCCTGTGGTGAGCCCCACCGCGGCAGCACGTTTGTTACTCCCAACCAGCCTTGACAAAGTAAGTTTGTAAAGCTTGCCTATAGCCTCAGCCCAGGAATTGAAGTCCACCCTTAAACCCAGAGCCGTGGCATCAGGGCACGCAAATGGCAGTGAACAAGCACAAACTCGGAACAGCTCCAGAAAGGCAAACAGTGCGGGTTTGCGGTGCCGCTGCGCAGCGAAGGCAGCAGGAGCAGCCTGATGTGGCAACTGGGCAATGCCCCAGTTCTGATATAATCCACGTTGTGCAGAAAGTGCCTCGTTTCCCTCTTCCAAAGCATCGCATCCAAGGGTGTGATTTCCTGGTACCAGGAAACCAGGGTGTCCCCTGCCCTCCCCCCCAGGGACAAACACACAAAACAGCCAGCTGGCCCTGGACAGCCGCAGCGGGACCCAGCCTCCCCTCCAGCCCGGCACACTGCAAACAAGCAGCCTCTGCGGTTGCTGGTTGGTGGGGTTTTTTTCTTCTTTATGTTGTTCTCATTCTGCTCTCTGCAAAGCCAGCTTCTGCCAGGTATTTAGTCTGGTTCCTGTAGGTTTCCGAAGAGAGACACAAAATGAGGTGTGAAGCCTCTCCCAGGCTGCAGAGGCAATGTCCTGCCGCTGCCAGCGCCGAGCCTTGCCTCTCTTCCCTTCCCTCAAATTTATAACCTTTTCTACTCAAAGTTTAGCCAGAGTTGGGTTGAAGTGGTTGCCCTAGGGGCAGTGAGACAGAGCTATATCCTGTCCTACTGATTCTCTCCTGAGCTGTCTTTAGGGATGTTACCCGTTATTTTTCATCACAAATACATTGTTCCCCAGCATGAAACACGTTGTTTGGTGCCGAATGCATCCTGCCTTGGAGATCGTGCCACGGAGTCAAGTGATGAAGGCCACAGCTCCCAGTGCCCTTTTAATATCCCAGTTACGGCACTAAAAGCCTCATCAGGAGAAGAAAGGATAAATAGCTTAACACAAGCCTGTATTAGTTAGAAGTGCTGGGGAACAGGGACATTTAATTGGAAATCAATTACCAATTTACTGATAACGTTGACATTTGCTCCCAGACGAAGGCTTCATTTGGCTCATTAAGTACCAGCGTTACTGTGGGGACCTTCCCCACCCAGAGAGCCCAGCAGCAGAACAATTTGGACGCAGGACAGACCTTTGATGAAACCAGCAGTGCGCGTGCATTAGGGAAACTGTTTAATTGTGCCGCTTTGCTTTACTTTAATAAATCTCATGGGTTAAAGCCGCCGTGCCGCGAGGTGCTGCACATTAAGCGCAGAGCCCCAGGTGGGGAGTGACCCAGCGTGGCTGGGGCTGCCGACGAGGCGGTGACCGATGCTGGGAGCTGATGGGGCTGGGCAGGGCTGCGGAGCCCGGGCACCTCCACGGCAGGACGCCGGCTGCACCGCGGGGCTGAGCTGAGCACGTAGTGGGCTGCCACGGGCCATGGCCTCCTGCACTTGCCACGGTTTTCATATCTGCTTAGCTGGCTTTCGTTAAAAGCAAACGCCGGGCCAGTCCCAAAGGCCGTGGTGCCGCCGCAGGAAGGGCTTTTGTTCGTCTCCTTGGCTCGCGCAGCCCCCTGAGCCCCCTCGCTCCTTCCCTTTGGAAGGAGATAATCGCTCCTGTCCTGCTTGCCACAGAGCGAGCACTAAATCATCTTTGGTTTAAGCTCATTTTGGCATCTGCTTTTGTCTGACATCGCTTGTGCATTGCAGACACGCATCCCCTTCCTGGAGCTGAGCGCGACACGTCCTCCGTGGCAGGGCTGGGGGTCCCCACACGGGGAGCTGGCAGCGGGGGGGACACTTGGATTCGGTTTTCCAGCAGGTCTGCCATGGACCAGGGGAAGCAGCTCTGGCTCTCGGCCGCTGACAGTGGGTGTTTGCGGGGAGGGGGCAGATGTTTGTTGGTAACAGCCATGGGCACAGAGCCCCTGGGCCAGGGGGGGCAAAGCCGCTCAGAGGGGACCAGTCATGGAGGACAGGAACGGAAAAACACCCTTTGACATAAGGATGAGGAGCCGTCACAGATCTCCATCCCTGGAGAGCCTACGGGCGTGAGTGGGTTCAGGCAGCGAGTGGCTGGAGGGATGCGAGAGCACCACGTCGTGGTCCCCCTCTCTGCCCCTCCAGTGATAATTAACGTCTGTGTAATCAACTTTCGAAAAGAAAAGCAAGCCTACCCTTTCAACGCTTCCCTGCCAAAGCTGCATCTCAAGAGTGGTACCAATACTGCTGGGGCAGGCAGAGGGCAGGGACGCGTCTCTCCGGAGCAGACACGGAGCGCGGCTCCCCGGCTGCCACCCTTGCCGGCCCCATTCCCCGGTGGGCAGTGATAAACCAGCCCCAGGCGCTCTCGCCTAGCGGGAGCTTTGCAAAGGTATTTCACGGCCCGAAGACGGGCACAGCACCCAGGGCTGGCAGCGGTGCCTGCGTCAGGGGCTGGGGGAGCACGGAGCAGCCCTTCCCCACCAGTCCTCGCCCCAGGAGGAGTTTAACACTCTGGTACGGCATCTTCCACAGCCTTTAATTACCACGGTTTCAGTGCAGTGAGCTTCAAAACAAAGATTTGCTCAAAATAAAACAAAAGAATATTCCCGTTTTTACCCAAATGCATTTTAAATAGAATTTAAAAGAAGAAACACCACCTCTGAAATGCGGGATACATCTCGACTGGTGTAGATCAGCACAGGTCCTCCCACACCAATGGAAATGGGCAAATTTACACCCCCTTGGACGTGTTTGGGGGTTTTTATTGGCCTACATCTCTCTTCCCTGCGTATTTTCACCATATGCCCAGGGCTGAGAGGAAAGAGCCCATCTGTACTCTCAGCAGTTCATCTAAACAAACCCAGCAGAAGACATGAAGTCAGCCGTGGTGAGCGACCGTGCGCCAGGCTCACGGTTACGGGGGAGCTGCAGCCAGGAGACGCGGCCAACGGCACGGGAAGGTGCTGCGGAGCTGCTGCACGGCGGCTCTGGCCGAGCACCCTGGCCACCACCTCTGACCGGGGCTGCGGGAGACGAGGGACGGGGAAGTGGCTGGCGCAGGCAGGGGTGCAGGCAGGGGTGCAGGCAGGGGTGCCGGCCCACACAGCTCCCAGAGGCAGCAAATATTCTGAAAGCACAGCCGGCGTTTTTGAGAAAAGTTAAGCAGTTTTATTCAACAGGATGGAGTCCACACTCAACCAGTGGCTTCATCTACATGGCATCATCAGCATACATGACAGAGGACGCACTCAGACACTCTAGCTGAACGGCATCTCACCATACGTTACAGAGACAACACCAGAGGAGGAGGACGACCGTTACAAAGGGCAGCCAGCCCGCGGTTTCCTACGGCTTCCCGGCGTAACCAAACCCGTCCCCGCCAGACCACGCAGCCCAGCCGCTCGGAAGCAGATCAGGCACGGGACACCTACTGCCGCACTGCAAAAACCACAACACCGCTAGCGAAATAACACAGTCCAGGGTTTACAAAAACGACCTACCAGGGGTACTTCAGCCTCAGGACAAAAGCGCACTGTCATCACCGCCCCGGGGACCGACACACTTGCACGCGATGCTGAAGAGTCTGTACAGAGATCGGCGCGGGTGCCGCTGCTTTCAGGTCAGCACCATCGGAGGCGATGCCGAGCCCCGGGAGGGTGGGCAAGCGCCAAGCTGCCCGTCCCCGAGGCAGCCACGGCACCGCAGGACCGGACGGGATGGGGCAGGACGGGGCAGGTCCGCGGGGACCCGGCGGGGTCTGCGGGAGCCGGAGGTCGGCCCTCGCTCTGCACGGCAGAGAAGCAGCTGCTCCGGGAAGACGCCTGCTCTTGGTCACGCCGGTCCCTGTGGCCCCTCGGGGAGAGCGCTCCCACCGCCCGCCCACGCGACTCGACCACCGGTTTTCACAGTGAAAGCTCTGCGAGCTCTCTGAAGCCTACAGTCTTCATGCCTCTGGAGAGGTATCGGGGGTCAGGGTAGAGTCGCTCGTGAAACACGAGCGGGTTCCAGTTACAATACTCCTACAATGCACGTGTTTCAATTTTGTGCCAAGTTAGCTTACAGAAAAATACATTTCTTCCCTTAAATTTACAGTAGTTAAAACTACAATTTGAATACCATATTAAAAAGGGGTAGTTTATTCTTCAACAAAATGTCTCTTTTCTTTTCTTTAAAAAAAAAAAAAAAGAAAGAAGAAAAAGGACTTTAAAAGCAATCACCCCCAGCACAACGCAACTGTACAAAGGAAACCATGATGTGTACAGCTCCTAGGACATTAACTCCAAGCATTTGTTCTGGTGCTCAAAAAGGCACTTAAAGATAAAAAAAACCCAATTGCATTAAAAACTCACAACAAAACAAAGGAAAACAAAAGGCAATAATTTAATAGAAAGACACTGGAACTTGTACCGTATCTTCAAAAGTAAGAAGGGAGAAAAAAAAAAAACCCACTCTAATAAACATGGTTTTGCTATCAAATCATCTTCGAAAGTATATAAAAAAACCAGAAGACTGGCAAAGTGAATGTTCTCCAGGAACTAAATGGAAAAAAAATAATAATTACTGGCAACGAATAGACAGCTCTCGTGCCAAATGGGCTGCTTCCCTCCCCTAAAAGCACATTTGCTGGTTCATTACTAGACCAGACCGACAGACTGCTGGAACATCTGCTGCCCGTACCGACAGAGGCACTGACCTCAGGGTCAGCCTAAGTTAGGAAAGGGGGGGAAATTATGAAGAAAAATAAACATCAATATGAACTAATTGTGGTAATTACAAATGTCAACAATGTTAATAGACAAGTACATAAACACCACTTCCCCTTACAGCATTATACGGAGGAACAATGACAGAATCACTACATACAGTACTTCTCCCCCACTGTACACTGAAAGGTTAGCTTTGCGGCTTTTTTATTTCTTTTTTTATTATTATTATTATTGGGTTTTATTTTTACATTGAGCTACCTACCAAGTGCAAAGATTCGGTGAGTGGCATTGGCTTTCATCTAATCTTAGCCTATTTTTGTACAGTTTACATGTTACCAGTTACTTTCCAGCATTTAAGCAAGTACAGCGATATATATACACAGACCGGCAGAGGCGGAGCGGGGTGCGGAAGGGACACATGCTCGTGCACCGGGCACGGGAACAAACCCCGGCGTGGAGGTACGCGCTGCCTCGCACGCACACGGGGACGAGCGGGCTGCGGCAGGAGAGGGGGCTCAGCCGCCCCAGCCGGCACCTCCGCTGCCTTCTGAAGTCCGGCTGCTCCTCCGGCCGGGGGCGAGCTGGGGGCTGCAGCGGCGCTGGAGGGAAGAGGAAGATGAAGGGGGAGAAACAAAAAAAAAAAAAAACCAAAGCCCCGGGCAGGGGCCGGTGACCACTGGGCGAGGCAGGAGGGCTGGCTGGCTTCCCTGCCCAGGCACAGACAGAACAGCAGAAATCAGAGCGCGCGGGAAGAAAGGATGAACGTTTAGGAGCCATTAGTGCGGCTTTTCTACACAGCTGAGACTCACCATGGCCCGTTTCACGCTGGGGTTGTACGTGATCATGTGGAAGTGACCAAATTAAAGCACGGGCCACTGCATGGAAATCTGTACAAGAAAAAAAAACAACTGCAGGAGAAGCACAGAGTGTCTTGAATTCAGCGATCACAGAAGAGACTTGATTATCAGACAAAGTACCATGCAATCCCCTGCTCTTTCTGCATATTTTTTTCTCTGGGTTAAATGTTCAGAGGAAAAACAAAACGTAGGTTCTTTTGCATAAACTCAAACTGTTGTATTATATAGTACAGTACAGAAAGTGCAAAATATCACCCCATCAGATGGGTTCCGCATCTGATATGGTCAAATATGGCTCATGCTTTTCATGCAAGAAGATGCAATCTGAATCAAGACCCTCATGTACTGCTGTGCAACTTCAAATAAAGGAACGCTGTTGTACCCAAGCCTCCTCGCCTGTTTAGTCCCATCTGTCAAGACACCATTAGGTGTTTTTTTGAAAAGAAAAAGAAAAAGAAGTGTGTGGGGAAAGGGAAATGAAGCATCCCAAAACTGCGTAAGTTACTCTATTTATGCTTTACCACAGGTTCGTCACTAGTCCTTGTTCATTCTGAAATCTTCAGGGAAATCAGTCGTATGGACCTCGCGGTGCAGGCAGGGCAGCGCCGGTGCAGCAGCTACGTCCTTCTCGCTGCCAGAAGCCGACGGAGCTCGCCTCGCTGCCTGGCCCCGCTCCTCCGGGGCGTCATGGCACACACCAAGGCATCTCGGGATTCAGCTCGAAAAGACTCTCCGGCCGGCCTGACACACTGTCAGTGGTGAATCTCAGCTCTTCTCCGTAGGCCAGCAGTGAACAAACCCCACTGGATCTACCCCACCCCCCCTTTTTTTTGTAAATGCCTAGAGATGCAGAAAACAAATTCCAGGGTTGGCCTTGTATTGCTCAATGCACAGCTGCTACATACCTCCACGCACACACGCACACAAATAGCCTGGAAAAAAACCCCAAGTCAACCCGACATCTCTAGAGAGGACATTTCAGAGCCAGTTTCTGAGGTAAATCTACTTTTTAAAAAAGTCACCGAATTCTGTACACTTTTTTTTTTTTAATATATACTTCTAGATATAGTGTGTATTCTCCAGTGCCAACACGTAGACCCGCCGTCTCCTCCTGCCGTAGGACTGCAAGCTTGGGAAGTGTTTCTGCATGGATGGGGGTGTGTGTGCACACACACGTACATACACACACACACGTATGTACAATCAACCATCAGGCCTAGACTACGCACTTGTTCCCCTTTTGGAGAGTTTCCTCTTGAGCGCGGTTGTGCCTTCCCTTGGCCGAGCAAGGCTTTGCCGAGCTGCCGGCCCTGCTCCCGCCATCCAGGCGCTGGCTCTCCCGCTGCAGTCCCAGCCTACATGGTGCCTGATTTATCCGCCGAGCTGCTGGGGAAGAGCTTCTCGGTGGGGGTGACGGCAGGGCTGCCCACCCCCGAGCTGCTGCTGCTGCTGGAGCGGTGCTGCACCACCGGCCGTACCGGCCGCATCGGCGGGGGCCGCAGCTGAGCCCCGGCCAGCCGGGCCGACAGGGCCGGCTTGAAGGTGGTCATCATCTCCGTGGTGGAGCTGCTGCTGCGGCGCATGGCGGCGTCCGGGTCCCGGATCAGGATGGTGTGGAGGGGGCTGGCGGGCTCTGAGTTGGCAGCGCCCATCGGGGGGTTCTTCATGGGCTCCAGCGTGTCCAGGACCACGTCGGGGGCCTGCTTGGCCGTGTTCTGCCTCTCCAGCTCCCGCAGCTCGTTCAGCGCCGTGCTCATGGTCTTCTCGATGTCCTGTGAACGCCACCGACAAAGGGACGTCAGCACTGTGCCACAGCATCGCCCTGCTCTCCTGCACCCCACCCGCCCCCCACCCTGGCACGGGTTTGGGTGTGGGGGGGGTCTCTGATCTAAGATGGGGCCTCGAGGCAAAGCCAGAGCTTTAGGAGAAGATGCAAAGCCCAAACTCTGGCCACACAAAGGCACCCCGCATCTCCCAACTCAACAGGAGTTTGGTTGCCAGCTCCAAAGGCAGCAAACCTTGAGCGCCATGGGTGATGGGGCAAACACCAGCCTGCCCACATCTCCAACGAGACAGGGCACCTCCACACCCTCCCCCAGGCTGGTTCTTCCCAAAAGCAGCCGCCTGCTGCCTCCATCAGAGGTACGGGACCTCTGCTGTCCTCTGCCTACAGGGCAATGGCACCAGTGGGGACGGAAATGCACAGGGACATATTCGGAGGGAGCAGCACGACAGCAGCTCGCCATAAATGAAAGAGGCAGCGACCAGGGCTCTCCCTGCGCTGGGAGGCGGCCGAGGTGGGACCGGCCCCAGCCCCTCACTGCCCACCCACCCTGGGTCGCACAGCCTCCATGGGTCCCTGTAAGGAGAGCCTCCGGAAGGTGAACCCAGCTCAACCAGAAGCGGCCATTTAAAGGAAGTTAGCCAACCTGCTTACAACCGTAGTGCTCACCGTCTCGTTCAGAAATAGGGAGGCCCTAGTTTGGCGTCACTTAAATCCGCCTTAACTGAATTAAGGGCACTACCTCAGAAAGAGACCGTCTGAAAAGTGAGTTGAGGGAACTGAACCAATCGTTTGAAAAGTGGCTCTAGTTAACTCTCCTCGCTGTCCTGGTGTATGATTTTATAATGCGTGCAAAATGCTCGGTGGGCCCCAGATAATGTTCAGAGGATCAGCAGAAGGGAAATAATTATCAAGTTAGCTCCAATTAATTCTGTTAAGCTGTTCAGATAATGAGTGAAAATATTCTCCCAGAGCTAAGCCTCAGGACTACCAAGTCCAGCAGTCCGACAGACTTCAAGGTAAGTACTTATTTACATCAGCTGAGTGAGAATCTTTTCCAAGGTTTAAAAAACAACCCAAAAGCCAAGAAAACCGTGCATGTTGTGCTCCGTCCTCAGCATCGACCTGTCCCTCCGGAGGCTCCTGGAGCCCAGGGCCCTGCACTGCCCCTGGGGAACGCGGCCCCGGGCACCGCTGCGGGGTGCCACGCTGCTGCCCATCAGCTGAGCCCGGGGACGTGGTGCGTGCTGCTATCCCGGCCCAAGGCGGACGCGGTGCCCCGGCTCAAGCCGTCGCTCAGGGCACATGCTGCGCTATGACCGTAACTTCGTAAACTGATCACACCAAACGCAAGCTCTTGATGGACAGAGAAGCTGGGTAGCGTGCTGCAGAGCAAGAGAACAAGGAGCGTGGCTGGTGGAAAAGCAAACAGGACAGTGAGAGTTCCTCCTTTCTGCAATCATCATTCATTATCCCCCTGCAAGCAGTTGATTCGACATACAACAGCCTGCCAAACCCTGTGGCACACGAGCTTCTGCCAGGCGGTGGGCAGAGGGCTCCCCAGCAGCTGCACCCCTCTACAGGGGCATCACCGACCGTCCCACAGCTGCTGCTCCCGCCGGAGGTGGCACGAAGCAAACTGCCTGGAAACTGCTGAAACAGGGGACGGTGAACAGCCCATCCATGGCGCTCCCGGCCCCCAGGCCCCGAAACAGCCCGACCTGCGGCCGTTCAGACAGATCTGCGGGGACTGTGCCTGAACTAGGTGGTCCCCAAGAGGCTGGACAATTCTGCAGCCTGCTCCATGAAGGGACTGTTCTCCGAGATGTGAAGAGGTTTGGTATAACCTGACAGACACCTGGCTGGGGGCCTCCTGCCAGCGGTAGGGAGAGGAGACCCGCAGGCTATGCTGGACATAACGTGAATTTAACGAGCACTGTGGAACCGATGGCCTAGTGTGATGCTGACAATGTTGCGTGGCTGGAGGTCCTAGCTACAACGGCCTGTAACAAACCTGAAGCACTTTTCTCCCAACACTGAGCATCAGTCAAATTCTGATTTGGCAAATCGAGTTTTCTCCTCCTAAGCTCCTTATGGAGCATCAGATAAAGATAATGCGCTTCCCTCCCTGCGGGAGCTAAGAGCTGCCAGCGCATTTCGGTGGTGGATCGAACGCTTCTGTCTACTGTTTCAATGAAAGAAGGTTTTATGGAAGGAGGCAGTATCTTTTATTGGACCAACCGATACAGCTGGAAAAGCAGAGAAGCTGTTGGCTGCTCATTTTTATCTTTAAACTGTCACAGCTACAACAGCACTGTAATTCTGAAGTGTGTGGCGATGGAAGGGGCTCTGCAGCGCTACCCCAGTGACTTTTAGCCTCTTGATCCCTGGGGACCGAGAGCCACTTCACAACCCTCTTACCTCAGCAAGCGCTTCTGCTTCTAGAGATTTCTGATCTCCGAGACTACTGTGTCTAGTCGATCCACAGGTCGATCTCAGCGGGTGGCCATCAGACAAGGCCTTTCTGTCTGGGAAATTGATGCTGCCTGCACTGCCGAATGTCGCCATTCTGCGCTTTTCAGGACTCTCAATCCTGCCCCTGTTAAGAGGTATTTTGTGGGGGCTGCTAGGGCAGGCCGCTGCTCGAGGAGGAGTGTCTATGCCAGGACCCATCCCTCGGGGTGGGCTGTGGGTGTCCCCCCCGCTTCGACGGCGAGGGATAGCTGCACCGTCAGACCTCAATCTCACTCTGCAAAGAATCCATCACAAGACTAGGTCACCGTCTGTCAGATCGAAAGCATCTGGTTGCATGCTGTAAGACAATTGCTCAGCTCTGCGAGTTCGGATCAAACCAAACTCGAGCCTTTCAGCTCCAGAAGACTAAGGCAAGAGGGAAGACAGACATTTTAGCCAGTGCCAAGAAAGGGACAGCATTGTACCTTCTTTACGTGTTAAGATCTACATTAGCAACGCACGTGAAAACCCCCTCCATGCTCACATTATTCTGCAGTGCTCACTGGAGCCTTCCCTTCTGTCTTGCCCTGCACCACACGCTGACTCTCCCCACACGTGACACAACCACCTCTGTGCTCACAGGAAAATGAGAGTTTCCCTACCGGCCCATTACTCCTCCAAAGCCATAGTCCACGATATGATCCGTTGGAGACTGGATGTCGTTCTTGGAGGAGGCTTTATCGTCCAGCAGCGGTCCGCTGCTTGCCTCGCTGTCCGCCTTCTGACTCAGGCTATCGGAGAACGCATCATCCCTAGGAAAAGGAGACCCCGTCAGTAAGAGGGCTGTGCCCCAGCAGAGAGGCTAGGGCCCAGCCACAACGCGGGCCTGGACATCCCCACTCCAGCAGCTCCAGACGTTGTTAACAAAAGGCTGGACCAAGGCCACCACTTCAGACAGTACCTGGGGCTTGGAAAAAGTGTCACCATATCCCCCTGCGCTGTACTTGCCATTTTAATGAATCCGGCCATGGTACTTGTATCAGAAATGGCATCTGCGAAGGACCCGGGACCTGCCTCCAGGCCAGGTGGGCACCAAACAATGCCAGGTAACGAACAGAGGGGACGAGGCCAATATTAAGCCTGGGTCACACCACTTTGAGGAGTCAATGATAGACGGGGTTCGGGCACCCTGAAGTATGGTATTTAGTGCTTGGCTTTATCAGCTTGAACAAGAAACCATCTGAGCCAAAACATGGAGAGGCAGATGTGAACAGGTCCAGATTTCTCACCAAAGTCATTAAACCAGGGAAAATCTGGCCACCTATTTTAGGCGGCTAAAGATGAACCTCATGTAATTATGTGATTTTTAACATCCCGGATCAACACACGCCACTTTACTCACATGTCCTGCACCACAATGTACTGGTGGGGTATGAGGCCATCCACACCGTTATGTCTCCCTTCCCACCAGTCTTCTGATGCCCGATGGTACAGGAGGAGCGAGGCCCCTTTCTTAAAGGAGAGCTCTCGTGGAGATCGTCCAATGTAGTCGAACTTTGCTATGGCTTCAATCTGCTCCACTTCTGCAAAGGAGAGAAGCACAGACAGAGAAAAGCTTAGTTCAACAGTCACAAGGGCACAATAAACGCTAGAAAGAGACATCTCACCAGAACACAGTAATGCTGCTGCCCTAGCTTCCCCAGAGCATCTTACACCGAGTACAAACCATCTTATTTTCAGACTGATCAATTCTTTTTGTTCTTCCAGCCTTCCTGGAATCTCTCGCAGACTCACAAACTACCAGCAATTACAAAAAGCTACAAGCCAGATGGGGAGTAGTTGAAATTTCCCTGTGTGCATATGGCATCAGCACCCGCACTCCCATTTTCTACCCCTAAGTGATTTCTTTGGTTACAGAACCCCATTATCCTCCAGACTGGGATCTTGTTAAGCTGTGTCAGATACTGTGATCAAAGTCCCGCTTCCCTTCCCTTCTTTTCCTTATCCTGGAGACAGTTTGGCCTGAATTATTGATGAGTAATGAACCCCCTTTGGGGATCCCCATAGAAACGATGCTAGCAGCCCTGGGCAGGCAGCTGCTCACATCACCCCCCCCACATCTGCAGACCTTCCAGCACTCAATCTCACCACTTCTTTGCTTTTTCTAATTTAAGCTCTACCACACACCAGGGATTCACAAATTGGGAGCTCAGGGCCTGAAATTCAAGAGGGCTGAGGAAGGACTTCTCTTTGGGCGGTCGGGAGCACACCAGGAGCCTTTGAGCCCCTGGCCAAGGGCACGACAGCGGGAGCGGTTGGTGCACCCGAAGGGGAGCCTGGCTGGCACTGAGGAGCCCATGGAGGAGCCCAGCTCTTCTGGAAGTCTGTTCCCAGCTGGGAGCGCTGAATCCCAGAGAAAGCGCTGCAGCGATTGCAAGCCAGCAACAGCATTTCTCTCCACACTGGCAGGAGCAAACTGCACTCCACCTCACTTCACTCAGACTGGGGTGAAAAAGCAGGTTGCCACCACTCAACAACCTCTGGCCACTATCGGAGCCAGCCAGCGGTTAACGTACCTTGATTATTTGAAACACCCGATCATTTTAAACCCCACCTGGAGACGGGCAGACGAGCGATGACAAAGCTAAACAGGGCGAGTGCGCCCAGTTCCTCTAGATCTGTCACGTTTTCATTAAAACATGGAAACTTGCTCTGCTCAGTCTGCCTTGTCACTAACCACAGGCTTGGCATCAGCAGACATCAGGATGTGACCCATCGCTCTGCTCAGGGACAAAATCCACACAGAGGAGGAGACTCCGGAGGAAGATGTGGGAGATGCTGATTCAGAGCCCTGCCCCCTTCCTCGCCTCATGCGGGACAGGACAGGTCACTTCAGCAGAACTGGTTTTCCCCAGCTTAAAATACACATCTGCACCGAAACGAGCGGCAGGGTGTTTGGGATCCTACTGCAGGGTCAACGGGGATTGCGCTGGGGGAGGCTACCCGGAGGGTTTCACAGCCCTGATAAAATATCGAGTTTCCCAGCAGGGAGGGTGCACGGGGTGAGGGAGAGGGGAATAAGGAATATATAAATTCACAAAATAAAGCTGCTCCTCTCCTCTACACTTGCACCACAGTTAATCACCCAGAAACTCCAATCAGAGCTATTAATGTGACCACCCAAGCATAAAATTAGCTAAATGGCAGCTTGCTCTCCTTCATCTTCTAGTCCTGTCAGCTCCCGTTTGTAGCCGAAAGCAGGTCCTGAGCTGTCCGGCCCAGCTGCGCCCTTCCCCTCCTCCCCACAGTGCCCACCAGCCGGGCAAGCTCTCCTCAGAAGGCAGCGGCGTTCTGTCGGGCAGGATGCATCTGAGGAAACAGCGGCCATCAGGAAAGCTGAGGCATTTGGCTGCCCAGTGCCCTTCCGCACAGCATAGTCCTGCCATTAGGCGGGTTGTGGCGGGTTGCACGCTCACGGCCCCCCAGCAGTGCCAGTGGGGTCTCCCACACCCACCCTGGGCTGAGCTGCCGGTGCCTCCGGGCCGTGGGGGGCACAGCGCTTCCTCCTGCTTTGGTACTGCGCCCTGGAGCAAACACGCTTCTTGCCCAGCTCTGCCAGCCCCCTGTTTCCACACTCGCCTTTGTGAGCCTCAGAGCTTCTACTGAGAGCGTGTACGTGAAACTGTGAGCTGGTTTACAGAGCAGGGCAGGCAGACACACGCTCACGGAAAGCTGGCCCTGAGCCTCCTCCAGAGGGTTACGAAACACTGATGACGCACCCCGTTGCACGGGATTCACACCTGGCTGCACCCGTCCGCACGGTCCTGGCTCACAACACGTCCTGCTTCACCCTCCGAAGCCAGGCAGCTCCACGGGCCTGACACGAGCAAAAATGAGCAGGCGGGTACTTTGTCACCCAAGGAAACAGAACTAGCTGCGGGGAAAAGCAGGCTGCAGCTTGCTTGAACACAGAGGCATTTAGTTTCTGCCAAGGAGATGGCTGCTTGGCAGTGGATGATGCACAGCCTAATGAAATGAGCTGGAAGACCCCCTCACTGCAGAGGGCCCCCAATGTGGCCGCTGACGGTCACTGCTTTCCCCACAACATATCCAAGGGCCCGCAGCAAACAGAGCTGGTCGCCCCATGTCAGCCTCCCATCTCCCCTCCTGTTCTCGTGAGCCATTTCACAGAGCGCATCCTCACCATCGCACGGCTGCACAGAAGCACAGATGACAAGGAGAAGGGAAAAAGAAAATCACGTGTGGGACTAATGGACTCTCACAGAAGAGCTCCAAAAAAAAACTCCCTGTATCCTGCCATGGAGTCAGACCACTGCAAAGGTGCAGGCCCATCCTATGATGAAAACCTATACGCAGCATTTATTAATATGCATATTCATCGCTAAGCACAGAAAAACATTGTCCCCCACGAAAGTGCCAGACACTAGTCCAGCCCCGTATCTGATGAGGAGTGAAGGGCACACTGCTCTCCTGCATGCACAGCTCTTCTAATACAGACCCGATTTTTGGCTGCTCACGTCTGCGCTCACCGTCATCGCTGGTGTGTGGCTCCGTGCCGTTGTCATGGTCAACTTCATCGATGGTGCCTGGCTCGCTGTGCGGGCTGTCACTGAAATAAAATACACCACACTTTAAAAGAGAGAAAGAGATTCTGTTCCCAAGGCACTGAGCAAAAGTATGTTCTTGAGGGAAATTCTGGCCCCAGTGACACTTGAAAGAGTTATGGTTTTAGTTTTTATAGAACTGAGATGGTCATTTTAAATCAAGTTCTCTGAACTTGCTTTGAGAAGAGCAGACACTCGCACCACGATCTTCAGGCCCAGAATGTCACATTCTGTTGCTCGTGTTTCTTACTCATATTTGGCAAAACAAATATAAATGGATACCAAGTTAAAATGTTCCACTCATTCACAATGAATTTTAGCATCAGTCAGGGTGGTGGCAGGTGATCAGTGTCAGGCAAGATTAGGTCTCAGAAATGTGTAAAACTTGCACACAAATCAGTTCAAGTCTGTTATAAATCCTGGTTTGTTAAAACTCAGATCTGAATGTCGGTTTAGAATTCCAGTATTCTCCAGACAAATGCGTAACATCACTTACTCTTCCAATGTCAGAGTTTGTTTACGGAGTTTTCCTATCCTGGGTATACCAAGTAGTGCGAATTGTGCACCAGAAAGATGCGATGTGATGCAATCGCACACGGCTGATCCCATCCATGGCTAACGCAAACTCATCTGTCTTCTAACACTGACCAAACAAAAGGAACTGGAAGGTTCAGGTTAACTTTGGCCTAACGGAGTTCATCCAACTAGCAAATTATGATGGAACTATGGGACTCTACTCAAAAATTCCAGCCCAGGAGGAGTTTGGTTAGAACTGATCTAAAATTCAGTTTCACTCTGAACACACTTCTGTGAATCTGCAGGTAAAAGAATTTTCATAAATATTAACATTCATTCTGGAACAAAGTTTCTCCTGAGGTTTATAATGCTGAGTCAGAGAGAAATGCTCGGACTGGCAAGGCTAAAATCCAAAGCAAAGCTGATGTAAGTAAGTGGAGACTAATTGGTTAGGTGTGCAAAATCCTCCTCGTTTTATGAACGCATTTATAACCAAGAACCACGCAGACAGCCTGGTACAGAGTAAGATTCTTAACCAGCGTAAACCAGCACAAGCATATCAAATATGTATCACTTGCACACTTAATTCATAATGTTTAACAGGAATAAATGCAGAAAGGCATGCCCCTTCTGCACAGGGGCAAATTCACCCCAGCACTGTGCTCAGCCTAGGCCTGGCTGCCCCGAACATTAAGCCTGAACCTCCCCCAAGCTCTCCTCACACCCTCCCTCTCGGGGATGTGCTCCCCACAGCCCTTCTCCTACACTCGTGGGAGCTGGAGTCAGTTCTCTGTCTACCAGGAATCAAGCCAAAGCTCTGCATTTTGTCACAGGTTCACTCTTCAGAGTGCCAGAGGATAACCCTAACGAGGGGATCTGGCTTGAAGTTCTGCAAACAATGAAGTCCTGTCCCTGCTCCTTACCAGTACTCCTCCCCTCCAGTCATGCACTTCTCGTAGACAGGTCCTTCCAGCTCTCTGTGGCTGGGGAAGATGCCCTCGTGGTTAATGATGATGGTTTTGATGACCTCATTGACATGGGCTTGGCAGGACACCGGATCCTGCCCATCTGGAATGTGCATCAGGGTGGGCCCAAAGCAGATGGCCAGGTTGTAGGGATCCATCATGTTCTCATCGCTGTACTGCGACAAGCTGCAAGCACAAGCGTTAGGGAGGTGCGGTGTTGACTTTCCCCATTTGCTCACAACAGTCTCCCACAACAAACCCCCGTCGCCCAAAAAAGCAGCGATGTGAGCTGTACACCTTCCCTGAACACACAGCCATGGCTAGGCAAGGCTGAGGAAGGAGCAAAACACAATTCTCCATGGCAATATCGAAAAGGACTTGTGCCACAGAGACAGGGAAACCCTGGAAAAAAGGAGGTCAAGGAGAAACTCAGTGAAAGAGGGGGAAAAAAAAAAAAAAAAGACTCACTGATTAAGGAAAGCAAAAAGGTATCTCATGACGACGATGACAGCCCGAGGCAGAGTGACGATGATTTGCTGGATCTGGTGCACTCTCTCGGTGGGGTTCTCAATTTCTGGAACACATGGATAGAAAGCAGATCTTTAAACCTTCTCAGGACCAGACAACACGGCACCAGAGGGACTTGTTCCAGATCTAGTAGTCTGCTAAGCAAGGAAAACAACAGCCCGTTTCCAGATTTGATCCACTGGTTTGGCTCTAAGGTGCAAGCAGAGAATTGGGCACAGTGCTCTTCCACGGGTGAATGCATACGTACATTCAGATACGGTGTAAACAGCAAATAAAGACAGTTCCATGGTTTTATTTTTAAAGTAACTGTTTATGCATTATTTAGTTCATTCCTCAACTACTCTATTTCTCAAAAGCTTTAGTCAATCTGGCACTGGAAAACGGAGCACTGCTTGGTTTTCTAGTGCAGATTTTTAAATGAGGTTTTTATTCACGTTACTCTTACGGGTTAACCATCAGGTCCTCCTGAGCCCTTCTGCTCCAGTCTCCCACTGGTCCTAATGGGAATTTAGTCTGAACCGGTCCTGAGTCAGCACTTTAAGATTCACTTCTCTCCATGGCAGCGCAAAAAACCCACAGCTGCCACCGGAAACCAGCTCCGTTGTGCAGGACAGAGCCATCCTGCCTTCCGTGCCAGCTCACCCGCCCCGGGGACCCCGCGCTGCCCCCTGCCCTCCCGCAGCAGGAGGGGGCTGAAGCCCCTGTGCAGCAGCCCGCAGAGCTGCAGGAGCCCTGAGACAGGGGGCACCGACCCGCTCCAGCACCGACCCGAGCCAGGGGGCTCAGCGCTGCTCCTGCAGCAGCTGCGCCACGTTCCGCCCCCAAGGCTTCTGGGTTTTTAAGCTAGTATCTGCTCGATGCATTATGGAGATAGTTAATCCCATGGCTTTTATTTTACAGAAAGCAGACAAAGAGCACCAAAGCTTTCCTGAGAGCAGTCAGCCTTAGATGCATGGAAGAGATGCTTACTTTACTATGCTGGCTCAAACTCTGACACTTGCTAATCATAATAAAATCCACTGATGACATGTAGCTGGGCTGCCATTTGTTCAAAATTCTGAGCAAAATTTGGCTTCAGTATAAAGATGGAAATCTTTATACTATTTCATTTTGGAAATTTTTCCTTTTGAGGAATGTATTTATCCCCTGTTACTGCCTCCTCAGTTTGGTTTTACTTAGTTAAGAGGACGTTTGTAAAAAAACACCAAATAAATAAAAACTGGATAAAACCCTACAACAACAGATATCTGTTCTAAAACCCAGAGGAACCAATCGTCTTGCAACACTTGCCTTTTTCACTTAGCAAAATGTTTCAACTGGCTGTAATTCAGATGAATTCATGGACTAATCATCAATCACTTGACAATACAGGCACACCCCTGAATGAACCCTTGCAAACAAAGTGCCTTTTCTATCCATCTATTTCTCATGCGCGTTTGAGAAACGCTTCCATGTGAACTCCCTGTCCCCCACGAGCAAAAGGCAAAGCCAGCCGTCCATCTGCCCCCAGCAAGCCTGGCCTCCCCGTCACATCGGCAGGGAACGATGCGGCTCTGCAGCTTCCAGGGGCACGCGGAGGCCCTGTGACGCGCGCTGCAGCACCTGCCGCAAAAAACTGGCTCAGAATACCTCACCAGGAGCCAAGGGAAATGAAGGTGGCTTTGTGGGGCACTGCAGTGGACAGCTCAAACTGCTCGGCTACGTTTAACCTTTCCGCTGTAATTGCAAAATGAGACAGAACATCCTGCAGCAAGGGTGGCATTTTACTGAGCGGTGGCTCTCAAAGGAAGGTTTCTTCAGTCTGTTTAGGTTGGGACACCTATCACACAGCTTATATTTATGTGGCAGAAAGTCAGATGCATTTAAGGTCAGATTTTTAATGGGAACAAGGCACTTTAATTCATTTAAAATCTATCCTTAATTGAAAGGTAGGAACAGCAGCAGGAAAGGGAAGGAAAGATGAGGTAAAGGAAGATTCTTGCTAAAATGAGGAAAAAAAAAAAGAGAGCAGAGACTACTATCCAGAAAATTAACAGACTATGTTTGCCACAGAAAGCTTCCAAAAGCTTAATAAATTGTGCAAATTAGCATTAATTAGAGATGGTTGCAAAGCACAAGCCTATCTGCAAGCACACAGCACATCCCCTGGCACTGAAGGGACCCGTCCCCTTTCTGTGGGCTGTGCCCTCCCGGGCTGCCCGCTCTGCCTGCTGCCAGCCCCCCGGGGAGGGCAGCCGGAGCGAGCACTGCCAGCCAGGCTGAAAATCCCTGTCAAGGGCAGGAAACTGGTGCGGAAACAGCTTCCTTTGTCTGCTGTGTTACAGGTGCGCTGCACTGTTTTACGCATCAGAACTGAAAGGCAACAGTGAATTTCCTAAAGCAACTATAGAAAACAACCATTCTTGAAAAATAAGACCACATTCTTCTCCTTCTGGAACAAGCCCATCCCTGCGTCATTCCCCTCTGGATATCATCTGTCTGTCTTGACACCACTAAATCTCTAGCAGTTATGCACATTAAGATTAAGGAGGGGGGAAGGAGCCCTGAGCAGTGAAAGCCAAATGAAGAACGTCAGCATATGTTCACCAGTCTCCCCCCCCAAGCTACACACGTACCGAGACACTGGAACCCCCAAACAACCCCGACGCCTCTCCTGTAAAATGAGGTCATCCCGCAGCCAAAGTGCGCAACACGCTCTTCCATCATCTCTGAAACATCGAATTCATTCTGCCTTCTTCCTTTCCCCCAAGGGAGTAATTTCCACGACTTGCCAACAAATAAATGTCATCGCTACAAGGTACTGAGAGAAATAAACCCCAGCTGGGGTATCGGTTTCTTCAGTTGCAGAGGAACAAGTGGAGCTGGGAGGAGAATTCAGGACAGAACAAGAAGCAACCAGGCTCTCCCTGACATCAATCCCAGACCTTCGTGATTAAAAACCCTCAGCCTCTACCTCTGTTCACATCCCAAAGCACTTTCCGGTTTTCTTTGGGACGGGAAATGCACACAGCAAACATTGGAGAACAGCTGATCGAGTGAGGCTGAAACCAAGTCTGCAGACTCAAGGGTCACAGAAGCTTTCCAAGCAGCCAAGAGTTATTGGCCTTCACTACGCTTAGCAGAAGGCACTGAGCTAAAGCAGCAAAACTCCCTTGGGTCCCAGGAGCCACGGCTGCGTGGCACTGATAGGCAGGTATGGGAACCGTCGTTATCCACAGAGATCTGTGCGGGCAAGACAGCAGCCGACCCTGTTCAAGCAACTAATGACCCTCGTGTGACCCGCGAATGTGTCTACGGGCTTGCTGCATGTGCAGCCCGCTGGCCTGAGCTTGGAGATGACTCTGGTGATCCTCATGATGCTAGGAAGAATTTAAAAGAGCCAAAAGAGCCATAGCAAGATGCTTTAGCTCTCCCTCGCCTCCAGCATTGCCAATGTGCACTCTTAGTGTCTTTTCTTAACAACTTCCATTGCAGACCTATGGCCCTTCTTACAGCATAAGCTGCTATTTGCAAAACTTGGGTGTACTTGCCCCCCATTTATTGCTTCTCCTGTCCCACCCTATTCTCTGAGAAGAGCTGTCACATATACTTACTTATAGTAGATATCAAATCTTGAAACCTTTCCTTAGGAAAGAGGGGGTTTTCCAGTCCTCGGAAATACAGCTTCAAGACTCCAGCCACTGAATTAATGTCACGTTCATTTTGATCATCAGCCAGGGGATCTTCACCTGCCCAGAGAAGAGTTTTTATTTCCAGCATTACTGTCAAGTTGGACTAACACAGCAAGTGCGTTTTCCTGACTCAGCGGAACACCAAAATTTCCCACAGTTCAGAAAACCCTCCTGTGTGTGCAATGGTAATGCTATGCATTTTGCCAGCAAGAGGAGAGTTTAATAAGGTTCTGTTACACAGCATCATGCTGAGCCCTGGTCCTTCCGATGCTGCTCAAGGATCGATGCCACCAAGGCGGTGGCCATTACCCCTGTTTAGACCATCCCTTTCACAGCTTCACCTTCACTCGGTGACAGCAGGATTGCTCTGCCCCGTCTTGCCAGCCTTACGTCTTCGATGTGGTTTTCTCAACAGACTCACTGGCAGCTCCACGACCAGCACTGTCACCAGGTAACGTGGCAATGCTGCTCCCCCTTGACAAACTGCTGCAGGAAGGAGGAAAATGGATCCCCAACAAACTATTGTATGGCGCTCATCTGAGGCTTTCACGCTCTTAATTAACGACAGTGGAAGAGATCTCTGCACCTACTCCTACTTCTCATACTCTTTCCCTAAGTGACTCTTCGCTATTGCTGGAGATACAACACTGAGGTTCCTAGAAGGGGATAAAGCCTCCTCGTGTCTTGAGCAGAAGGGCCTTTAGCACAGGCTTTACACCAAGTCCAACGCACCCAGCACACACAAGCTCCCACCAAGGGCCTCTGCTCAGACATGGCATCCCAGCTGTGGCTGCACACCCTGCAACTCACCTCTCTCAAACGAGTTCTTGATGTCATTGACTTCCACCTGGGAGCCGGGGACTCTGAAAATGCCCTGCTGCTGGAGGCCTGGAAGAGAATGACATTTTGGAAAAGATTTCTGTTACGCAGTACTTTCTGGTTAAGAACAGCAGAAACTAGGAGTGGATGCACCCGGGAAGGTGCAGAGCCAGAAGGGGACAGCCTGCTACCATGCGTTTCTGCTCAGTCTCCAATCAAGGCCCCCCAGACCAAAGCGCTGAAAGGGCTCCCGTTGGCCTGGGGCCTGAACGCACCGTTTCACCTGAATAAGTGCTAACAAGACCTGAACACGTGCCAGTTGTCCAATGCTACACCACAGTCAATGCCATGTAATTATAACCTGAGCCCACGTAGCAAGGGCTGCGGGCATCTCTATTAGACTTCACTGCTAACTACAAGTACTTAATTTCCTTTGCAGAAAGTTTCTGTTGACATTACTAAATCAACTTACCGTACAAATTGATGTAACGAATGCAGCTTTCTACTACAAGTGGAATAGCCTGTCCTGAATCCTTCATGAAAGGAAAAGAATAAGTAAAAAATTACCGGTTTATCAATAACAAAGCATGGCAAATGCATTAATGATTGCAAAAACAGATTGGAAAATCAGTGCCATTGAGTTTAGTAAGAGGACAGGGAAGAAAAGGAAGCGTTACACACGTCAAGCCATCAAAAAGTGCTGAGTATACTATGTGCACAAAAATTATGCACTAAAAAAGCTTTCACCAAGGTGTGTGAAAGACTGCTGCTCACTATCTGGTTGAGACAGGGACTGATGCAACGGGATCAAAGCTATTCCATTTCAAAGGTGTAATGCTGAGCCGAAATAGAACTTGTGCTACACCTGTCTGATGAAATAAGCTTCCAGTAACAGAGCTTACAACAACATTTCCACCTAGAGAAAGTGCCGTTGTCAACGGATGCTAAAAAAAAACCCCAAAACACCACAGTGTATGAAATTAACTGCCTGTATCTGAACCTGCGATGAGCTTTGGCTTTTGTTTCAAAGCTGCTTCTCTCCAGGCCCCTCGTTGAAGGAGCTCAAGGGGGAACGTGAGCCGTGCCTGACTGCCTAAGTGGGCATTTATTTTCCTTAGGGTCTTTGGTTTATTTTTCCAGCAGAGTACAGTTGCATCTCTCTGGTTAATTTACTCCGTCTCATAGACGGGCCTCCAGTAAATACCTGGTTTCTCGTTCGCGCATTCCTCCTTCCTCTGAGAACACAAAAAAGCAGCAGAGCAGGGAAAAAAGAAAAGATTAAGCAAGGATAAGTTCAGTTAGAGGTAAGCATCTCTTTCGGAGGCCATGAACGCTCAAATGCAATGGCAGCTTAGCAAGGTCCAACCCAGGCCTTCAGGCTGTCCACCCTCCCTCCCAAACCCCGTCTTGCACACTGCACCCGAGCCTCGGCGACCTGCAGGAAGAGCCTCTCGGATTTCTTCCCTCTCTGAACCTCGCAGGAGCCCGAGGCCAACGCCAGCCCCTGCCCGGGCGCAGGCAAGGCTCCGGGCAGAGCCGCGGGGGCACCAGGCAGCTGCCACAGCCCCGCACCCCGCCGGACCCTGCGTCTCCCAGGGCAGCGCGCGGCCCCGAGCACCGCTCCAGCAGCACAGCACCGTGCCCCGGGAGTCTCTGCGGGCGCGGGACAGCCCTCCGCTCAGACAGGTTTCCGCTGCAGATAATTCCTCCTCCACAGTGCTGAACACGCTGGGCTTTAATGAGCATTACTTTTTTAAAAATCAGTTTAAGTAAGGAATAATTGCAAGTATTAAAGGGATTACCAGCTTTGTCAGTCGGGCCTATATATTACTTGTGACAGCACACTGTTTATAAACACTGCCCTTAGGCTTACGGTTGCACTAGAAGAGCCTAAGAGAATAAATCGGAGCTGGACAATGCCTATTAGTTTACCTAATCCAACAGTTAGTCATTTCTGCTTCCTACAGTATTTTCACTAAAGCTTTCTTCAGCGCAGGATTAAACACTCTGAGCAACCAGAACAGCATCGCTTCCTTTGGAAATCCTTCCAGCAGCCAGGCAATAGCAAAGTGCTGGATTTCAGAGGATCAGCAGCTAGATAGCTGGAGATATCCTTTGGGACGAATCCCACATCCACATCTCTTCACTTTTCTCAAATCTCTCCTTCTGGGTAATTTCCTGGGATAAGAAATGCCCCCTTCCATGGGGACCGCACTGATATTAACTGAGTTCATCTGAGGTCACCCCAGCGTAAGTGAAGAAAATACTTTGGCCCACATTTATGAAGGCCGCATGCTACCAGCGATGGTTTGGAGGAAACCACTCAGCAGCCCATTAGGAATTGCTTTGCTCCAATGCTGGAAGCCAAGCCCATGGTCCTGGCTGGGCACTGGCGTGGGTCGCAGTCAGCGTGCAAGCTGCAGCATCTCCTCTCCTGGAGCATTCGGAGGTGACAGCCCCCCGTGGGACAGGCTCACGGCTCCACACCAACACGGCTCTCGCCCGTCCTCCCTGCGGGTTAACGCTCCTCTGTGGGCTGCGGGAAGGGGCCTCCAGACTCCCAGCAAGTGCCGAGCTGCACGAGATGGCATCGGCCACCTATCACAGCTGGCACTGAGATGAGCCAGCCAGGCTGGCTATCATTAATAAATTTTGTTCAAGGATGAGGATAGCGTGTCTACCCTCCCACGCAGCCACCCGTACACACGGCGTTTCAATTCAAGGCTGCCAGTCCTTACAACTGGGAGACACTTTCTGGAGCTTATGAGTCATTTTATCTTCCTCAGCCACGGGGGAAGACGACCACCAAAAATGCGTGGAAAAAGGGAAGGTGGGGGATCTGTTGATCCTTTGAGGGGGCTGGGCTGCATTGCCCTTGCTGTCTCATCTCCCTTCCCAGGATGGGTGGAAGCGGCACTGGATGACAGCAACCCTCAGCCAAGAGCACCTCGTGCCACACAGCCGGCCAGCACGGCCGACGGCCACCAGTCGTGAGGGTCCTCGCTGCTACCCTCGTCCTGGGGCACGCAGGCGGTGACAGGGCGGGTAACACAAGGAACACACGAGGGGTGAGGACAGCTATGGAGAGAAATCGTCACCGAGGCAAAGCGCGCGCTGGCCACATCAACTGGGTGCAGGGCGGACAGAGAGACCCCGCGCAGGAAGGAAAGCAGGCAGCAGTTAGGACAGGAAAGCCACCGTTACATTCACAGCGTTCATAAACTCTTACTGTCAGCCAGCGAGTACCTTAATGAACGTTTCCATATTGCCGTTAAAGAGTTTATGATTATAGACTGAGAGAGGCCTAGGTCTCCTCATTTTCTGTGGCTTAGGGGGAAGACATGGGGGCCTGGGAGAAAATGGAACAAAATAAATCAACAAAACACCAACATAAATGCAATGACAGGGTGAGATCTCAAAGGTTATGACCAAGAATAAAAATGTAAATCAAACAGAAAAATCTCTCTGTGAGGACTCAACACACAGCTCCACGCACTCTGCAGCCGCTCACGCTTCAGCATCCCCCCCACTGCATCCCCCCCCCCCCGCCCCGGGCACCCCATACGTCCACATTGTGCACAGCGCCCACGGCTCCTGGGACGTGCCCTCTGCTTACTCCAAAGCCCGTTCCAGCAGCCTGGGGCAGACCACCCTAGCACTAACTTGGCTAACTCATTGTGGAGCCGTGCGGCAATGGCCTCGCTCTGCAGATGCTGAAGGCCGGGCTGAGCCCGGGTGCAGTGGGCAGGCACCCGGACGGGCAGCAGAGCTAACCTGTAGGCAGCCTGGAGCAAATTCAGAGAGGTTTGCTATATGCTGCACACATAATTTCAAGTCAAGGTCAAGACTGTGGCCTCTATTTAAATAATAAATTCAAATTAATGTGGATAATAGAAACATTTAGCAGCAATAAGCCAACCTACTCATTAGTTTCCATCCCCATAATCTTGCAGTATTTCCCTATCAGCCAGGGTCTAACCTCAGCTGCAGCTGCGTACAGCAATCTAACAGGCTGTTGCTACAGGCTTCCTGAAGAGTCCTCGTTCCTACTGTAAAAACCAGCCGACTCCAGAACTCAGATGGTGACAGAGCAGTAACTACACCAACCACCCCGGCTTGAATGAACGATGGGTGATCGGCAATGCTCTTCATGCAGAACTTGCTGCGTTCGTGCCAGAGAGTAATAAAGCTCCTAAACACAGCCAGTCACAACTGGCGTTGGTACCCACAATGTGCAGATACAATTCTCCCTCTCTGAGATGCCAAGTATCAGAACTGCTGCTCAGTGTTTGTGCTAGTACCAGGGATGACATTTTAGAAGTGAAACAAAAGAGTTGGTGCTCAGCAGGACTTTTAATACCTGCCTCCTACCTCCACCAGCTCAGCACTCCGTTGGCCTGAAAAAGCACCAAGAGCAGCTGAAAAGCTGAACTGATTCCTTGATATAGCCCAAATAAACCACAGCTACCCCTGGAAACCACCAGGGCATTCCTGCGTGTTCCTATATGGACCTCATTCTGCTCAGATGGCCAGGAAGAGGAAAGTGGGAACACCTTCACCTCTCTGTAGCTAACTTCTGCTGGGAGACACTTACAGGGATGTGACTGGTCTTTCACCTTTCTGGCAGGCATTCCCAAGATTCAAACCACCAAACAAAAAGGTGAGCCCAGTCAACACACAGGAGCAAACCCACGAGCACCTCTGTAAGAACAGAAAAGGTGGGCATACGCATTTGGAAGTGGCGTGACCCTACCCCTACTAGCTAGTGACTGAGGGTCCTCATCGGTCACGGGGAACAGACCTGGAAGACCCCGTTGACTTCAGCAAGGGTAACGACACCCATTGCTTCTGGAAATGAGGCCATGGAACTGTGTGACTTATTTAGTGCAGTGATCAGGACTTTGGAGGGCTGCTTTCGTTAGTGCTATTCACATTTTGATTTCTTCTGATAAGGAAGGACATTAAGACCCAAGTCCCTAGATCTAGAAAAGGGAGAAAAATAGCATAAAATCTCTAACCGATTTCTGATCTGTCCTCTACCCCCAGGCTATATGCCTGTAGAGTAGAGATCATGACTGCAAACAAAAATGAGTGCTAGGAACCTTCACGCAAAAGTTCTCACAGAGCAGAGTCGAATGGACACGTACAATTTACACAGAGCTATGATGCCAAGGTGACAGTTGTGATCCACTGGTTCCTTAACCAGATGCCTTTAATTAAGCAATTTGACTCTACCCTCCTACAGCTTCTAACCACTCCTTCAACCAGTAACTGAGGAGCAGAAATGACTGCTGGCCCGTCGAGTGCCCGCCTGACCCTCCGCTGAGCAGCCTGTGCTGCAGGCTAGAGACCCAGTGCTGTTTGCTGCCGTAATCTCCTCTCCTGGGGCCGGGCCCTGGCAGCCTGGCCTGCGCAGGACCTGCTGGGAAGGTTGCTCTGCCTGCGCTTTCTGCCCTGCCTCACACAAGGAGGAGATTGTCTTTTGTTTGTTTTCCTTTGGGAAGTAAAAGCCACTGCTGAAACAAAAGCAAACAGAAGCAGCAGGGAGCTGTGCCATCATCCCTCACGGAGGAGGCTGTTCTTCATTCCTTTGATTGTTGGCCTGCGCCACCACTACTCCAGGGCACCCACCCCGATAAACAAAGCACTCAAGCGCAAATTCTCCCCCATTTCCCCTAGCCCTTTGGGTGGGCTTTCCCAGCCAGCTGAGCAGACAGCCCTGCCTGGCAGGCGCAGAGGGCCGCAGCTCACCTGGCTGCCTGCAGCTCACCTGGCTGCCTGCAAGCACACCGGGGCACCCAGGGTGTCGGGGTGCCGAGTCGCAGCTCTCCCGGGACCCACAGGGACAGGCAGCGATTGCAGCGGGGGAGCGGCTGCCGGGACGGCCGATCCGAAGGGCAGCTGGGAGCGCGGTCAGGGGCAGCTCCTGGAGCCACATCAGCGCAGCGACAGGCTGCGCAGCCCCCGCGCCCCGGCCTGTGTGAGGGAAGGCCCCTCTGTCTGGATGGCACCTCGCTTCCCTGCGCCGTGGCCCCAGCGGGTGCCCAGCCCTGATGCCACTCAGCCTGGCACCAGCAGCACGGTTCCCTCCTGCCAGAAGGCGAGGCCAGGCAGCCTGCACCCCGCTGCCCTCTGCAAAGGCAGCCTCTTCCCTGCCTGCTAAGGCAGCCCAGGCTTCGCCATCTGCTCCGGCATTTCTGACATGGGGCGGGGGGATTCGCTGCTATTGCACATTTTAGTAAACACAGAGACAGGGTTGCAAAAAGATAACACAGAGCGTTGCACGTCTTCTGGGGAAAAGTTTGGAGGCTTTGCTGGCCCGCAGCTTACCGCTAGAACACCAGCACACTCGTAGCAAGCCACCAGAGCTCTGTGGAGGTGCTTTGTGGACTGGACACAGATCAAAGCCTCCTCCCCGTTACATTCACCCCTAGCACTATCTCCTGCTGCAGAGGGATGAAAGTCTGTGAATACAGGCATGCTCTGCACTCCTAGGCAAAGAAGCCAGAGCTGGGAGAGGCTTTTGGGGACATACCAAAGTCCTCGAATGAACGGGGATGGTAGGGAGCGGGTGGACACCCTTGTGCTGCACTGTCTGAACACAACCCAACCTCAGCTATGCTACGAGGCACTGCACCGTGCTGACACAGCACTTCCAGGCACTTCAGGGCCAGTCAGCCAGAAATTAAACTGCAGCAAAACCAAGGGCCTGTTTGTCATCACCCTAATTAAACCACTTTAGGCAATGCAGCTGAGAAGCAGGGCAGTGATGTGGGACTGCCTGCCCTCCGGCCTGCCAGCTCAGGGCAGCTGGGAGAGGGTTAAATCTGAACCCCACCAAGCTGCATCAGTAGCAAAGCAAACCACCTCCCCACAGCCACCCTCCTGCCAGAGCGAGCCCTTCCCGAAAGCAGAGGAAGTGGAAGAAACTGCTCACCTGGTTGTTCCACATTCGGCTCTTTCACCTATGAAGAAACACAAGTTTCCATCATCTCTCCACATTAGTTGCCACCACACGACTGTTAAAGCCCATTCGCACAGGCACACACACGCTCCTGGTTCTGAAAGCCCCGAGCTAACGGCTCCTGGTAAAAGGAAGCTGAACATGCCCAAGGGCCCCGCAGGTTGGGCAGGTGCTGAGCTTGTTGCTATACAAGCCCCCGCCACTAAAAGATGTATTAGAAATCCAAGACATAGCCAGAACAGAGGGAAAGCATCTTAAACTTTTAATATCAGTGGGAACTGATTTGCCGTAGGAAGCCCATCTTGTAAATAACCGACGCACCGCAGGTCCTCTGCGGGAAGGGCTCCTTTGTGCTAGCTGGGGACTGGCCGAGCCCTCGCAGGAAAGGCACAGTCTGACAAGGGCTGAAGCCCCCAGGGAGGCCCCTGAGATTATCCCATGCCTCGTGGAGGACCACTAACAGCACCTGAATTCAGTTCCCCGGCTTTTCCTGCGAGATAACAGCCCATCTAATCACCCGCAGGCAGACTCTATTCTGGCTGTCAGTATTTTCATTCCCTTCCTGTATTTTGAGTGCTGGGATTTCATATAAACAGCAGCATATCACCACTGATAAGATCTGTTCATTTTTTAAAGTATTTGTCAACCCACTGAAAAAAACCTAAACTAATTTCACATGCTGTTTGTGCCTTTCTCCCAAGGCCAGGAAAGCTGATTTATTCTTCCTTTTTCTAAGACACATAAAAGGAAGCATTTGGCTGCACATGCCTCCTTCCTGCTCTCCCTTGGCACCTGCGGAAAGCAAGCTTGCAGCCAACTCCTCACTGAAAAAGAAAAGAATTCCACATGAGTGTTTTGCATACCCAGACTTCTTCCTAATGAGAATCAGCTCATGCTGAAACGCAGTATTTGGCATTTCTGGGCTAAATATTTGCTGAACGCCTACATAGCAGGATGATCCCATGGCCTGGGAGAAATTCAGAAAGTTTTCATGTGAAAATCTTCCATGGCTGCTTTTGCACAACTCTAGAGAATTAAAATGCCTGACCCTGCACTCTTCCTCCTAATTATGGCAATAGTCAGCTCTTGGGTGAGAGACGAGGCTGGTGATCAAATTAATCTTCAACGGACTCATCACTCCTTGCACCAATCCATAGGAGCCTTAGCACCGTACCCAATGCACAGAGCTCTTTTCTGTATCACGATCTGCGATCTCTGGGACGAGCCTAGATGGGTCCAATTTCTGCAAAGCGCACGCTCCGTCCCCCTTGCCTCTGTCAGAGCCCGAATTCAGACCCAGCAGCCAGGAGCCCTGAGCTGGCAGCCCCGCCTGCATGCAGCACCCACCCGGCCTCGCACAGCCGCTGCGGAACAGGCTGCCCCGGCGAGGACGTGGGAGGGCTGTCACTGACCTGCTCTGCAGGGTGATAAGGGGTTAAGGCAGCTACAGGGAGCACAGAAACTCCTGGGAAAAGAAATATGTTAATGGAGCCCTACGCATCTACCCTTGCAGCCTTCCTTGGGCTTACATTTGTGCCTTGACTGGGGTCAGCGTTCACTGAGTGGAATGTACCACAGGACCTAAGTACAAGGTGGATTTTAGAGCTAAATAAATTTGGCAGAGAAAATGTTTGGCGAAATAGCCAGGAAAGAGCTATTCTTTTTTTTTTTTTTACTCTGAGATGAGGAGTCCAATGTTTGTATTGTTAAAACACAACCGTGAGCCATTTGTGTATTTTAATTTAAATATATTCTCTCCAGTTGGAAAATCAGGACACTAACTCATCTCCATCCTCTTTACACTGGAAATAATGCAATTTTTAAAACCCTTTACAAGAGCTAAAATCTCCTCCCAGGGACATGGTTGCACATCACTACCCAGTAGTGGCGGATCCCACCTGGAGCCCCGCACTCCTGCCTCGCTCAGAAGTTACTGCCCGCTGTGTTGTCTGAAGCCTGTTGGGCTGTACGTGCTCTAAACCAATCTTGTGAAATTATCTGGAGTAATAAAAGCCTGCTACAGAGAAGCTAGTTTAAAAGACAAGGATGATTTTGCAGTCCTGGTTTAGAGCAAGTCAAAAAACTACAGCCGCGGGGCAAGGGGCCTGTTAAATCAACAAGGCTGCTGGCAAACCTGTAACACAGAAGCACAGCATCAAGGACAAGAAAACGCGCGTGCTCAGGGCCACGCTAGGAGGGGAGAGAAAGGAAAAAGCCAGGGGCTGGAGTGGGTGGGAATCTCTTTGCTGCTGGAGAAGCAACACAGCACTTTGGCACACAGTGTAAGATTCAAACAAATTACTCTATGCATGCTCCCAAAGAGAGGTGGGAAGGGAGTAATATTCCAGGGAAATAACAATTTTGCATGTCACTGGATAACCTTAGCAGTAGCAGCCAACCACAGAAGCCATCAGTCACTCAGGGAACGAGACAGCAGGTAAGATCGAAAGATGACGCCTGGTTTAAACTCGTCTCACGGTGGAAGGATCCTCCCTGGACCTGACCCCACCACTCACCTTCTCCCAGAGTCTGCTTCAGCAAGTCATGTTTAGCCTGCAGCTTTGTGATAAGGTTACTGCCATTCAAATACTCTTTAAATTTCTGCAATGAAAAATAAAACAAACAAGGTAGGCTAAGACTTTTGGCAAGAACAGTCCATAATTGACGTACACTTTTGCCCGGGGCGCTGCTGGAGGGGCGCTCGGCGAGGCTGACAGGCTCTAACAAACCCGACGTCAGATGCGCCGCAGGGCTGAGCACGGTCTAATCACTTCTCACTGCTCCAGCCACGGTCCTGATGATCTCATTACCCCGGTCTCCTTGGTGCTGCACCTCCTGCCTGGGAATGCAAGGAGCTCCAAAGAAAAGAGTTCAAAGCAAGCTTTCTTTTGTCAGGCTTCTGGGAATGGCCTGGAAAATCAAAGAGGCTTTCCCTCCGCTGACAGGCGCTTTGCCTTTGTGCAAACAAGTGATGCAGAGCGAGAACTCCCAGTGCATGAGACCTTCCCAGGTCAGGGACCATCAGGCGCTTTATGCGCTGGGCGACACTAACTGTGCAGCACAACTTCTCATTTCATTGTGAGGCTGTCTGACACCCGGTAACACTCAAGAGCGAGTAATTTTACAGATAAGAGGAGCAAAGGAGAAAGAAATGGAAAATGAAAGACAGACAATGGGAGAGATCAAATTCTTGCAAAAAGCATTAAAGAAAATCCAAGCACAACTCTCAACAAAAACTGCAATTTTTTCCCCCCGAATTGGAATAATAATACTGTTAAGAGAAAGCAGAAGCTTTTCTATGCATATGCAACATATCACAAGATTCTATTAACTTTAGCCTGTTAACTGTGCTTAAATGAGGGCTACTTCTGCTGAACTGATGGCTTATTGCTTATATTTCCAGTGCTGTAACAGAGAACCAGCAGATCTGCCTGGAAGCGAAGGACCGGAGCAAGGCTGCAAGGGAGACACGCCGCACAGCCGCCTCTACCCGGCACGCACCCGCCAGCGAGGCACTGTAGAGCCAGGCTGCCAGCCTCCTCCAACGCCCTGCACCAGACACCATCGCCCGGTTGGCTCATCCGTGGGCAAGGGCAGACGTTAGCCGGGTAGGGCAGAGAAGGGAGGCTTGGCCGATGGTTCAAACCCGCGCAGGCCTCCAGAACAGCCGTTGCATGGCGACATGCTGCGAGGCTGGCCAGAGTCTGCTGCCCTGCTCCGAGCCGCTCCTGCTGAGCTCTCTAAGGTTCTGGTCACAACTGGGTGCTCCAGTTGTTCCTTCACGAAGAACAAGGCAGACACTGGACTGACACTCCCAATGCACTGCCCTGCCACTGAGAAATGCATCCCAACCCCAAATCAGACAGAAGACAAATACTTCAAGAGACTGAATCGGTTCTTGCTCTTCACTAATGAGCGCTTAAAATGGGACTCAGCCCTAGCAATTAATGCTTCATGCCCTGTATCGCATGAGATAAGACTCACTGTAAAATAGAACATTTCGGTTTCCTGCTGGTTGGCTCTCCTCTTGGCGATGTTTATTTTACTCATGTAGGTCTCTGATGCAGCTGATTTGACCGACTCAGTGGAGCGACTATGCTGGAAGGCATCTGAAACATCAAAATCTTCCACCGTCAGCATGTCCTGCAAAGTCTGCATTGTGGCATCCAGAGTTTTTCGTACCTATCGGAAATAGAAGACGGCATGGTTTTGAAGCAGACTGGCAAAGTGACACATCTTGAGCAAAAACAAGTGGCCAACAGGCAGTTCCTAAGCACTGGGCTTGCTCTTGCGCTAGCTGCAGGCAGCGGGAGCTCCCCGCACTGCCGCTGGAAGGGGTCTACACCCGAGCACACCAGCAACCCCCTGCGTACCGGGCAAAAGGCTGAGCAGTGCTGCCTACGAGGCCAAACACCAGACCCAGACAACTTCTTACCTCTTCATTCTCTATCTTGAGGGTGGCTAGTCGCGACTGCAGCTGGTGGTACCGCATCAGCAGCTCGGTCTGCACAGGCTGCTGGGCGCTGACCTGACACACCTGGGACAGGAGCGGTGCCAGAAAGAGACAGGAGAGCATTCAGTGGGTTATGCATTGACCAGACATACACATTTAAATACCTAAATGATTCTCTCCAGCACTCACAAGCTCCTCACAGCCTCCAGGGAGGCTGCGTCGCCCAGTTTCTAATCAGCAGTGCCCTGGACCCAGGCCAGCACAAAGCATGTTCTACCCAGCATTTGAAAGCTGCACTCTGAAGTCTTCCAATTACAGCAGGTAAATCAAAGCTCCACTTTACAAATCTGTTGGGCAGTTCAGCTGAGAATCAAACCACAGGCTTCCTAATTGGGAGAGATATGGAGCAAGAGGCAGGCTGAAAGGAGGAGCCCTAATGAGGCAAGTGTCTCGTTAAGAAAGGAAACACGAATAGCAGCGTGTGAAGACAGAATAGAAGGATGGGGAGTCAGAAATCATTTAACGTTGATGGTTAAGAAGAGGAGGAAGCCAGGCCAGGCCAGGCTGTGAGGCACCTCAACAGCCCCTCGGGCGAGTACACTACCTCATCCCCCATGTGAGGCTGGAACTCGAACTTCAGTGGAGGGCAGAAGACCTGGTTGCACATGTCCATGATGGTGTGCTTGTCGCTCCGTGCATCCAGGTTGTCCACAGCGTTCTCAATGATGTCCAGGCCCTCATGGCGGGAGGTCTCCAGGTTGTACTCAGCAGACAGGTACGTCCTGAAGGTCCGAGCGAGGCTGGCGTGGAATCCCAGATCACAGCACTGAGAAACACCGAGGAAAGGTCTGGTCATACAAACATTCCCACCCTTGTTCTGGAGTGTCATGTGTATATTAAACGCCAAAAAAAAGCACTGTATGTCCAGAGAAACACCAGCCCTGTCGTACTGGGATATATTTAACAGCGTACCGCAATACCATATGCAAAGGCAAGAAGGAAAGAGGACTGAAGGAAAAGAGGTAGCAGGGAACAAACAGCCAGCAGTGACCCTGTGCTGGACCCCACCACGGCACCAGGGTTTAATACCCTCTGTTTCACTGGGAAGGGCACATGATCTTCTCAGACAGGACAGAGGAAAAAAAATCATCCAAAAGCACAGTTCTCCGTGGCTACCTGCACAGCCCCAGGGCCAGCGTGACCGCAGGGACCCCACCGATGGCAAAACCTGTGCCCTGCAGAGGACCCCGGGAAAGAAGTGGCGATGGGGCCTGTGCCGCTGCTCGTCCTCAGCGCTTTCCTTCTCGCCTTGTGAACTGCCCTGCAAAGCACTTGTTACACAAAGAAACCACTTTGCAAAGTTATCAAATACAGATGGATGTTCAAGCAAGGTGGCACTGAAAAACGTGCCCTGCAGTATGTGCAAACCCTTTTATCCTCGCTAGGAAGCCGCCTGCCTCTCTCATGATGGAGCAGCTTCTCATGCGTAACTGATCGTTCTCATGTTCACCTTGGGGAAAATGATAAAACTCGGAGCTAATTGCTGCCAAAATACTGTACATTAGACAAAAGCCTGTTTTTAAATTCTCTTCTCAATATAATTGACTTTGGCATGTTAAGTATAGCAACAGCATAGGGATTTGCTGCTATGAACACTTAATCACAGCTGAGCAAAAAGCAACTCTTAGCAGCCCTCCTCCCAGTCCCCACCAGGAGCCCTGACACAGCACAAACCCCCGCAGGGCTCCACTCCAACCGGCTGGCCCTGCTGTGAGCAGGCGGCAAGGACGGGCACCGAAGCAGCACCCAAAATTTGGAGGTCAACAGAGGTTGTTCTGTGAGGAAAGGCAAGACAGAGAGGATGCTGGAAGCAGGAGTGCAACGCATCAGCCTGAGCCACGCTCGTGGGGCTGCAGCATCAAACTAACCATTGCCAGCAAATTACTCTTGAAAACTACCACAGGAGGATTTATATTACAGAAGTTAAGATGCTTTGCTGCTACACAGATTAAAGAGTGAGTAGGAAGTCCTCGCTGTCTGAGCTATAACCAAAACCACCCCGGCACGGGCAAGCGTGCGGTGAGCCAGCCTCCGGCCCCAGTGCAGCCCCACCAAAACCACTGCCAGAAGGATCAGCACAGCACAAAAAGCTACAGAAAAGAGAAGGATTGCTAGTGTAATGTCAATGACCCAAAACAAAACCAACTTTTCCGCAGCAGCCAAAGTCCCTGTTGGGAGCTGGCATTTCAGAGGCACCTTCTCCAGCTCTGCAGCATCCGCAGGCGTTACTGAACCGACGCAGAAAGGCACAAAAAGTGACTCTGCATCAGAACATCAGTATTGATAAACTCAAAGTGAAATATGAAAACTCAGCTGGTGCCACAAGCAGCTCCAACCAAAGAAGTCATCTCGTGCTTTCTGCTGATCCGAAGAGACAACCCTCAGCTCAGCTCAAGTCACAGGCAGAGCTGTAGTGGGTTTAGTCTGTGCTGAAAGCAGCAGTAAAACCACAACGGGCTGATTCCCGCTCACAGATACACAAGCGCAGCCTGCCTATCCATCCCCATCTAGTCCTCTAAGGCAGTGAAACCACACAGGCAATAATGAGGATTTTTGCAGGAACTATCAAAAGGTCATAATCCACCATTTATCCTGCTTCTATTTAGCTTCTAATCTTATTAGTTGAAAATACAGGCAGTTAAGGACTGGTATAGCTCTGCCTTCATAGATCAGCAAGCAACACAAAAACCCCGAGGAATCAGGGTGAATTTCTATTCACTGCTTGGGGCGAAACTTTGCTATAGTGCTGTGAGTCTCTCCCATGAGACAACTTTAGCATGAACGCCTGTGCGACTGCTCCGGGGTTGCACACAGAAACCAATGAGTTGAGACGATGCAGCCCTGCAGCTGCCCTGCTCTTCTCAGCTGTGTTTCAATGCACCCCGAGCACCCCACAGGCAGGGCCGGCCACGGGAGCAGCGGTGCACAGCATCCCCGGCAGCTGCGGGGAAAGAGAGCCGAGCCCTGCGCTGGGACCATCAGTGGGGATCTGACCCCACAACCCGCCCGGTTTGGCACGGGCAGCTGGCAAGCCATCACCGAGGGGGCTGCCACACGCGTGGAGAAGGGTCCAGGGCCAAGATCCCCGTGCCGATGCCAGAGGAGGACCTGCTCTCCCGCCACGACAAGCCGACTGCTGTTCTGCGCCCTGAAAACAGGAGTGCGCATGGCTCCCAGAGCACCTCCCAACCCACCACTGTCGTTTTCTCACCCCCTTGGCAATTAGTGCTACTTGACTACAAAAAGTAATACCAGGAGAAAATATCTGCCACTGTTCAAGGGTGGGAATTCCCAAAGAATCCAAAACTGAGCTATTACAAAGGAAAATCACTGAATGCCACAGAATCCAAGGAGACAGGGCTCGAGTTACTGCCAGATGCCTTTGAGAAGAAATTCCACGTGAAATCTTCCCGTTACTTTGAATGCTGAACTCAGGCAGAAGCTAGCAGGTATTTGCAATGCCCAGAAATCGGTTGCTACTGCAAACCAGGGCAGGCACTTTCCTAACGTGCTACCGCCCTTGAAGTCTCTGGTGATTAGCACCGTGCCAGTGGCTTCACACACTGGTGCCCAGAGAAGAAAAGACAGAGCAGGGACTTCCACAACATTCTCAGAGAAACACACAAAGGGGAGGGGAAAAGAAACAGAAAGAAAAAAAGAAAAAAAAAAAAAGACTTCAAACTCCTGCTCCCAGCTCCAGAACAAATGGCATTTTCTCACCCCTCTCATCCCTTTGATGGAAAATAAATTAGAACCACAAATAATAATCCTTAGCCCTTCTGCAGCATCTTTCATCTGGAGAGCTCAAAGCTCTTCATATATTAATTCATTAAGTCTGGCAACACCCCTACAAGGGGTGGAAATATCACAGTGTTCAACTTGAGAAACAACCTGACATCCCAGAGCTTAAGCAAGTTGGTTTTGGCCAAAACGCCACAGAAGCAGCCAAATCTGTGTGTGTGTCTCCCACCGCCCCACCTGAGGAGGGGCTGGGGGCTGCAGAAGACCACCGCTGGCCATTCACCCCAGGGCCGGCAATCCCATTTTAGACACAGGAGTGGAAACTGAGAGATATTAAAAGGTTTGCCCAAAGCCAGGGAAAAGCCGGCAAGTCTCCAACCCTGCACAAGCATCTCAGCATCTTCCCTCAGCAACTGCAAGCAGGCAGTTCTCCCCCAGGACTTGGTCCCGCCACCGTGCCGAGGGTGAACTCTTGGGAAAATCAGGCCTGGGATGGTCCAAAGCGACGGGGCGATAAGCAAGTCGTGCCACTGATCACAACCAAGGCACCAAGCTGCACCAGCACAGGAAAACGAGTAACATTTTAAGAACAAAGCAACATCAGCAGGTGGAAAATATGGGAGCCTGAACCACTTCGCATTCCAGCAGTGACCTTCAGTCATTGCTCAGTGGTGGACAGAGAGCTGCCCCATCCCTGCAGGACGGGCAGACGTTCCCCACGGGACGGGCAGACGTTCCCCACGGGACAGCTCTGCTGCTCCGTTCACCCTCCTCGCGTATTCGGGCAGGTTGAGAGCAGCTCCCCTCAACGCACCAAGCCAGCTGCTCCAAGCCCCACGAGTTAGACACTGTCTTCAGAAGAGAGGTGATGGCAGCGAGGACGGCGAGTGGCAGGTCTGGACAAACCTGACGGGGTTTAATATGAATGACGAAGCTCTGCAGAAACACTGCGGGTTTTTACATAGCCGAGGCTGTGACAGTACTGGGCTCCAGAGAGAATGAAATGCTTTCCAAAATACTGATGCATCTGTCTCTTCCTCAGTGGCTAAATAGTTAAAAGATATTTGATGTATCTGCCACACAGCATAAAATAATGTTTTACCAGGACCATGTTTGCACTTGGCAATGACAATGCTGGGTACTGTGTGAAAGCCTAACTCATACCTGAAAGTATCTTCTGATCTTAGGAGGAACATTCAAAGAGAATACTAACTGCTTCTGTTCTAACTCATTTTTATGGAGAACATTTATTTGCTAAGTATTAAATATGCAGAAAACAAAACAGTCACACCTTCGCAGCCTGCAGTCCCTGCACTTCCCTCAAAGCAAAACGGTGTCAAAACAAAAGGTATTCCAGCCAAGGTATGATAAATGCTTGTAAAAAAGCAACACTCCACCTCAACAAACAGGCTCTGCATGCTGCACGAGGGATCCAGGCAGCAAAGGAAATTCAACCACACCAGGAGAAGGCAGAAAGGGCTGAGACGCATCAGCAGCCACAAATAATTGCTCAGAAAAGATGGGAAGCAGCAAATAAATGCAAGGGCTGTCTCCCTTTGATGAATACTACCCCCAATATTCCCCAGCACATTTGATGCTGGGCGGCAGCCGGCTATCGGGGTGCTGAGGCACCCACTGCGTCCTGCTCGGGGGGTCAAGGGCCACTGAACTCTTCAGCACTGGGAAGTGGGTGCAGCCCTAGAAAGTGCAGCATTTTAAATATAAAGGCGATAGCCCCTGGACTGACCCCACCTTTCAAGCTCCAGCAATTTGAGGTCTATCCACCCCTAATGAGCAACTCCTCTGCCAAACGAAGAGGGTGCTGAGGGACCCAGAAACCAACCAGAGCGCAGGGCCCCTCGCCGCAGCCCAGCACGGCCTGGGAAAATCCCTTCTCTGCCCACAAAATGCCAACGCTGGCATCACCCCCGGGACATGGACGATGTGGAGGGGGCTCAGCCACAGCTCAGGCTGCGGACGTCGGCACTGCGAGGGAACGGCTGCATCGAGCGAGGCTGCCACTGCGGGCCCAGACCACCCTGGATGCCCTCCGTGAGCTCCCGTGTTTCTGACTCACAGCAAAACTGTGCCTGTTATTACAACAGCGTACGTAAGCTGCCCTAACACGTTAAACAAGGGACTACCGGGTTTTTGTGGTCTGAGGCCAGGAATCAAGAAGCCCATGCCATAACGCCAGGTGATGCGATGTACACTACCAGGCTGGCTTTCTCCTACACCCATTGCCAAGCACGTTTCTGAAGCGTTCCTGAACTGAGTGAAGGGTCCCCCACGCACGCCATGGCCTGGCTTGCAGTGCTCAACAGTTACCGTACATCTCTTCCAAAGGACAGTCTTGGTCCATCAAGTTCAGCGTTTCGCCTGAGGCAGCACCAAAACATGAAAACTCCTGAACAACGGATTTAATTTTAGCTAAACAGGGAACAGTGTGTGGATACGGCAGGGGAAGGACAGGATCCTCCCCGACCCCTGCAGTTATCAACTCGTGCCCTGAAGTATGAGATTTGATTATTTCTAATCAAAGGTTCCTTAACTCTAAGTATTACAGAGTCAAATATTATGATGTCCTTTTTGAATTTATCTATAGTTAATTAACTCTATGGTCCCCAGAACAGGTTTCTTTCTGGAGGATTTTTAACCGACATTTTATTTTGCTCCTTAGTCTCTCTCTAGCAACTCCCTCTCCCATGTGTTTTTTCTTGGGGCTTTTTAATGGGGTTTTGGTTGTTTGGTGGTCAGGGGGTTGGTTTGCTTGGGGGGGTGGTCTGGTTTTATTTTAAGATGAATGCATTAGTAAGTTAATCTTTTAAAGGACATTAAGACCTAGAGGCTATTCTTTCAAGCTACTGGGAAAAGGAGCCCAAAGTGTCAAGAAGAAATTATTTTCTCTAGAGGAAAGTACTGTTGCTTTTTTGTACCAAGCGAACAAGGTCTATAAGGCAAAGACCAATCATAGTCTTCAGGCAGTAAAATTTACAGACTGCATGACACTTCTAAATCATAAAACAATCAGCACATGTGCTTAATTAATTTAGCAAGCCAACTCCAATGTCTGTGGTACCCACATGAAGAATAAATCATTTACTATGCACAAACTTTGGCAAAAAATGAAGTTTTGCCATATTATTAAAGCCAGGACCAGCAAAATTTAAGAAATGTGTATTGGTTGGATTCTTTCAGTTTAATATAGTACTCTAAGAACAGCTTAATAAAAATTATTGTTATTAGAGTATCATGATTTATGGTTGCTCCTTACAAACAGGTAGCTACTATTAATAACCTGCACATAGAAGAAGAATAATATAAGTTTACTAAATCAGGGTAATGGTATATGAAAAAAAAAAAAAAAAGGTCAAACTTCTGAAAGGAAAGCAAGCAAATGCACCTCCATGCCCTCCCCTCTTCATCCACAGAAGCTCTGTGTTGAAAAAGATCGTACAAATCTAATCCTTTTTCTTCCATTTATTTTCTTAAAATGCATGAAGCTTTTAACAGCATATGGGTATTTCTGGGTTTATCACCCATTTCCACTGACCATCTCTGCCCTGCCTGGGCAATTCACAGGCCAGGACTACTGCCCAGGGCTCCCGGCAAGCTCAGGCATGTTTTGTTGCACCCACCTTAAAGCTCGAGGGTTAACTCCGCAGCTGAGGTTTTTGCTCTTCAGCGACTCGGGCACCCAGCCAGCCCCGCATCCCCTGCGCCTGTGCAGCAGTGCCACCGTGCACCACGGCGCTCACCGGCATCCCGGCAGCCTCCCACTGCAAAGCACTGGCACTCCGGTGGCTGCGTGGCACCTCTAGTCCCTCGGTTCACAGCTCCCTGCAAAGTTAGGTAGTGACAGCACCTCCTAAACCCACATATTTTCTAGTTCCCAGAGTCTCCTCCCCGGCAGCAGGGAGAGCGGACCGGCTGGGGTGCTGCGGGGCTGCCGGTGGCATTCCCCAACTGCCACCTCTGCGGGAAACCGGGTAGGAGGGACACAGCGGCCGTGCAGTGAAGAGCACTGAGCCTCTCGAGACACCTAATTCCTCCTGATGGAAGCTGCTTATTCTTTTTATTGCTGCACTGTTGACTTTATTTGAAATACCCTGAAGCCAGATCTCCTAGCTGCAGAGGCACTGCACGGTACGCTGAAGCACAGGCAGAGCTCCCCAGGTTTTGAGTTACTGATGCTGCTCTGCGTGACAGCGCGGTGACAGCGGTGCTTTGCATGGAGTTTCCATGATAAAACATACCTGGCTCCTAGGGCTGGCAGGAACCTGGTGTCTGGCAGAAAGCCCACTCAAAGGACAGTGTGGGAGGAACCTCTGTGCCTTTATGGAACTGAAATGCTCCTTATGCTGGAAAAATTGCTTCAAACAACGGAGCAAACCCCCGAAAGAGACCCTCCCATTTTATAAATCAGTATCTCTTCATTAAAGCCAGTGGCATCCCACAGAGCTGCCCAGGCCGGGGGAAGCTCCCCACACAATCGCTCGGGGAAAGCGCTGCACAAAGCCAAGCTGCTGCGGGCGCTGGCCCTGCAGGCACAGGCGTGCCCCGGCCACGAGCCACCAATGGAACAGCCATGACACGAGGTGCAGGACATGCCTGAAAGCGGCCTGGGGCTCCAGCACCTTCGAGTCTCCCTCTTACTCAGGAGGGAGCCACGCACACGAAGTTCAGCCGTGGTGTCCCACAGCCCAGCTCAGCCAGGCTGGTGATGGGGCAGCCAGGCTGACCTGGGCAAGTGGCAAACCCTGGAGTAAACCCTGAGCATCCCAGTAACAGCAGCCTAACTCCTAGTTTTCCACAGCACCCACTGCTAGCTGGAAACAAACAGTTCTCCTTATTTGCTCTGCTCTGGTCCCTTTTTTCCCCTCATTTTTTCTTTATTCTTTCTTTAAATATATATTCTGCATTTATACATATATTTCCTGGCCTCTACTCTCTTGACATTGCTGCAAAACCTAGAGCTTTACTGTGAGTTAAGTACAGCTAACTGAAGATTTTGGGCATAACAATTTTGACTGCTGTTTCTGTTTCCTAACTTACCTAAGCATCACTTGACCGTGCGAAAGATGACAATGGCATCAGCTAAGTTTTCTAGGGACCGAACAATTTGGCAGTAACATGTAATATTAAATTCTCAGAATTCCCTTCCTTTACTTGCTGGCTTGCCTCAGATATGGCAAACACACAGATCCATAGAGAAGCAAGCTGCTGTTTCAAAAGGATTTACAGGAGGCTGAACAAGTTTTGGTGGATCAGTACGTATTGACACCAACTACTACATTTTACTCTGCTAAATCTGGCGATATCTTTCATGTGACCACTTCAAAATATTTTGCAGCCATTTCCCACAGGACTCCAGAGGGATGGATAAGCAGCTTTATCTCCACTTCACATACGTGGCCAAAGAGATTAACTTGGTCACATAGTTAATGACAGAAATGAGAGACGAGCCCAGGCGTTTTAATATAAACACATGCTTCTTTTTAGGGAAGAGGCACAACGGTGTGCTTTAAATCCAAGTCTAATTTGATCTCTCTCTATATTCTTCTCTTCCTTTCTAAAGCACAAAACAAAAAGGCCACTGGAGACAGAGGGAGGGACAGACGTGCTCTGTGCCACTTCACGGCTCCTCTGATCGAGTTTTACATTTCTCATTAAAACCGCAGCCCTGGGAGGACTCTGCCCTCTCCCAGAGCAGCTGGGACCTTCTTTCTCGCCAGAGCGGGAGATTAGCAGAACGGCTTTGTTATAAAAGTCACCGTTCTGCAGTGATGCTGAGGGCACAAGAAATGTCAAGGCTGTGCCTAATAGCTGACACTGAGCCATCTGGGAGTTGGGGGAAACGCTGTTAAATTAGCTGCTCCAGCGTCCTGACGGTTCAGATTTGCGTACAAATCAAAAACCTGCACATGGCAATTTGTGCTTGATAGGCAGGGTGTGCGAGAGCCCCCCATCACCCCTCCTCTGTCCCGGAGAGACAGCCTGGTACATCGTTAATCATCCCCCTTGGTGACGCAGGGCGGAGGAGCCAGGAGAATTTGCCTAACTGCAATACACGGGCACTGCTAGGATCCTAGTAAAACACGGTCAGCCAGGTTTTGAGCTAAACCAAAACTCTGTTCCTACCACAAAGCCTCTCCGTGCTCGGTCTCTTCCTGCAGACCTGCTGCTCCCGCCGGGCACAGCTCCCTGGCACAGGCGCCCACCCGGGGCCCTGCATCGCCCTATTCCGTGCACACTGCAGCAGCCAAGGGCTCTGCTGGCTCTCCATCAAGGGCAAAATTCGCCTTCTCTGCTTCGAGCCCCTCTGCTGCCTCCTGTGCTGGCAGGGCTGCCTGGGGGAAGGGGACACCGCATCCTGCCCCGGCACAGAGCCCGTGTTCACAAACAGCACCGGTGTTCCTGAGAGAGAAAGGCACTGTCGTCTTGTCGCTGTTAAATGCACAGAGATTAAAACACTAACCTTACAACTACATCTAAAAATACCTGTTTTTTTCATTTTCCTTTACGTGGATTACAGACCTAGAGAAAGCCCAGCGCTGCTGGATCCGATGGCTGTCTCTTCTTTTGGCCACTTTCAGTACCCGTGGGACACACGACTGGGATCCCCTTCTTCTGGGCGTGCTGAAACCCTTCTTGCCATGCACTTGCAAAATATACTGAATTTGTACAAAAGTCTGCTCAAATAAACTGCTCTTCTTTTGGGGATTTCAAATGAGGACATCCCTGTGCAGCTCACGCATCTGATACTTTGTTTTCTTTGGTGAAGAGAATATATAATTAGGGGAATTTAGCTGCACAGAGTTGAAGATGCTTTAGTTAAAGTCCCCTGAAGGGATTCCTGGAGTGCAGAATAAAAGCCATCTGCTGACTCCAGTGCAAGTGTCAGCAAGGAAATAAAGTTGGGAGGAATAATATAAACATCCAGAACTACAATGGAACTCAGCAACTCTCCAGGAAATCAAAGTCCCCATTCTTGCTTAAAAAAATAAATGAGACAGAGAGAATATACACAACAAAAAGCAGAAACCCCACAGATAAATCAAGGTGTTATCATACTTTGCTATTCAAATGTCTCCATGACCAAGTTAATAGCTTTTTTTAGTATGGCTAAATACATCTTAAATAATACAGAAAACAAAAAGGACACACTGAGAATATTTTATCGTATCTCAAAATCTTGAGATCATCAGGGGTTTTGCATCAGACTTACTTTAATTAGTGCTTAGAAGAATAAATATATGTTAGTGGGTTAGTAAAGGAGATAAACACTCCAGCACATTTTTAAATTATACATTTAGGTACTGATGAAGCCAGAAAACTCAGCACTTATAGATCAGTTATTTATGCGCTCATTGAAGCAACTCTAGCAGGAAGAAACTGCACAGCGCAGTCTATACCACTGTGAAGATGCCTATTGAAGGACGAACTGGGAATCCCTTCCCTTGAATCATTTAAAAGCCGTTCGTAGGAGTGGCTGATACACACGAGTTCCAATTCCTACCATCACTATGAAACCTGCTTCCAGCAGCTCCTGCCCTGAGGCTACTTCATGCCATGAGCACTTTGGGTACAGCTTTTCCTGGCCGGGAAAGCACTTCCACACGTGCTTCTCTGCCACCAAAGTTGAGGACAGCGACGGGCCTGCTCATACGGTTAGAAACTGCAGAGGCGTGGAACGCAGCCTACCCGATGGGCCAGGGGAACCTCAGGCTCACCTGGCTTGCCCCAAGGCAAGTTCTCCTCCAAAGGCTGTGGACTTTGAGAAGCTCCAGCTGCAGGACATCCTGCTGTGTGGGAGCCACAGCAGACGAGGCCGTCGCTGTAACCTGAGGGAAAGTGCCCGTCTGCGCGGTTCCGAAGGCAGAGCCCGCACACACTGACAGCCAGACCTGCGTGTGCTGGTGACGCAGCGTGGAAGGGGCAGAACACACTCAAGCAATTTCTACTTTGCAACTGAGTGTTAGATGTGCCTGCACCACACAGTTCAATGCGCAATGCTTACGCGCTCAGGAAAGTGTTTGGTTCAGGCTGGTTCATACCCTGCAGTTATAACTAAAAGCTTCATCTTTTTTCCCAGCACTGATGAAAGAAGTTTATATGTAGCTTAAATATGATCAATTACTTCGTAATGTGATCATGTGGCCACCATAAAGCTCAGAGGTGACTGACTCAGCATTGCCCAGAGAAGCTGTGGCTGCCCCTGGCTCCCTGGCAGGGTTCAAGGCCAGGTTGGATGGGGCTTTGGGCAAGCTGGGCTAGTGGAGGGTGTCCCTGCCCATGGCAGGGGTGGCACTGGGTGGGCTGGGAGGTCCCTGCCCACCCAAACCAGGCTGGGATTCTGTGACTCCCATATAACAGCAGCTCTAGTTCTGCTCATATACGCCTTCATCCACTGGGGGAACGTCAAATGTCTGCGTGCAGCAGGGGAGAAAAAAAAAAACACTACATGAAAAAAAGATCCAAATTTACAGCACATTTTCAGGCCCCAGTCAAGCAGATGTTAAAGCCCCAACAAATACCCCTTCATTACCACCACATGAGAGTGCACTTAAGGACCAAACCATGCCTAAGATTTAGCTGTGCACTTATCAGTGGAAAACAGGCAGGATGCAGGCAGGAGGAGGAAGCACTTACATCAATGAGGTCAGAGACGTCGTGGATGTAGTATTTACTGACAGCTGCGTTGGTGGCTGCCAGGTTCAGCAGGTAGTCGTTCCTGGCTTTAGTACACTTCAGCTTGTTTTCAGAATACTTGGCTTGTCTCTGAAAAAGCAAAATGGAGCGTCAGAGCACAAATAGGATGCTACTTCCACAGCTTCTCTTGCCGCAGGGCCCTGCAGCACCCTGCAGCCTGGGTGTGATGTGTTCATTAATAAAATTTGGTATCAGGTATGAAAACAGACACCCTTGCCAGGATGGAGATCGCATCTGAACATCCCTGGTACTGTCAGCCAACGCACAACAAGCCCTTGCTGCTCAGATGTACCCAGTGCATCCCAAGCACAGCTGCTCCGCCTTTATCTGTGTATTCGTTGAGGTTTTGGCATCAATCAAAATTAGAGGGCCCAATTTTCCTCCCAGATACGATGACATACATTTGGACTTGCTCCAGATTTATGCAGCTGTATCAAAGTGGAATCTGGCCCAGAGGCCCAAGCTACAAAATTTAGAACAGGACCCAGAATTCAAAACTCTGTAGGAAAGCAGATGTGCTCAATCTGGGGCATTTGCTCAGGCAGATCCTGGTCTAAAGGTTTAGCACAAAAGATTAACCCTTCAAAGAGACTTGTCGCTAGACAATGTCCTGGTGCTGGGTCAACATGCATGCAAAAGCTTCCTGGCTAGGGCAGCTACTGCTTATTCTCAGAAATTAACAGAAAATTTAAACAGTTTTGGAGATGCTCAGATCTGGGTGGATTTGCTGAAGCTGGAATGGAGTTACGTGTTTTGACTAGCAAAGCCAACTGAATGCTGCGCTTTAACTTCCAACAGTCTGTGGAGGAAGAAACACGGTTATTTTATATACTCGACCCTTTTTTTGCTCCCCAGGCCTCTGACTGAAGGAACCTTGGGACAGCTATTGTTCTTTATTTAAAGCGTTGTTTTTAAAAATAAGACGTGAACAAACCGCAGCCCCCGTGGCAGCCTCCCGTGTGTGGATCTGAGGCGTTGCTGTGCCCGGCCAGGCACGCCGGTGCACTGCTCTCCTCGGGGGCAGCGTGGCCTCTCGGGTCCCAGCCAGGGCACGGCAAGCCCCCAGCGAGACCCCCGGGCCACAGCCTCAGCAGCCGGTGCAGGAGCACGTCCCACCACCCGTCTCTGCCGTACACTCCCAGAGCAGCCAGCCTGCCCCACTTCCCAGCCCTCCCTCCAGACCAGCCTGGAAGATGGCACGGGTTGCCACACGGCTCCCATGCAGGTCCGCCACCCCATCCGAGGCCGCACTGCCCGATGTCCCGTGTCCCCATCTCTTGCTGAGCAGTGCCAGCCTGACTTTGGGTCAAATCCTCAGTACCGGCTGGTGTCGGCACATCTCCACAGCCAGGAAGCAGTGAAGAGACTCATCATGGCCTCCTCAGAGCACCCTTCAGCAAAGCACGCACACCAGTCAACACCCTCCCTAACGCCCTCCCCGGGACACAGGAATGGCTGCACAGAAACAAAAGGGCCGGAGCCAAACCCTCCGCCTGCAGGGAGCCCCGGCCTGGCTCCTCATCCTTCCTCTCACTCACCTTCTCCTTCATCTTCTCGATCTTCTTAACAGAGCTGCGCCGCTGAGGCCTGTCCTCGTGCCGCAGCAGGTTCACGCTGATGTCCCCTGACTTGTTGAACTGCTTTTCCTCCTGCTTCTCCGCCTCCTTCAGTTTGCTCTCAGCGCTGATGCTTTCTGCATGGTACATGTGGTAGGTCTTCATCACCTGAGGAAACAGAAGTCTGAGAGTCGCCTGCCCCGTGGCCACGTGAAGCACAAGGAGATGACGGCTGTGGGCAGCATGGAGCAGTCTCAGCTGTGCCGGGGCTGTTGGAGACCACTATGGCACCCAGGAACAAGGTGGGAAGGAAAAGCCCCTAAAATTAACGCCATCGCTAGCCCTATTTCGAAATGGCACAGAGCTGGTGCAAGAACAGTCTTCCCCGCTCGGCCCCTGCTGTGGGGCCAGGCTGAGATGTGCCTCCAGCGCACACCTGCGTCTCAAGAGCGCTGCGGATCTTCCTACAGGGAAATGGGAAATAACTTCCAGTGCATCGTGGCTGGGATAAGGGTCTCCATGGCAAGAGGTGCTGAGGAGGCCAAAACCAACCTGAAGTCACTTTTGACCCAAGCCCTCTGTCCCTACACTGGAACTGGCTAAGCCAACCCAATGTGACCGCTGTTCTACCATCCTGACAGCAGATCCCACCTTGAAGGAGAAATTTTCCAAGCCGAAATGGAGCTTGTCTCCTATCACCACTTCATTGTCCTCTTGCTGCCGCCGGTAAGCACAGTCAGTCCCAGGGTGGACTGCAGCAACATCTAGTCCTTTAAGTTCAAGATCGCAATCTATTGCCAGGAAAACTCCTGCAGGCAAAACTTCTACCACAGCCTTTCCTTTCAGATACAAAAGCCCAAAGGGCACATTGTGATCATTTTAATGGAGCTGGCAAGAGGAACACATCTGCTCTTCTCCCTTTATGCCTTTAGTCATGTTGTCCCCTTCTATCATCTCCCTTCAGGATCTGGATGTTTTATTTCACATTGCCTTGACGAGGCTGGAGATGCCTGACTTCTCGCTGAAGATCAGTCTCAGCAAAGTGCCTGGGCACGGCCGGCAATGGCACCAGGACAGGCTCGCCTCGAGGCCCGTGAGTTAAAAAGGAGCAGGAACCCACAAAAACAGAGTAACTTTGCACAAGCCTTAATGAAGAAAATACAGTTTTCCTCAGCTGCGGTTGTCAGCAGGAACCAGGAGTGTTTAACTTGGACGAGGTTAGGCTGAAACATATGATCTCTCCTCTTGCCAAGCACAAACGTCAGCTGCAAACGAGCTCCAAACGCCGCATGGAAGCCTGCACAAATGTGCCATCACTGGGAGTTACAGTTCTAGGCAGCGGCAAAGGATAGTAAGCAAAGGCTTGTGCCTTGTTTCTGAGCTGCTTTATTTCAAAATCCTGCAAATTCTAACACGGATTCGAGCCACGTATTTCAAACTGCAGTTTCTGCAGCGAACATCACAGGACACACACAAAGCAGACAATTTCTGGGTTTTTCCTAAGGGGAAAGACTAGAGCCCTCCTCATCTTCACTGTCTCCATCTTTTTGTGAAAAACAGAGAGGAAAGTGAAAAAGAGAAGTCCTGCACTTCAGTGCAGTCGGCAGTCACAAGAGAGGTTTTCCCCAGCACCCAGAGAGGCCCTAACTCAATGCAACAGAAAAGCCCAACAACAGTGGTCCGAATTGCATGATTTTTGTGAAATCTATCGGTTCCAAAACAGCTACCTAACCAGAAAGTCTTCAGCACAATTCACCCGTTGTCTCTGTTCACGCACGGCTACGCCACTCTGCCGCAGGCCGGGGACACGCTGCTGTCACCCCTTTTCCCTTGGACGCCAGTGGTCCCACGGCTGCCCGGAGCGTGAGGCAGGACTCCATGGCACAGAGAGCTGTGGGGGCTCCCAGCCCCACTGCCATCGATCAACAGGCTCTGACTTATCTGCTAATGACCTGAGAAACTTTCCTTAACAAAGGCCCTTTTTCCTCCTCCATATTTTCTCCCTGCTTGAACCTAAGAAGGTAACACAGGAATCAGATTTACAAGTCCTCTGGAAGTCTCTTTAACAAAGTGCAAAGGATCTAATATCCATTAAAATATTTTCCCCAGACTTCAGCATCCATGCTGCAGAAATAGATGCTACAAACAGCTTGCTGTGCCAACCGTGTTCCTCCTCAGCTCACACTTGGAAATTCAGCGGATATTTCTGTTTGTTTTAATATCTGCCTTAATTTTGAATGGGGACTACCTGCGCTGCAGCATTCGGCACTTTGATCCGCAATTCCCTCGTGCCTTCTCGGCGCTTGCCATCGAGTCACACTGTCCCCGTCTTACGCTATTGTGTCACAAAGAAAAACTGCCACAGCTGCGTCCCCGAGATCTTTTCTGCAAATAAGTTAATTAGCGGCAGTGGAGGGAGAAAAATACGTTCCGATGTTCATTATTTAACACCACAAATTGTGTTTTCCAATATTAACAATATCCTTCTGGATAAAGGCCATTGCCAAAATACTGGCCATCAACGGCCCTGTTTGCTGTCCTCAGCCAGAAGGGCTTCCCATTTCTAACCAGCTCGTCGTTAAGGCTCTGACCCCGCAGAGGAGCCAGACCAGAAACCGGGTGACCGGTGCTAAGCACAGTCTTAGGCACTCCTGAAGTCGAGGAGACCAAAACAAAGCCCAGCACCCGGGGAGGGGCAGAGACCAGCACGGCCGAAGGCGCCGGCCCCCTCCTCTCTGAATAGAGCCTATGGCACGAGCTGAGGGACGCCCGTGGCCTGAGAAAGGGACAAACCCATCAGACGACAGACGCTGACCTCCACCTCCCCGGTCTTTTAAGAAAGCATGAAAGCAAACACGTTCTTTTCAGAGGGTTTCTACGGCGTGATGCGGAGCAACATATCACTGCGTCGCTACCGTGTGATGCGGTCAAGGATTTCTACAGCGCGCTCACAGAAAACACCCGCTAACCACGGAGGTATGGCCTCCGTCACCGCAGCGCTCCCGATGGAAAGGGAAGATTTGCTCCAGACAATTCACGTCCTGCCACACAGGGAATGGTGACTGTTACTATTGGTTTTAACCTGGGTAATGTATCTGTAGGTATTATTCTAATTAATACAATTCTTTTCACAGCTATTAATCCTCTTCCATAATACCTTGTGACAAAGCAGCGCACCGGTTCACATCACAGTGCTTCTACGACAGGACTTCAAGCTGCCTTCAGCTATAGCTGTGTCCCTGCGTTATGGCAAACAAAGCCCATATACCTAATAGCACGTCGTTAGTGCTGGACACCAAATCGCACATCACTGCCAGAGCTTACAGAAAACTCTACCAGAACGCTGCTCTGGGGTTACTGGTTTTCTTACCCCAGTTTTGGCCTGACCTCCTCTGACTGGAATGCATTCAGTAGAGAGAGGGACCTGTGAGCAGAGGAACAAAGAACCTCCAACCTTTACGGACCCCAACTTGATATCTGCCTGCTGAAGCCTGTAAGCAGGAATGAAAAGAATGAAGCTAGCTTTAATTCACAGCTAAATTATTTCTGTGCAGAACTGCTCACAAACAACTCCTACTTCAGAACGAAAGTAATCTACTTCCTTTTTAACTAAAATCAGCGTGGTTTTGGGGTTTAGTTCTTTCCACACAGAGAGTCCACAGGGTGACTTGGATCAGAACAGCAACAAGGCTGAATTAAAATCAATTTGGTTATTTTGGCTTAAGTTTGAGACAGTGAATGACTGAGAAGCCTGTAAAAAATTATATAGTTTCCACACAGTGCGTAGAATTCCCCTCTGAAAGGCTTAAAAAGCTGCCTAGCCAGGGCACAGACGTACTAGGGATACAAGGCTTGGCCGCAGGCAAGATAAACGACTCCCTTGCGTTGACAGCAGCCAAATGACATTTTACAAGGAGCAGCTTGATGTCCTTTGAGCCAGGGGTCCTTATTGTCTATCTGATTCTGCCAGCAGCCACGGTTATTGAATGTGCTGCTCTGGGTACCCAACACGTTGCAATGAACACGCCAACTACAGGTCAGTCCTGAAGATGTCCCAGAACAACGCCAGCATGCTGGATCAACCTGCAAGCCAAGTACGCAATTAAGCCCGTTTGACCCGATGTCTCGAGGACAGAAAACTACTGACTGGAGGGGAGCTGGCGTGCACTGAACAGATTTAAGAGGATCTTGTTTGCCCAACAGGGCCTGCTTTTTCTTCCTGTTTCATTGCAGTTTCTGAAACAAGCGTGTCTCTTCCCAGCCAGATGACACAGTTGGTTTGCTATCTTAGCAGAAAGGTCAGTTCAAAGAAAACACAAAGCTCTTCCAGCCGTTCCAGTCTGTTTCACCATTCAAACACATTCTGCTCAGCATGTGGGAGCAGAGCAGTGAATGGGGGGAAATCCCAGCTCCAGTGAACAGCGGGGGGAATCTCAACTCTGTGAAGATGAGTTTTGCCACAGACTCAGCAGGGGCAAAATTACTCTCTATGCTCTTCTTTGGCCAACTGCAGGCACTTTGGACCTCAGCCCACTTCTGATCCTCCAGCTGACCTAACCATGTCCCTCTGGCTGTCCCATGTTTGGGTTCTGAGTACTCTGGTCCACAGGTATTAGGGTCAGCCCAGCCCTTGTTAGTCTTCCCTTGTTTTGCATCTGTCATGCTGCTGTTGTAATTAATCTTAATTAGTCACCACCACTAACACAGCTTGTGACATTCAACCATCAACGCATTCCCAAATCTCACGCAAGCTTTTTAATCCAACCTGGCTGTCCACCCACACTGCACGTCTCACAGAAACGGAATCCTTCAACAACCAATAACAAACCTGTTGAGAGAAGATTTATGGCAGGAATTTCAAAGAATATCATTCATGCTCTGTTGTTTAAGCCTATTTTTAAAGAAGATGGAATAAAATGATTGTTTAGGAATAAACGTACTGCAGTGTTATTTATGTACCAGTAACAGATACAACCAAAGAAAGCAAATATATCATCTCAATTTTCCAACACAAGACAGACTTTATATTGTTTTCTTGATCCTACACCACAAATAAAAGGAAAAAAAAGACAATTGCTACAGGGCAAGAGACAGAAGCAACACAAAGGCTTTTACTGCCCTACTATGAAAACCTGCTTGTAGAGCGATGTCTTGAATAACAGTGTACGATTTCACCTGGAGGCAGAGACAGCTCTGCAACCAAAGTGCTCCCTGGAGCAGGGAGATGAAGCTGAGCACACAGGAGCTAAAAGTTTTATGCCTTCCTCAGCAGAAGGTCACGTTCAGCCATCACCCCCAGGCCACCAGGCTCACGTGAGCAGGGCAGGTTTCAGCCACAAGTTAGCACTGCCAGCCCAGAGCACAACTGCTGGGCCGGTAGAAATCACCAACTGAAAACCGAAAGGGGCCTAAAGGCAACACGGTGCAGAAAGCCCGGCAAGTGGGAGCATTACGGACACCAGGGATCGCACCGGATCATGCCCAGACATCCCCATTTATGCTCAAGTGAAACGGTTATGTGGCATGATCCGCTGCCTGATGCGGCCGCAGCAGCCCTGCACGGCAGGACCGCTGGGAAATCCCCCTCTGCTGCCGTCAAAACCAGTGAAGAATGAAACGTTTCTAACAACTGCAAGAGGAACAAATGGGCTGTACCACAGGATGGCGGGAGGGAGAGAGAGCCTCCTCAAGTCACTGAAACGTTGAACAGACATTTTGTTCTAACAAATGACATTGCCTACGTTCCCCTCGCTGCACAGGCTAGGCATGGGTAGGATCAGCTCATTACTCACCGTGTAAAGCTCATTGGTGACTTTCAGGAGTTCTTCATGCATCTGTAAGCCGATCTCCTTGCTCTGGAAGACAAAAAGAAGAGTTGAGACTCCATTATGCTCACAGCATGCATTTCTGAAAGGAAAACACATTTTGGAGGGAAGAGTAAGACTGTATGACTTCCGAATGCTCCATGCATATGCACCTTAATCCTTTTGCCCAAGCTGCATTCACAAGAGCGGTCTGCACACGCTGTGGACAGCACTGTGATCGCACAACCCTACCAGCAGCACAGCCGGTCGGCAGCAGCACGTTGCCATCATGGGCCTGCGCAGGTCGAGCACCGGCAGCAGCACACCGATGCTCCAAACACCCCCAGCACACCATGGCTCCGGAGGACCTCACGCCACTTGAAGGGCATCAAACTCCAGAGACAGACAGGAGGTGTGGAAAGGGGAAACGGGGTCCCTACAGTCGCCCAGTTCAAACTCGGAAAGAACTGAGGTGACAGGTTTTTTCCCAACTAGCTGACCAAAGGTACACAGAAGGTCTGCAACGCTGGCAGAGTGCTGGTACGGGACAGCATGGCACCAGCAGAAGGAAGAGAGTCTGGGGACACTGGTGAGCTGGTAGGACAGGGAAGCCGTGAGTTGTTGTTCTCCTCTTTTCTTAAACCAAGCTACCACCCTGATCCTGACAAAGGCAGAAGTACTTGTTCCCAGCCCCACCACCCCTGTGCCCAAGCAGATCCTGTTAATCTCCAGCAAAGGCTCCCGCACCCATCCCACAGCAAACAAAACCACAGCAACCTCTCCGGTGCCCGTGGGGATTTTCTGTCCTCCTTTCAGCTGACAGCGGCGTAGGTGGACCTTGGCAGCACGACAGGCTTTTATAATGCCCGTCCTGAATACCTTCTGCCCCTCGGAGATCTGCCTCTCCTGGCTCCCCTGCCAAACACGAGACATGCCGTTCTTTGCTCTGCAGCGGCGGTAACAAAGCCATGTACGTTTTAATTCTAGATATTATTTTAAAAAACAAAACAGCCCCGCAGCATGAGAAATGCCCCAGAGGCCTTATTTACACCACTTCAGAAATCCTGCCTAATATCTTTCCTGCTCCGGGAGCTGAAAGACATCAACAGGGCTGCCAATCCACATCTGGGCTCCGTGCTCTCCATTTCTAAACATTACAACCAAAATACAGATGGTTCCCTCTTCCAATCTGCTTGTGACAGTGAAGTTTAAAAGTAAACTGGCATTTTGCTTTCCTTTAATTTTCTACAAATCCTTAACAAAATAAAATGCGTCATTATAAACATGAACACATACAGTACAGCAAATCCTCACGCTATTTCAGAATTGCTGCATTTTCATTGGAGGTCAATGTTTGTCCATGGATCACCCAACCTGGGTTTCAGAGACCATGATGCAGAACATCACACAATTTAATTTATTTATCCTGCAAATGCACAGGGATGACTCCGGAATTACAGACAATATCACTTTGCCCTTCCGCTGGCAGAACTTATCTCCAGTCCACACTCAACCCACGTGTGGATCTAACACACAACGCCCTGCCCCGTTTTGGAGACCTGCTTCGCGTTAAGACTGGCAGAGTGCATGAAAGCCGGGCCTGCTGCGTAGCCAGAAGAGTGTGTTGTAGCCTGACTTCTCCTGTTTTTAACAAAAGCTGCATTACTGGATGTGGGTTGAGCGGCTGTTGCATTCTCCACACAGGGCTGGCTGCGTGTTAGTGCTACATTAACTCCTTGCACTACTTAAATTATACAATAAATACTTGTGGGTACATGAATCGCTTCTGTTTGCATTCTCCAGTCATACCCTATCCCCTGTCAATTTATCTGGATTTGATAGATTTATTAAAGATAGTGCTGCTGCACTTGCAACTTCCAATCAACTGTTTCAGAACGCAGATTATCAGGGCTTCCCAGCCTGAGTATTTCAAGTTTAGGTTCACCCTGACCATGACCCACTCTCCCTGATTTGTCTTCAGTAGCTCAATCTGACCCGAGTGAACCAAAGCCTCTCTGAAAAAGGACATTACATTACGAAATAGCTACACCACAGTTATATAATAACGTTTCCAATTTCACAACCGCAACAGCCGAAGTTCAGCAAGCTTAGGAGAAAGCTCACTGCGGGTGTAAAAACTCATGGCATCTTCCGCCCTCCACCCCCCGTCTGCTGAAATCCTGTTAGCAGTTTGTCTTTTCACTTCTCCTGCCAAGCAGGATGCAGTGATCCAGTCGCCTACCTCCTACAGCACGGGCACGGCGTTTCACGGGAGAGGCCACGACTTGGGGAGCTTGCTGAACATTTAAGCTTGGCTGCAGATCAAGTCAACTCCTACTCAGAAATCCAGCGGTTGGATGCTACTGCAGATGTGCATGCACTGCTTTCCTGCCTCCCTTGTAATTACACTCCTCATCTTTCTGCAGAATCTTCTTGGCCAGGAAACAGTTTAAACACATCTTCAAGCTATAATAAGTATAGACAGCCCCCTCTCCCCACCAAAAAAAACCCAAACCAAAAAAACAAGCAGTTTCTTTCAGATTTCCTCAAATAACTCCATGCATTTTTGTGCACGCAGTCAGGGAAAACAACAACCAAGCAGCTTCCTGGCTGGGTAGCTAAAGAAGATCATGACACAAAGGCCTTTTAATTAAAGCTAACTGGACAACCTACATACTTGAAGAGTTTAACCTCAGATTATTAAAAGTTAGAATTGAATGCAAAGAGAGAAGCAAGGAATCTAAGGAGTAAAAGCACTCTGCAATCAGCGACTAGCCAGTAATTATAGTTTATCTGTGAATGAGTGTCAGGGCATTTGGAAAAGTCCCATCTTCAGAAGCGCGATGATGCACGCTGCTCCCATTCTCACGTGCGCGAGGTGCCAAGAAGATGCCAATTACCAGAAGGTGCTAAGTACCCCCAGCCATCTGGAAACCTCGTCTGCTGGAAACCCCAGTCCCTCTCCCCTCCCTGCCGACACCGGCAGTCACTACCGGCTCTCGAAAACCTCACTGTGGCTCACTAACGAGCAACAGAGCTATTAAAAGCACGCATCCCTCCCAGAAAAAAGGGAACATCCAGAACATGAGTTATTTAAGTCAGGGTCTACAAAGGGGGGTGTCGGAGCCACGGGGCCCCCAGCCTGCCGGAGTTGAGAGTCGCACGTAACCCTCCAGCTGACCCTGCTGTCACGAGTCGGAGCCCGGGCCCCGAACTGAGCCTGCCCAAAGCGAACGGAGGAGGACGGGCTCGTGGTAGGAGCAATGGCCCAGGCTCCGCTACAGCTCTTGCCTCTGCCCCACATTTCCTGTCTGGCGGAGGGAGAGTCCACAAAGCTGTAATTTTCAAACTTAATTTTAGACTCCTAAATAGAGCAACACAAAACGGCTGAGTTGTCAGCAGTGTGCCGTTCCCATGAGTCACGCTGACGGGGGGGACCACAGGTGGGTGCTACATTTACAGACCCATTTGCTTATAGACACGATCCACCAAACGCCCTGTCCTGTTGCTGGAGACCAAAGTGGTCTCTGCCATCGTCAAAAGTCTCCCAGCGTCCAAGAGGGCAGTGTCCAACCTCGTGGTGCTGGAGCCTCTTCCAAACGCAGGCGGGCGGGAAGCTGAAGAAGCTCTGCTCCGAGTGTGCTGCCTCCCCCTTTTATAACAGAGAAATTACATTTGTGTGTTTATGGGAGACAACACCAAAACGCCATTCAGTTCCCTGGCACCACCTGCAAAAGCCAAGCTCCAATTTAGCCACATGCTTTATGCCTTCCATTCCTACTAAAAGCCACAGTTGCTTGCTGGGATGGCAATGGCTTCAGTTTAGCAGGTTTATTAAAATTCCTGCTGCTGCGGACAAAGTAAGGGGAAGAAGCAACATGGACTACTGGCAACGAAGAATACTTATTTTAGAGACAAAGAACTCCCTTCCACACAGACACCGCTTCTTCATTAAATCTCCATCCAGGGCACTGCAGCATGGGGCATAATTAAATTCACTGTCATGGAACGTAATTAAATCTCACACTGGGGAATAATGCAGCACGGTTATTTCGGACATGGCAATGCTCTGTCTCAAATGTATAATTTCCTGTATTCCGTACTTGGAAGAAGCAGCAAACTTCTTTCCTCCCGCCACAGCAGGAGGTAAAAGGGGAGACAACGCCTGCCCGGCGGCACGTCCCTCGCCCAGGCTTCGCCTCTGCCAGGAGGACACGCTGTGAGATTTCATGGTGACGGAGACTCACTCCGACAACAGATCAAGTCAGATCTCTGCAGCGACATATCTTAGCATCTCCATTTATTGCCTGCCTATTAGCAACACTAACACTTGCCTTGATAATTTCCTCCTGCGCCAGGAACATGACTCACACTGGAAGCTCCAGGGAAATTTGCCCAATTGAGTTTTCTTCCTCCACTTTCCTCATTAGCAGGGCTTGCCTGTCTGCTGGAGCAGGCAGGGAGGCTGGCTGTTCATTTCAACTGCACGGGCTAAGCTGCAGGCCAGGGATGCTCGGACAGGGGATGCTGGTCCTCCGTGCTGCGGCGCAGCTCCCCCCCCTGCTCGCAGCTCCCTCGCAGCACCCTTTGCAGGAGCTCTGCGATGCCCGTCAGTATCTGCGCAGCTCCGCAGGACTCGCTGACGGGACACCACTCAACACAAGTCACCAGCGCTCCAGCTCCAGGTCCTACACTTCCCAGGAAGGTTTCTGCTGGGAAAGGAGACAATAGCAGAGAGGCCGCGTGCTCCCTGCGTTTTGCATTTGCAACCCAAGCTCACCTGACCACATCTACCTTGGCCTCAGTGCCAAGGGCCAGCAGCGAGCAGGGGCAATCCCTCAAAGCCCAGCCCACCTCCAGAGCCGGTGGCAGCCACGCTGAAGAACCAGGAAGAGCTGGAGACTCAAACCACATATCCCCTCTTGACTTTCTGCAGCTCTGTGCCCTCCACCCAAACCACCCGCCTTTCAAGCCACGCGTGGCACCAGGCAGACTGCGAGGAGGAGCTGCAGGCTGAGCCACCACCGAAACGAAGCCACCCAGAGCCTCTCTGAAGTGCCCTCAGCCCCAGGGCTCTTCCAAGCAGTCCCAGCTCAGACAGCCTCCCCTGGCTTGGTCTGCCCCTCCCGGCACTGGTGAATGCTTTTCTGATGGAAAACAACTGCGAGACCCGGCATGCTGGAGGTAAACAAAATGAGAGAAACAGCAAAGGTTTTCACGGGCTTCCCTGGCCCCAGTCTGGCATCTGCAACGTTGCGCCTGCAGCTGAGCCACCCGTGCGTGCTGCAGAGAGGAGCAGGACAGCTGAAACCCCGTCCCAGGGCGGGCACTACCCAGACCGGAGAGCACTTCGGACATGCCATCGCTGCACGAGTCCAGAGAACCGACTCAAATACATGGCAGAAGTCTGAAGGTGAAGATGCGCCCCATCTTTCATGTCTTGTACTGACAGATTCAAAGCAGGAGACACAAGTATTTCTTGGCCTGTTTTTAACCATGCTGACCGTGCACCCCAAAGGCACCTGCCACCATTTAACCAGCAACGCCGTGGCATTTCTGTGGCAAACATCTGTGTTTCTCTTTCAGCCTGGATACACGGCTCCTGGTCTCCCGGTGACGTTGTGCCTGACGAGAGGAGGGGTTGCAACTCTCCCGACAGGGCCTCCTCCTCGCTGTCAAAGCTGACAAAGGTGCCACTGATGAAGCCAAAAAGGAAGTGATCCACAAGCAGAAGATGGCTTCTGACCCCAGCGTCACCAGCCTTAGCTGAGCTCACCCTGCACCCGTCAGACCTGAGCTCCTTGGCTCTGGAGAGACCACGGCCTCCCTGGGAGCAGAACCGCAACCCCCCAGGCACTGCTGCAACTCAGAGCGACCGTGGCTCGCAAACACCCTGCAAGCTGTCCTGCCACAAACGCAGCCGTGGCATGGACCCCTGCTTGGCCCACAGCCTGCAAGAACCGACACGCCAATGGCTCGAGAAATGTAACTGAGCTTCCTCTCCGCTACCTTTGACAACTAACTCACACCTCCGTAAGCCCTGCTGAGGCCGGTGCAAGCCGTTGCTGAGCTCAGCTGAGGTGAGGCCAGACCTGGAGATGGCTCAGTGAAACGTCTCCAACCCAAACACTAAAAACTGAATCCCCACATGCTCCTAGTCCTCCCTCTCTCTTAGATTTGGGTAAGCTGAAAGGCTCTCCGGCCGGCCCCGGCGAGAGGTGTGTCAGAGCGACGCACGGCCGAACGGCAGGGACTGTACGCTGCCGGTCACCGGGAGGGCAAAACACATCGGTGGAGATGAACAAAAGGCAATGCCCCAATTTCCCGATCATCGACCCCCGCTGCTGCCAAGCACACTGAGGGGAGCCGAGGGGAGAAGCAGCTCAGCACCCAGCATCTTTCTTGGCAGATTCCCACCGCGCTGATCAATTGCTTCTCCGTTGTGAGCATCCTCATACCCCAGATATTACGTCTCTGCTGCTTTGCTGAGATTGTTTACATCTACATAATGAAAGCACAACGTGCAAAACCTTCCAGCCCCTCCGTGTACCCACAGCATGTCACAACCCATTAATAAATTCTAGATGGGAGGAATTAAAAGTGACATCTCTGGAAAAAATGTTCCCCTAATTTACCATCAAAGAGCAATTTAGAACAAAACCAACAGCTGAACCACAACTGCAGATGCCTTTAACCCTTCTGGAGCCGGTTTATTTGTCCAACAGCCATGTAGGGTACAGTGTCCCCAGGAGGAGTGCTTCACGCACTTATCGCACTCAAAACCAGAGCAGATAAACTAGTGAAAGACACCTCCTCTGAGCAAACCCGTACCAGCTGCAGGGCTGGACCGGACGTCTCAGAAAGCCTTTTACCAGGATGCTCTTATTCCCACACACGTGCCTAAGGCTGCTCACCAAACACTGCTGCCAAGGGGGAAGCATAGCCCCAGATCCCCTTTCGGGCACAGCGTGCAATAGGTTAAGAAAAATAAATAACCTGAATATCCCCAAAAGTGTCAGCCTCCCTATCAACATTAAGGGCAAATGACGACACAAAATAAGCCTTTTCCATGATTTAGCTGAGCATTGTCCCAGGGACCCGTGAGTCCTGCTGCAATGTAAACCTCAAGGGACAAATGCGAGTGAAATCACAGCTCCCCCCAGCCCCGCTGTAAACCTCCTTTGGAGGAAAGGCAGGCGGCTGGCTTGGCAGGCTGCAGATGGAGGCACTGCTGCTGCACCTCCCCGGCAGCGGATCAGGGAGGAGAAACGTGGAGCAGCAATTTCCACCGAGTATGTGTTGTGCCCTAAATGCTGAAATTCAAAAAAGAGGAGGGAGGGAGAGACGGAGGAAAAGCAAACACAATCATCTTGTCCTGGCTGAGGATTGACCTACTACAAGAAAAACCCTTCAAACACTGTATTTATGCCCTTGTTTGAACATTGACTGGATTTGTCCTGGGGTTCAAAGTGAGATATACCATTCACAGACCTAGGAAGGGTAAGCAGAAGGACAGTCTTAGTGTACATCTCAAAAACGGGTTCAGAGTAAACTGCAAACGGGAGGGAAATTTTGAGACAGATTTAGGACTGAACTAACCAATATATCCCAAATCTTTCCAATTTCTGGAGGCCAGAAGGACAGGAAAAGTGATGGTGTGCCTTATCAGATCAGCAAATCCAAACTTGCCCTTGCGGTTTAATTTCTAGGTCAGATCTATAAACTACAGGAAGCTGGCCATAAAAATATCACATTAAATTTACTCTCCAGCTGGGCTAAAATTTCAAGATAACCACTGATTTGAGAGCCCTACTCCTGTTTGGAGAGACAGGCATCTCAGCAGGCTCGCCTGCTCACTAAGTGCAGTTCTCCAGCTACCCCTGTTGAAAACAAGTGACAAAAATTAAGAAAAACGTAAGAGCCATAAAGGCAGATGAAGGGTCCACCTAGCCCGGCACAGTATCCCTGAGGACGGCCAGCAGCAAATGCCCAGAAGTGGAGGAAAAGGGCCAGCGACGCCACCGAGCACGTCCGCGGTGTGACGAGCTGCAGGGCTGTGACTCTGAAGCCCGAAGCTGTGCTGGCAGCGGGGCCGGGCAGCTGCCGGTAGGGAACACTGCTTCACGTCCATCTGACTGCCTGCGGGCCCAGGTTAAACGTCTGGCTTTCAAAAACACAGTACGAGGCAGCAAACATAGCATTATCCATAGTACTGCAAACGTAATATAGTAGATATAGTACTAACGATGCTAAAAAGTCTTCCTTTTTTACCGTCTCTTCCTGCCCAGCGCCTGCTGACCGCCCATGGCTTACCTTAGCAGACGTGACGAGGTCCTCACTCCTACTCGCTTCCTACAAACTGCCTGTGACCCTTCGTGCTCTTACCACATTACACACTTCCCCTTCATCTTCAACTGAAGAGTCCTAGTCCACCTGACTGAGATCCCTGCGAGTCTTTGATGCTCATTTTTGATATGGTTATCATTAATAACTCTGTATCATCAGCAGATTTTGTCATCTTACTATTCATCCTTTTTCCAAATAATTTATTGGGAACTCCACTGCAATTCTCCTTCCTTTTGTTCCCTTTTAACCAGCCATTAACCCAGAAAACAACCACTCCTTATTCCTGAACAGCTTTTTTCTTCAAGCACTTCAGCGAGGGACCTTTTCCAAAGCCTGAAGCCACTGAAGGTACTGTGCCACCTTATTCACACAGTCACTGGCTCACAGAAATCCCTCCACTGGATTTCTGAGGCATGAATCTTCTCTTCAGAAAGCCACACTGACTCCTCTCTTGTATCTGCCTACATGCCCAACACTCTGCTCTTTAGTAAAGTTCCAACCTACACGTCTGGTTTTAAAGTCAGATTGCTGACCTGTTCTCTGAAGCCCTCCAGGAGTCTTTAAAAAAGTCATCATGTTTTCCACCTTTCATTTCGCTGGCACTGATGCCAGTTTAAGCATTAGGTCGCACCTCACTCCTAGTCACTTGACAGTTTTATATCTCAGTTTCTTTAAAATTCTTGCATAAATATTACCTGGAAAGACTTACAAGTGGTAGTCCCTTGTACAGATTTGCTCTGCAACATCTAATGACAATTCAGTTGGGTAAGATTCCTCAGGCTGGTAACACTGCCGCCCCCCCAAGAAAATCTCTAGTCTAAGCTTTTCCATAATGAGTACCAAGGTAATGAAAAAAGCATCTCCAGTTTGTGCAGAAATCCATGGTGAGCTGCTATTTTAGACTAAAATGCAAGGATGGATCCTCGCTGAGCAGAACTCTCTGCTTTGGTTACCTTTTTAAAGAGCCTGATGACATCCTCACTGATCTGCGACAGCCGGACGATGACATTGTTCATGAAGATGTCGTTCAGGGTGGCATGATCTCTGCTCTCTCGCCGGGTCTGCGTCAGAACCAGGTACCAGCAGTTCACAGGGGAAAGTAGGTGCTGATCTTTCCTAGGGAATTGGAAAAAAAAAAAATCCAAAAGGTCAATTGAACAAGTCAAAAAGGCAGGTAATTTTCAAGTGAGTGCTGTCAGCATATCAACGATGCCCTCCTCCACCATATGCATCTCTAGAATCCGTCATGCCCCCAGAGAAAAGCACGTGAGCTCCTCTTGGCTGCCCCCCGCCCCAGAAACCGCTGCAGCGTCTGGCCAACACCTGACGGCCCCTCAGCCCAGCTGCCGGAGAGCCGGCCCGGCACGACGGCCCCTTCCTGCCAACGGCTCCCGACAGCACGGCTCACAGGGCACACAGCACAGTCCCCACCGACCTGCAGGGAGGACACCCGGCCACAGCATCTCCTGCTGCTGCCACCCCTCGCCTCCTCCCCAGGGCCGCAGTTACTGTGGGCAGTGACACAGCTCTGCGATGGAGGCGACCGGCGCACCACGGACTCTCCACCAGCTCAGAGCCGCGTCCGTTTGGCAGACACCACGGCTCAGCGGTGCTGGCGCAGAGCGGCTGCCCTGAGCGGGATGGTGGTGCGACCTGGCAGACACCCCACGCTCAGACACACGGCCAACTGCCCAAGGGCCAACCACAGCGGCACCTCCTCTTCAGTACAGGAAAGGTGCTTAAATATCTCTGCCAACACAGAAGCTCCCAGTCTAAATATTATACACAAGGGTTTCAATCAAGCCAAGGAACTCACATTCTTTGCCCCAAGCTGCTCTCTCCCGCAGCTTCGTCCTTATTTACCAGCCTCCGACAGCTGCCGGTGGCAGGACAGAGGTTTTCTGTGCAGGGGAGATGGATGCTCTGACGCTGACCCTGGGAACAGCCCTGTGCTTCACACAACGCGCACGCACACACACACACATGGATCTTTGCATGCAACCTGCCCTACACAGCCTTATTTTTCTGCTCCACCTCAACTTCTTGGGGCACCCACTGAGCTTTCTGGACCACTGCTCTGTGCTTACACTTTATAGAGGAGTGGTCTGCAAGGGGCAGTTAGCAATATTACAGTAATACAGCGCAGATACTCCGTGCAATGGCTCTGAAGGACCTGAAAACATGCAAGTTAGATGGAGGCAACACAGGAGCTGGTCCCCTGCTCCAGCTGGGCTGGGAACCCATCTATACCCTGCTCTGGCTTCCAGGAACCTCTCCGTTTCTTTCAGCCGTTCGAGCGCTTCCCCGCAGAGATGCACACGCCCCAAACCAGACCCTTCCCAAACCAGGTGCTCTGGGAGATGGTACAGAAGAGACATCTCTGGCAAGCCCTTCAACGCTCTGCAAGGGAGAGAGAGTTCTGCTTCTTTTTTCCTCTTTGTGCTATTAATACAGCTGTCACTTTCGTTTCAGAAAGAGCCCATTTGCCACGCAATCTGTTGTACCGCATTTAGTCCACTAAACAGGGCTGGAGAAAATGTTTTGCATCCAGCGTTAACACGAAGTGTCTGTGCACAACATGAATACATTCATGTATGCTGAATATTTATGATGGTCTTAATCCAACGCGCACTGCAGATAACAAAGAGATTGCCGTGAGCAGCATCGGGGCGGCTGACCTGAAGCATCTCCGGGAGCCAGGCAGCATCCCCAGAGCAAGCGAGACCCTCCCGAGGGGCATCCCGAGACCCTGACTCACCTGGAAGCCTGTGGTAAAAACTCTCTTTTGAGGGAAATTTCAGGGAACATTCCACACTTGATTAGAGCTTAACTAATTTTGATATATTCCATCCCAACACAGAGAGAAACCTGCATTGCTCTGCACATACTGCTTTTAGTACCAAAGCAAATTAATCAAAAGTGAATCAAGAAATGATACAACTGAAACAAAACGTTTCATGTTGTCCAACTGAGATAGATCCTCTAAAACGAGGCAGCCAAGTGATCTGTTCCAAACATTTCACCTACACCCTGTTCTCTGGTCAAACCAACGCTTTCCTACAAGACGTGCTGGTTCCAGAGAACCGGCCCCTTTCGGCAGAGCCCTACCCTGCCACCATCCCGCCTGGGCAGGTCTCCCCGCGTGCTAACAGCCGTGCCTGATGGATGCATTCAAGCCCCAGAGGCTTCTCCCATCCCAGCACCTAAAGACACCTGCCAGCTGCCCGGCGACCGCCCGCCACTTCGCCCAATGGGAGCCAGGTCTGCTGCGCACCGACCGGGGCTCGGCAGCCTGCACGCACCGACAGCGCTGGCAAGGCGGCCGAGACGGAGACGGGCCTCAGACCCCCTGTGCTCAAACGAGACTGACCTTCCCAAGAAGTCCTGCAACGAGAAAGTTAGCCCACGCTCGCTGCAGCTACGCTGTGCGGCCAAAGCCTTCACACACGTACTCCTCCTCATCTAAGACGTTCTTGCCCGTGGTCCTGGGGCAGCCCACCTCACCACTGAACCCATGCAGAGGAAGGCATGGTGACTCCAGAAAATCTCTGTGCGCACGTGCACACAAAATCACCACATGTAAAAGTACGAAGGAGTCTGCCAGCCCGGAATGGGCACGACCAGCCCAGCAGCAGCACCGCGGCAATTACCACCATTACGGGCTGGGCACAGCCTGCTGCACACGGCAGCGCAGCGACAAAGGAAGGGCTGAAGATACCGTACGTCTTCAGTGTCAAAAGCCTCATCAGAATAATGATGTTCAAGAGCGAGCTGGGGAAACATAGTGCAGATGAACCTAACAAAGGGCAGGTACAAAGCACTCTGGAAGAAAAACATATTAAGGGATTCTCTCTCAAGACGGAGTGAGACAGTGAGGACTCAGCAGAAGTGTGCACTGAAATCAAGCTGACCCTATTAGCACTATCAATACCATCACACACCACCACACACTTGTGCCTGGGCATTTTACTGCGGCAGAGAATCATTGTCACCTGTAGGTAATGCACAACACAACGCAGCATCCTTCCAATGCTGTACACACAATAAGCAACAGGAGAGCAGATACGGCCCACAGCTGATGGGAGAGGCACACGCACACAACGAGCCTTCGTGGGCTCCATCTCTGAACAGGAGCACCTTCCCCAGCCCAGACCGGCCAATTCCTTCAGGTATCCCTGACGCTCAACACAGCAGCGCCAGCCCGGCCCCACACAACTGACAAGCAACAGCCAGCTGTAAAAACAAACAGGTAGCATTCAAATGGCAATTCATTTTGAGCAGACTTATGCATAAGACAACTAGAAAAACCAAGTAAACAGAGTAAATGGGATTTAGTAATATGGAATAAATAAGATTTAGTAATGTAACTGCAGAAATTGCTGCTCCTGCAAAAAAAAAAAATCACAAGGGGTTAGAGAAAGAAAGGCTGTGAAGAGCCAGGGGCTAGCAAGGTAAAGTGCATTGCACAGGCAAAAACCTCCGCTTTCTGGGAAAGGAACCAAACAGCGGCTGCAGTCTTTGGCCACTGAATTGAGTGACGCTAGTTTCATCCTGAGTAAAGGGCGTAATCCCAGTTGAGAGAATATTTCATGGACACTGCTGTCAAAAGAAGAGAGACACACAAATGGTACGGCCATGGGAGGCAAAGGTAGGGAACTTCAGCTGGCGTGCTGCAGGGGAAGCAGCCAGGACGAGCATCTGCCTCTGCGCTGCAGGCGCCGCTGCATGGCCCCCGGGGCGCAGACCCTGCCCGCACCACTCGCCCGCCCAGCGAGACCCCGCACCCCGAGAAACCACCAGGGAGAGCCGGTCCTGGCAAGGAACACAACGAGTGGCACAGAGGAAAACCCTGGCAGCTACTGACACACACATGTGAACGCTGAGCGCCGTCCTGCGGAGCCCAGCCCGACGCCTCCAGCCAGGCACACTCGAGTGCACCCAGGGAGCAGGGACCGGCTGCCCCAGCAGCGACGGGACGGGCGTTCACAGGAGCCTTGAAGCCACGGCCACCAACCAGCCGGCATAACAGCACAGCCAACGTATCCTCGCCACAAAACACAGCGACCTCCAGACTTAAATTCTGCCTCGAGGTTGTTTGGCTTTTTTTTTTTTGTTTGTTATCTTTTTTGTTTTAGCCAAGCTTGGTTAAACTGAAAGGAGGCTGCTTTTGAAAACTTGCACATATTCACACATTCATGGATTTTACAATTTTCATCATCAGTTTGAGTTTCACACAATTCCAGCATCCAGTTCATACTTCCTATTTCAAAGCTTTGTTTCAAAATATTTCCACTACGGATGTGCCTAGCTGCAACATTGTACGGGTGTGTACACAGAAAACAGACATACTTCATTTTAAAAACTGCAATAAATAAGACTTCCAGAAACTGCTTCCAAGTTGGAGCCTGTAAGCAGGTCTGTGTGCAGCGTGAAGCACCCTGACATCTAAGAATTGGACTACCTGCAGAAACCAAGGGTTATAACAAGGGCCTACCGTTATTTGCACAATTAAATTGGTGTCTGAATTCAAGCCTCTTAAAAAAATCAAGAGGCTTGACTCCTTCATAATCCCCGATTCATATTTTTATCGTATTGCTCAAAGAAGCCCATAGTAAGTCTAAATCAGGCAGCACAGGTCAGTAACGCTATGGTGAAAGTCTTGGAAAAAGCCGTTTCTGGCTCTTTTGGCGGTCCCTGCAGAGATACACGACAGACAAGGTCACCACTGACGCTGCTTAGTTCACTCCACTTTCACACTGTGCAGCTGCTGCAAACGAACATCCAGCGTTCGAGGCAGGCCCTGGCCCGTCATTTTGCACCACTTTGCCCCTGGAAACTCTTGCTTACTTGAACTGGTGCTCTCTGGAGCTGCGTATCTTGGAGGAGAATCGTTCAGCCAGTTTCTCCAGGCTCCTGGAGTACTCCAGCTCGATCTCAGCCTTCCTGCGGAAGAACTCCTGCAGGTCCTGCAGCAGCTGCAGGCGCGACTCCGACTGCTGCTCCAGACATTTGAACTGCTCGACCAGCTGAGTTCGGATTTCTGCATGCACACAGGAGAGGAGAAGAAGAAAACACAACGTCAGCAACAAACCCTGGCCGGGAGGGTTGTCTTTCCATGTCTCAGAGCAAATTGCACAGGCACTGCTAGAGCAGGCTCCCCTGCGAGCTACAGGTTTAATTCAAGGCTTGCTAGAGCAAACAGATTTTTTTGGGTTTTTTTTTCCAAGTGAGAGCTGAAGAATTTCATTCACTGGTCTCACATTAAAACCTTGTTCTTTGTCAAAATAAACAACAGCCGCGTTAAGTACACAAAGACCAACCCTGAGAGCTTTTCAATTGCCTTTCTGAAACTAGAAAATGATACTTCAATTTATCTAGCACTACCTGAAATCCTGTGTTCTCTGCATATAAACTAACATACTATTTCTTGATAACTGATCACCTGAATGCCTGGAGAACGGCCGACAGAGACCTGAAGGAAGCTGGCACTGTAAATCCATGCTGCTCTTGCCCACAGCCCCCAGCGCTGCCACGTTAACCGGCAAATCAAACTTGTCTTTGGCCCAAAGGTTTAAAAAGTCCTTCAGACCCTCCAAACTGCAGCTCACAAACACTACAGACATCATCTGTTCCAGGTTTGTTTGCTTCCTTGTAAGGACCTTCAGACACTGCGACAGATACAGCACAACCCTCCGCAACCTCTGCCGACCAGGGGCTCTGCGGTGCCCGAGGGTGCCCGTGCCGAGGGAAGAGGGGCCGGGAGCCTCGAGCCTCGGGCAGCCCACGTCCCTGCTGCGGCATCCCCAGGGCGCCCGCTGCGTCCTACATCGAACAAGCATCCCGCAGGCAGCAGACAGGCCTGTTCTCCAGTGCTGACCCTCATCTAGCACTGCCCGTAACCTCAGGCACGCTAATTCTGTTCGGCATACGCAAATTACTGGAAGACTGGTTTAATGTTTTCCCCTTCATATGTCAGAGTTGTACTTTTTGCCTTGACCAGCCTCATTTTGAGGCTACTGCTCTGCCATGGTAGAAGACCAATTGCACTTTTTCCAGCTCTCCCTTCTCACGTAACGCAGCCGAGGCTGCAAATCCCTGACACGGGGTTGTATCCCAGGAAGACAGGCAAGCACCGGACACAGAAACGCTGCTCACGAAGCGCAGTCAGACCCTTCGCCCTCTGTGCAAGAGGAGCAGCGCAGCACCCGTGGCACGGGGCGTGATGGAAATACACCTTCCAAACCGCTTCCCAAACACAGGGAAGGTTTTTAGCAGCTCTTGGAAGTGCTGCGCAGCGAGGAAGCCTGCACAGGGACTGCCTCTCTTGCAGGAGCTCTGGCCTGCAGGGAGGAGGCATGCAGAGCTGGAAATGGGAGGAAAAAATTAGACTAGACAGCAGAAAAAAAGATGTTCAGAGTGAGAACGATCGGGCTGAGCAGCACAGGCTTCCAGAGGGGACAGCTCTGCAGCGAAGGCATCAGACAAGCCAGAATCAGAGAGGTCGGATGATGAAAGGTCTGTGCGATGACCGCCTGTTCCCAGACCCCAAGGAGAGAGCAGAGCACCCCCAGAATGCAGCTACACAGACACCTCAGCTGAGTGCCTTGGCTCCAGCAACAGCCTATTGCTACACGTGCTCACCTTGAGGAACTTAGCTTTCTCCCCCCCTTGCAATAAAACCCGTGCACAGAAATGCACTCTGTGCCGACGAGGCGCTTGCAGCCATTTTAGTCCATCCTCAGAAATAGCCTTTGTAGCGCTATGAACATTTCTATAAACAATCCATAATAAACAACATATTCTTCATATTTTCCTAAGGTTTACGATTAAGTATATTTTCCTCACTTTGCTCAACTAGCATCACATCCCAGCTGGGACAGTGTCCGGGCCACAAGTCACAGCTCTTCCACCATCACCTTACGAGCTTACAACGTATTGATAGTCAGCTCCCAAACCGAGCGCATCACCAAACGAGATGAAGCACGTACACACCACCACGTACATGTGCACACATGCAGGAAAACACAACTTGTGTTTGGTTACTGGAACAGCTGTGCCTCGGGGCTCACTGAAACGGGCAGCCCAGTTTCCTTTCCCCAGCACATCTCTCAGGCTTGACTATCAGCCAAGAGGCCCAGGGACAGGACAGGAGGAAGGAAGATGACGGGGATTTGTGGGTGCTTGTCTAGTGCAGATGCTTCTCCGTGCAGCTCTGGGATTTCACCGTGCCGCAGGACAGCAGGCTCCAGCGTGCTCCCAGCCAGCCCACGCCAGCCCAGCCCCGCCAGACTGTGGGCACCTTCTGCGAGAGGTGCAGAGCCCTCGCCCGCCCTCCGCGCTGCAAGGGGGTGCTCGGCCGCCTGCACGGATGACCAGGAGGGGACTGCAAACGCAAGCTCGTGGGTGACTTTCTGCCTAGATTTTCTGCAACAACAGGAACCGTACTTTCTTAAACTTCTGGTGAAAGGCTGCAGCACGTCCAACTGTTGCTGCCTACGTGATAAGAGGACTCAGTCTGTATTAATAAGGAAGTCCTAAAATTGGTAAATCACTTTGGCAAGAGGGTTAGACCTCATCCTTGGTTCCTTCTGCAAATCCAGCATGGTAAGAGAACAAACAGTAACTTACCCACAAGAGCCACAGCAAACTAAAAATACCTGCACAGCCTGAGCAGATGGACTGTAAATTGCTGCATCCTAATTGGGAAGCTCAATGACCTGAACCAAGACAATACAGTGGTGCCATTCCAATGCATGAAATGATCTTCAGTATGCATATATATACACACACACGGCAGGCTGGCCCTGCCAGCATCAGGCTGTCCCACAACTTCACAGCTACAGCAAGGTCCTATCCAAACAATTACACACTCCATACTGGATGCTGAACCAACAAGTTATTAAGCGATGATGATGCAAAGCACTCACTGAAATCACAAGAGATTTATGGACAATTTCAAGCTCTTTAAATTTGTGAGGATCCCACGTGGAGGAGGTTAAAATTGCCATTATAAGAATCCATCGATCTGGTATTTTTCAAAATTTCTTTGTATAACGAGTATCATGCGAGACTGAGCCACTTGCTGCCTGCCAGGTGAACTCAGAGAGCTGCAGGAACAAGGACACCTGCAGCAATCTCATTACTGGGTAATTTAACGATGGCAGTAATGGGACTGGAGGCTGCAGGCTGTGTGAAGGTCACCTAAAAACCGAAAGCTCCTTGGAAATAACAAATGCTGAAAGCTCCAAAGTTAGTCGCCTTATGTGGGATCCTCCATGGGCACTGCTTTTACAGCATTTCCTTTATGTTCTTGACACTTTATGAGAGGATAGCACAATTGTTCATAAAAATGCATCTGAGACTCACAGACAGCCTTGGCGAGGGACTCGACATGCTGCACTTGGCCACAGCAAAGCCATTTTCCACTCCCGAAGTCTGCCTGGATAGCCGTGTAGCCACCCTGCGGTAGCCAAAGCACTCTACCCCGCTTCTGACCCACGCCCATCCCATCTGCAGACACGAGGACGCTGGGGGCAGCGGAGGAAGGCGACGCGCAGCAGGGATGCTCAGCACAGCTGCTGCCTCGGCCCCGACGGTGCTGCGTGGTCAGGGCTCCCCCGTGACTCTGGGCATCTGCCGCACACAGGCGTCAGCCCCCATTCACGGCTGAGCTGCAGAACACCCCGCAATGAAAGACAATTCCACAATATAAGCAATGCTAGAAATACCCTTTAAAAAAAAAAAAAACCAAACAACACATTATGGCTGCTAAAAGAACAGAGAAGAAATTAAATTCTCATTGCAAATGAGGTCTCAAAATGACTGGTGTCAGAGTGTCTTGGTCTTTACTCCTGCATCAAAACACGCAGTACGCTATCCCTGTGGCGTCCAGCACCGTGCCGGAACAGAGCTGCACACAAACAGTGCTGCTTCTCCATCCCTCCTCTTCATATTTGCACTCACATGCAGAAAATAGATTTGCTCCACTTGCAGTGGCACTTTCTGCGGCGGGAGGGGAAGAACACTTTAATGCCACACAGCAATATTTACCCTGGTTGTGCTGCAGGGATGTGCGGGAACGCCTGGAGAAGCTGAGTGGACTTCCAGAAAGCAGTGCTTGGTCATCACACCTGAAAGCTGGTCCAGTCCTTGTAGCTGGGACTCCAGCATTTGCTAAAAAATAGCCTAGGCTTTACAGAACGATCACGTGCCCGCAGCACTGCGGCTCTGATTTCATCAGGAAGACTGCTCTTCAGGGGCTCCGCGTGGGGCGAGAGCTGCGATGCCTTATGGGATCAACAGGAGACAACCACCTACGCAGTCATGGCTTCCGACAGCTCCCTTGCTTTCCACCCTAGCAGAGCCAGGATGCGAGATGGCAAGCTGGTGCTGTCATCCACCGAGCTCGTCAGAACGGCTTCCCGGGGTACGGCACGCCTGCTACCTTACAGCGCGCGTCAGGCGCGCCCCTTTTGAAGACAAGCGCTTTCCCCATTACACAATTTGTGCGGTTAACGATGGCATTCACCGGAGCCGAGGGTGGCAAGGGGTAACCGTCTCTGAAGTGAGCCTCCTAAAACCCCACTGCTACGTTCCTGCAGGATACAAAGGTACCAGTTTCACAACAAAACATTTTTAAAACCTTCACATTCCCCTGCTGACAAGAGTTTCCTTCCCACACAAGGTCAGTGGAAATTGCATTACATCCCATATGGATTTTACATTCCCACTCCTGCTGGTGCCAACACAGGACTTGTTTTACAGAGCTCTGCTTTCCTGAGCAAGTTTGATATAAATTTTGCTTAAAAACACACAGATTTGATCTCTAGTTCTCTTTTCATAGTGGATTACTACCCGAGGTGGTCTCCAGAACAGCTCTTAATAATCCTGACAATGCACAGAAATACAAGGAATATCAATAACATTTCTCCAATCTTTTCAGTTTCCTACCTCTATTTTTTTTACAGATCTGAGCAACTGCTGCTCATCTGATCTTTGTATCTGGCACAAAGATTTCTCCTCGCCTCTTAGAGGGGTCATTCGAGGCAGTTCACACAGCAGCCAACGCAGAGACTCGCCAAGGCTCCCGTAGCTTCGCCACCCCCTGCTCGGAGTACCGGGAATTTGGAGGCTGTGCCCGTCGGACAGCAGCCTGCACCGCGAGCCCGGTGAGGGTCATCGCCCCCTGCACTCGCCGGGCACTGGCGAGCTCAGCACCGGCCCCAGGCAGGCAGGACCAGCTCCCTGTCCCGCACTGTCCCACGTGCGCTGGCTCACCCCACAGTCCTGGTACCAAGGAGGAGTCAGCAGTGACAGCTCAGTCCCACCGGAGGGTGAGGACGCTCTCGGGCATCCAGGTTTCAGAAAGGCACGTTTTGACCCTGGTCAACAGAATTTCTTTGTTCCCCCTGGTCCGTAACGCGCTGCTTTGACGCTTTCAAGTTTGCCTGCAGAAGTTCAGCCAGGACAGCACCAACTAAGTGTGCAGAAGCAAAGGGCAGTCTCCCCGCACACGGAGAGCTCACCAGCCGTGACCCTAAAGCCACAAGCTATATGCAGTCACACAAACAAATGGAGATGGCCACTGACCCCAGGAGCTGTTGCTGCATGTTAAATGGAAAAGGTTTGTGGTAGGAAACAAAATTAAGGGCTGCTGGCATCATTAATGCAAAGACAAAAGCAATAACAGAGAAAACGACATTCTTCAGCGCTCCGAAGGTCTCCGTGACTCAGCCACTCACAAACACAGCCCCCGACAGCGCCTGCATTGTCGCTCCCCCGCTTCCATCGTTACTTTGCTGCTGCATTTAAGAGGCACCCTCCTTTCAATTAAAATGAACTTGCTCTTAAGTAGCCTTTTCAGATAATCATGAAAAAATACAGGCAGGCAAAAAAGCCTTTTTCCGCCCTTCGTGCCTGCTGCCTAGGGAACAGGCAGGAGCACTTGGAGGACATCCATTTTCTCTCGCCTGCACAGTGGAGCTGGAGACCAGCCCTGCCAACGGAGCAGCCACCATTTGCTTTTTGATCCTGACACCCTCCATCCTCCTCCTCCCTCTAACCCAGCCCGTTCACGCACCAGAGACATAAAGAGCCGATCCCCAGATGCCCAAACCCAACAGGCATCTCGTGCCATCCAGGGTGCCACCTCGACAACCCAGCCCGAAGCCTGTCCATCTTCACCAGCGCTGTTGGTGAACCATTTTCTGCCCAGCAGCATCAGCAAGAGCTGCGTCACTCCTTCCGACACGGGGGGATTAACAGGCCTTTAATTATAGCCTTCAACCCAGTGCCAATTATGTTTTTTCCATGTTAGACAAAAAACTCTTCAGCGCCTGACCCCAAAACTTTACATTCTAGAAGACAGAGCTAGAAAGCAGGGGACGCTCACGGGAAGAGATCGCTAATTGTGTTTCTATAATTGGAGGGAGGGGGGTGATCTCCAGGCACTCCGTGACGTGCCTCACGGAGAACCGGCTTTTAGAAATGGCTCGAGTGAGACAAGCCCAAAGCAAAGGCAATTGGGAACAGGAAAGTTCACATTTTCTTGGGCTACAATAAAGTCTACAAAGAAAGAGCTAATTTGCACTTCTCTTCCCCAAAGCCACCTCGCAATTCGTGTTTCTGAACTTGAAATTTATAGGAACTTCCAGCAGAGATCAATAAACAAAAAAACCTACTAAACTGCTTAGGAAGAGCTGAAAGTGTTTGCCAGAAAGCAAAACATTAAATAAAGTTGTGTTGCTGGTCGTGTTTCCACAGTAGTTTGTCTAAAGAGCTCCCATGATTTAATTCACAATATGTGAAACCGCAGACAGTGCCAAAGGAAAGCGAGTCAGCCGTTCTGCAAACAAGGGTGCAAAAAGCTCCTCGAGTCCCCTTGTCTGCTGGACAGCTGGCTGTCAAGACTTGCTGCTTTTTTCCCCCCCGTTCGTTTGGTTCTGTTCATAAGGAGGTAGTTTCCAGCGTGAGCAGTCCTGTTATTTAAAATGCAGAATCAGAGACAGAAAATGCAAGAAATATGATTTCCTCAGCTCTTCTGAAACGCAGCAGCAGAGATGTCGGAGAAAACAAAATTCCTTGGCAAACTAAGGAGAGCAATGATGTTCCAGACGGGCTGCGGGATTGCTAATCCAGGCGGGAGAGGGAACATCTGTAATCAGAAGGGCTGGGGATTTGGCTTTGTAAATATTTTCAAATCAATTAGCCCATATCGTGGCCAATGACTGTTCGTTATTCTTAGGCCACGCACGTAACCACGTGAGATGTCAGCAGCGATCAGACTTCCCGAGGAGATGCTCTCCAGCCCTGGGGCCCGGCAGCCTCCCCGGGGCGGCAGGCAGGATGACAACCACCGCAGCCTCCACGACCACGTTTAACGTGGCCCAACACGGGGGAGCGTGGCCTGTGGGGGCCCCCAGTGATGGGTCCCCCCACCAGTCCAGACTACCAAGATGCCAGATGTGGCAGAAGACCCTCGGCAGTCGAACGCAGAAGGGAAGCGAGGGCGATTGTCACAGCCAGCCCCGCGACAGAGCACCGGGCACGGGCTGGCGCACCTGAGCAGGGATAAACCCGCTGCAAACAGCCACCAACAGCCAAGAGGTACAGGAGTGTTACAGAGAGATGAGAAAAACGGTCACATTCAGCCTTTGGCATGTTTGTAAATGAATGGCAACGCTAAAAAAAAAAAAAGCCAGAAAAACCCCAAGCCCACACCCAAAGACTTGACAAAGCTATTCAAAAGCAAGCTCAGGAAAATCACAGCTGAGGGCATACACAGCTGCTGTCTATGGGGAGCAGACCCAAGAAAGGGGCAATTTAAAACTGAAGAAAGAGTATTAGCATAAGGTAAAGCGATGTAAACTTACCATGAAGAAAATTAGGTGAGAAATTGGAAAAATCGGTAAGATTCTGGGTCAGCCAGCTGGAGGCATGGGAGAACACACAGCCATTCTGGCAGTCGGTAACACCGTGAGCGTGGTAACACGGTGCTGGCACGGCCAACGGCTGGCTGGGATGACTAGTCCCTCACAGCCCGACGAGCCTACGGCCAGGGGCTCAGAGGTGGCACGTTGTGACGTTATGGTGCACGTTGTGACATTATGGTTACTACAACCCAACTACACCGCTAAGCCTGGCAGAAATTCTGCACGTGGTTTGCAGCAAGACACCATGCTTCTGCAGACAACTGCAAAGAGCTGCATGGAGAAAGCAATCCTTTTTCATACGGGTTTTGTAACGTTAGGCACTGCCACCCCTCCCGTACAAGAAGATTTACGGCCCCTCAGACGGCGTTTTCTATCAGACATCAGCCTCTGCGGTGTCAGCGCGTGAAGGCAGCGCTCCACATCAACGGAGAAGCCTGTTGCACACGGTGCCAGAAAGATCTCCAGGGAAAGGTATTTTTTGGTTCTTAATCACCACACAGTCCGATCGTCACCAGCACTGGACACCCGCAGCTCTGCACAGCAGGAGACGGCGACGCGGTGCCCAGTCCGGCGTGCCCACCGCCCTGCCTGCCCGGCCCCCACCTGCCCGGGGGCTCAGCAGAGCCATCAGCAAAGCCCAGGCTTACGGCACAGCACCGACAGCGGCTCACGTGGCGTGCTGAGACGAGCCGAATCTCAGGGGTGCTTCTGTTGGACTTTTGGAAACACAGACCTTTAGAAATGCTCACCACCACAGCAAGACCAATTCTCATGCCTTG